>NW_020454461.1:1346903-1576634 GCF_003342845.1 Nothoprocta perdicaria
GGCCCGCGCCGCCAGCAAGGCCCGCGCGCTGCGCCCGAGCGGCGAGGCGGCGCTCCGTGGAACGCGCGCCCAGGGATTCCTCGTAGGAAGAAAAGCTCCAGAGCTYCAGCCTTAGACATAATGACTGAGTGAACTAGTACAATAATCCAGTAATAGTGCTAATTTATATATATATATTTTTTTACATTATATCCAAAGTGTGTCAACTAAGGGTGGACTTTCAGTCATTAGTGCCTTGATCCATCCTGGTCAAACCTGAAGCTGCGCCGCCTGAGATGAGGCTGCTGAGGTCCCTGTCATAAAGTCATGAGATTTCGAGTGGTATTGAAGATCTTGTTCTGTTTCATGCTCTATAGATGAATGAATAAAAGTAATTTACAGGTAAAAGTGTGAATAAAAGTAAAAAGATTAATAAAAGTGATTTGTTTATATAATTAGTAATTGTATAAGGTTTTCTTGTAGCAAGGCGTTTGGTAAGAACAGTTACATCTATCCAAGGATGTGCTCAGAAATGCAAGCTACTTCAATCAAACCGGAGAAGTGGATGTTACAAGTAAATTTGGWAGAGTTTAAGACATCTTACATGATTTAATCAGTAGGGCACACCAGAGAAGCTACGACTCTGTGTATAAAGGGCTGCTGAGGTTCGAGCTCCTGCCTCAAGGTTGAGGAGACGTGGAGCCGGTGCCAGGCACCCGGGGCCAGCTGGAGCCTTTCCTTCCTGCCTGGTTTGGGCTGTACTGAAACCCTTTACAGGGTCCTTGTTGGGTCCAAGCGGCTTCTACCCATGCCCACCCTTTCCAGTGCTCTGCCATCTACATGCTCGAATTTTCCAAAATCTGTCACAACAATCTCTCCTTGGGCTTTCCCAGAGACATGAGCCTGCATCTGCTGATGTCTGGAGTTCCTTGGCTCGAGTGTTTCAGTAATACCAGATAAAATTTCACAGAACTCAGAGGAAAAATGTACTCTCACCTATTAAATACAGATTTTGCATACAGACCTGTAACAAAAACACGTTATTGCCACAACTATACATACAGATCTCTACCTGTTTTCACTATTTTGCATGTGTGCTTGCTGTAATTTCACCCACTAACATGTTGCTCATGAAAAGTTTCACTGAAAATGTTGCTAAACCGTGAAAAGTTAAGAAAAAGACCAAACCTAGAAAAATCCAAATATATATATATGGTATTAACTAAAAATGAGAACTAATAATCAAGTTTTTTCAAAGGGCAGTCAATAATTAAGAATTGCAAGTAATGGACAAAGCAAAGAATTAATGGCAACGTAGTTCAATGGAAAATATTTCTACATCTCAAACCATCATCCTGACCTATGAGATCAGGAATTACTTGTTTCTGATTTACTCCTCCTCCTGCACCCCCCCCCCCCAAAAAAAAAAAAAAGCAACCTTTAATAAAGCTCTAAATTAAAACAGGATGATTCTGTGGTTGGAAGACATGTGGAGAAAATATATCCCATGCTAAGAGCTTTAGAGTGGTATATGGAATACTTCCAGACATCATCAAAAGGAAGCTTAAGTCAAGAAGCGGATTTATGGCACACTCTGGTAACTGCTATGCAATGTAAATTTATCTTTCAAAGAAAACGTTTCTCGGGTTAATCAGTCCAAATCCCTCTGGATTAGTGCCATTGCCTGCAGGACCCCTGCTCTTTTGCAGCGGGGCTGACAGGTAAGTGATGGCYGTGTCTTTGCACCATATTTTTACCTATGACTGTATCTATGTCATTTACCTATGACTTTGTGTCGGGGTCTTTTCTGCAACCTTTAAGTAGTGTTTTTTACCACACTTTAGTTTYGGTTTGTTTTTCCCTTTTTACATTTGGAGAAACTGAGGTGTTAGCACTTAAAAAGCTCAKTTTTTAGGGTCTTTCTGCCTGGCTGGGACCATGTGCACCTTGTACACTCGGATTTTCTTTTAGGAGAGTTTTAATTCAGAGACACATCTGAAGAACTGCACAACTTGTCCTTAAAAACCAGGCTGGGGGAGATGGGGGAGCACTTTGTGCAGCAGTGCCACAATGTACATTCGCAGACAGCACAATGCAGGCTTCAGTTTAAGCTCAAGTTTATGAGTTTCTTTTTCCCCATTTCCTTAGTTTGTCTATATATGTAGTGATATTTTCCTTTCTTTTTTTTTTTTTTTTTTTTTTTTGCCAGTGCAGAACTGTTGCCTCACTTATATTTGCTCATGTTTCCTTTTGTCTACTTTTAAATGTCTGAAATGATAGGGCTTTCTTTTTTTTTTTTTTTTTTTTTAATTGTAGTTTTGAGGGCTATATAGGAATGCAAAAACATTTTTTTTTCAGATCATGCTAGGAATTTCACTGGCAGCCTGGGCCTTCAAAAGCAGGATGTGCTTTTTGCCGATACTCAGCATCCCGAAGGACCAAAGGGGCAAGTAAAGGACAAGGGCAGCCAGGGATGCAGCTACTGCCTATTTTAAATGTAGAAAAGTAGTTGTGCAAGCTCCTGTCATCTCTGTGCTACATGCAGTTTGAACCTACAGAGGAATTTATAATTACTTTTCATAATTTGTGATAACTGGATATATATAGGTATGTATATGTATGTATGTATATCACTATAAAAAAGGGTACTGTTCCAAGGGAACCTCAAGATTAAAAAACTATTTACCGTGTAACCTGGGACTATATAAGGGGTTTACAAAAATATGAAGAAGGGGAGTGTTAAGGATTTTTCAAACACTATTTATAATATTCCTCTTAGATTTTTTTTCTAATCTTTAACTTGGCGTTTAGAAACGTCACATTAGAACTTCTACTGAGGTTTATATGATATGTGTTCAGTTCAGCCACCGCAAAAGCCTCGGATGGAGGCTGAGAGCAACGGCCCGCCCACACAASCGACCCTCCCTCCGCGCGGCCGTTAACGTGCGCGCCATCCCCACTGCGCCTGCGCAGCGCGGGGCGGGSCCCCCCCACCGCCCGCGGCCCCGCCCCCTCGCGCCGCCGCCACTTCCGGTGTCCGCGGACCGGGCAGGTGGAAGGAGCGGGTGGGGTGGCCGTTGGTGACCGTTGGTGACCGTTGGTGGCGCGCGGGGACCGTTGGGCTCCCCCCGTCCTGGGAGCGGCGGGTGAGGGGGGCCGGCTGCGCCGCAGGAGGGGCTCGGCCGTGGCTGCCGGGACTGCAGCGGTTCAGGGCGCCGCRGGGCCCAGCGGCCGGGCGAGCAGCGGCCGCCGTGCGTGGGGAGCCGGGAGGGGTTTCCTGGCAGCCGCTGCCCTCGCGTGGGGCTCCCCTCCCGTCCGGGCCTGCCGCAGCCTTTGGAGCGCTCTGTTAGTGCAAGCGGTGCCTCGCAGCGGGGCCCTGCGGCTCTGGCTCCTCCCGAGAAAGGCAAAACCGCCTTGGTGGCTCCCTGCTTTGCCTCTTGCTCGCGTCCTGAGGCAGCAGCCTTCAAGGGAAGAGCAGTTACTTTGAGAATAGTGCTGCAAGGGTTCGGAGCTCCTTAGGAGATGGTACAAAAGCACCTCTGAGAGACGACATAGGAGGTATTGAGTAAAGTAGCACTAAGTCAGGACAAGAGAAGGGTACCGAAGTGTATGAGTATGTGGGAGCTATGAAATCGGCACTTCCGAATGAGAAGTTTATGTAGGATGTCCCACAGAGTGGTGTAAAGCATGACAAAACACAGTTCAGGTAGTTAAAGCAAGATTGATGATGATGTGAAAGAAGTGTTTCGTAAATACTGCCTTCTAAGCTGTATCTTAACCTGGAACCCTATAACAAAATGGATTTTATTACAGCGCTACAGTTTTCTCATGTTGTGTACTCAGTTAAACAGGATTATGCAGATCTGCTTTGCTGGCTTAGAGAGCTGGTTACATCAATAGAGCTAGAAATAGTCAATGCGAAGTGTAGYGTAATGTAAAGTGAGAATTTCAGTATTTTAAGTTAAAGAAGATCTGCAAAATGGAGGAATGATTTGTAAGCTGTGGCAAAATTAATGCACCTATGTATTTAAAATGAGACAGTGGCAGTGGGGGAAGGTGACACCCTTAAGGAAACTGGAAAACTGGGACAGTCACTAAATATTTCARCTTTYACAGTGTTAAAAGATGTCTGTCTTGAGGCATCATATTTTAGCATCTTTATTGATATTACCACAGGAAATAGCRTTTTTCAGGTTTGAGGGTGTATTTCAACATATCCTTTTTGTTTTCAGGGAAGAAATGATTCAGCGTTTGAGCCTGAGATTTGAAAGCCTGGTCCAGTTGCACTGTGCTTGCAGACAGCTGCGTGCTCTGTCCTACAGAAGAGTTTGCAGAGCACAATGGAAGCCTGTGCCGTCCGTGTGTCCCGTACGGCCTGTTCGTCTGTACTCACAGCTCTGGCAAAGAAACACGTTAATCAGTGTTGCCTTTCCACACTACAGGCATCTAGCTACAAAGGAGGTGATTAATGGAATCCAGTAATCTCTGTTTCTGTGTGAAATTTCAAAGCACAAGGAATCATTTTGAACACTTTTATTACAAAAATGGGAGCTTTGTATGTAGTAAGCTTCTCGTGAACAGGACTCATTTATGAGTTCTGACTTTGTAAGACAAAATGTTCTTAGATATCTAGGAGTGAATCGTGACTTCCTCTCAGTTGTTTGTGTGAAGTATCTATACCCTTGACATCAGGATTCCTTCAGGGGCAGGAGAAAATGATTGTAATCCAAAAGGAAATTTGGGATGAATTTTCTTTGCTGTGAAAAGAAGTGAACAGTACCTCACACTTTAAATATTCAGTATGATGTTTAAGTCATTTGTAGTATAGATGAATTGTAATTCATTTGTAGTATAGATGAAAAGTTGTGCTTATAACATAGTGTTTCAGGTCATTGTCTTTTTAATGTTTTTATTATTTCTTCATTTATGCCAGCTATGTGTTCCTATATACATGTCTAATTCCATGTAGGAGAAGAAAAAGACCCGAAAGAAAATGCCAGTGACAAAAGGTGAAGTGGAGATAAAGCAGAAAATGACAGTTGAGGAACTTGCAAGAGCTATGGGCAAAGATGTAGGTGAGAGCCTGCTGTGTTGCATGAGATGCTCCGTAGCTGTTACTGTTCTGCTAGCTGTGAGTGCTAAAGGCAAAGATGTTCTTAGACAGTATTAGTAAGTGATGACTAGTCCCTTTCTTAGCAAGGTAGTTTGTACGTATACTGAAAGGCCTGTCGTTTCTTGCCATGTATTTCTGAGATAGGACTGTAATGATGCTCAAGTCAGGCTGTGGGTTGGATGAGTTGCAGTTTTTTCCTTTTGGGGATGAATGGAAAATAAGCTGTGAAAAGCTGTGTGGAAAAACAGTATTTTAGCATTTAATGAGGTAATTTTTTCAGTAAACCTTTCTGAATCATATCATTGTGAGTATGTAGTATAACAAGAGCTAACAGGTAAAGAAATGTATTCACAAGGTATAAATTACCTTTTAATATTGCTCAGATTTTCTTTTTTAGTATTTCTCTTGCACATTTTTTGATAGATTTGTTAATTCTCTTTATCTTTTCTTTAGATCATATTTTTGAAGCTCTGCTGTACACAGATGTTGACTTTGATTCACTAGAACCAGATTCCATCTTATATGAAGACCATATCAAGTTAGTTGTTAAAAAATCAGGAATGAAGTATAAGTCAGCAAAACTGAAAGAAGAAAAAGAAAAAGAAAATACAGATGCTGTGAAAAGGTAAAATATGAACTGCTCTTTTGGGCTTTTTTAACTATTTTTTTTTCTCTGACACTTTTTGACTCTTTCATGTATTGTGGTTTGTTTCTTGAATAATATGTAAATGATACCTGTCATGATTGTGCCCTGATAATACTTCAGAGGCAAAGTTTACCATTTTGATGTCCTTGACTGTAAAACTGATTCTCTGATTCGATTTGTTTAGGTGACTTTTTTTTTTTTTTTAAGGAAAGCTGATATTTCCTTAATTTCCTGAATTGCTGTAAGTTGCTGTACTGTGATGCAGAACTAAGTCTGAGTAGTAAGAGGGCAAACTGGGGATGTAGCTAGGATCTGTGATTATGTTTTGTGTGAGGGGAGGCAGGGCTGACCTGTACACAGGGTCTGGTAAATGGCTCTTCATGGGAATGAATGTGACTCAGTGAATGAGTTTGGTATTTACAAAGCTCGTTTTTGTGCTAATTGCAGACCTCCTGCAGACCCAGCTGTACTAACCCCGCGGCCTGCGGTTGTCACTATCCTGGGCCATGTTGATCATGGGAAAACAACTTTACTCGACAACCTACGGAAAACTCAGGTGGCATCAATGGAAGCAGGCGGCATCACACAACACATCGGTGCTTTTCTGGGTATGGTAGTTGTGTGTGTTTGGGGGTAGTGTGTTGACGTACACAGTAAAATACATAAGCATTGGGGAAAAAAAAAAAACATGCTGAATGGATGGACTGTGAAGGGTACGGTCCATACGATAGAAATAATATTTATATCGGCTCATGAAAGATCCTAGCATGCTATATACCTTTTTTTTTTTCCCCCTCTTTTTCAAACATCCTCCATCTCTGTGCCATCTCTCCTCCTAAACTCTACTTAAAATAAAAAGAAATCTTAGAGTTGTGGTGTTTGACTTGGGTTGTGTGAGAGCAAGCTATGTGATACACTGCTTTTCAAATGTACGGTGTTTGTGCTTGTTTGCAGTGCATTTGCCTTCTGGGGAAAGGATAACGTTTCTTGATACTCCTGGGCACGCAGCCTTTTCAGCTCTGCGAGCGAGGGGCACCAACGTCACCGATATCGTCATACTGGTCGTAGCAGCAGAAGATGGAGTCATGGAGCAAACCGTGGAGTCCATCCAGCATGCTAAGAACGCGGGAGGTACGGTGTTGCTCTTGGTAGTGCTTCGGTTTTAAGCGGGTGGCAAGCTCAGCACACCAAGCTAATGCACAAGGTGTGTGTTAGTGTGTGAGGCACGTGATGAATGTGTTGCAAACAGATGTCTCTTCATCCCTTGGAAGAACAGTTCATATTTTGTACTTTCGTTTGTATTTTTGTTTGTTCCTTCTTCGCAGTTCGTATGTGCAGTTGTCAGGAGTGTTGTGTTGCCCTTTCCTGACTTAATGAAATCCGTAGTGGTGGAACAGCTTTCCATTTCAAATGAGAAAACATCTCTAAGGACCTTTAACATATTGTAGCGAGCTCCTTTTCTTGGAATTTGCTACAGTTTGCCAGTTTGCTGTATTCTTTTTTTTTTTTTTTGGGTGTGCCCAGTCAGCTTGATTACTTTGTGATCTAAGGTTTGATTACTAGAACTTTAAAAAGGTGGGGGGGCACCTGAAGTAATTTTGATAGAAGTATGAAATGATTGTTTTAATTTCCAGTTACACTGAGAGCGATGTGGGAAGTTAGAGCTGCTCTGGTCTCTCTCACTGCTGTTGATCCTCTGTGCATTCAGTTTTCTTGCTGTGTGTAAGTGATGCAGGTACTGAGAACTGCTGCTACTGCCAACTCAGTTGTGTGGGTCACCAGAGAGTGCTGTGGAGTTTTTGTTATGTTGGTAACGTGTTTGTATGTTTTCTTTGTAGTTCCTCTTATCCTTGCTATTAACAAATGTGACAAACCTGAAGCTGATCCTGAAAGAGTAAAGAAGGAATTGCTGGCTCACGATGTCGTTTGTGAAGAGTTTGGAGGCGATGTTCAAGCTGTAAATATTTCTGCACTCAAGGTAAAGGTTTCGTGGAAGAAATAATCATTGTGCTCCCAGGTACCAAGTGCGTGCACACAGCCACGCTTTAACTTGGCAGTTGGCAAGTGGATGCTAAGCTTCCCAGTATCCTACTGGATGCCTGGCATTAGGGAAAGTGCTGCTGGCCATCACCAGAATACCTATTGGTGTCATGTTCTGAGACTCAGACCTTTAGTGAGCAATAATATCTCATTTCCCTTATGGAAATTTAAGTGAACATTTTTTGATTTCATCCCAGTATTGTTTCTTCAGATATTTATTTTCTGTGTAAAGTTAGTCCAAAATCAAGCTTAGTGACAATACTATACGTGAAGATAAATGTTGAAATGAAATTGTGTCATCCTAACACACTTGAAGACACAGTTTACTTGTAGACTTACAGAAAATTGATAGCTAAAAACTAAAGTGAAATCTGAACTGTAATAYATGCCTTCAGTTTTATAATGTAGTGCTAAAGGAGCCCTTTTGAAAGTGATGCAGAAGCATTTTAGGCTTATTGCTGTCTTCCTTGAAGCTCCCCTAGCATATGAATTAAATTGGGAGAGTTGGCACTAACTTTTAATCATATTTTACCAAGGCACTTTATTTATTTATTTATTTATTTATTTATTCATTCTTTGTACAGGGTGAAAATCTGATGGTATTAGCAGAGGCAACAGTTGCTTTAGCAGAAATGTTAGAACTGAAAGCGGATCCCACAGGTCTGGTAGAGGGGACTGTGATTGAATGTCGGAAAGACAAAGGAAAAGGGTAGGAAATGTGTCTTTCTTACAACTTAAATGGAGCAATTTGTAAGAATGCAGAGAGAATGTTGAGCTGGTTAATACTTCAATAYGCAGATTGAAGGTTATCCTTTGAAAATGTTCAACAAAACTTCAACAGTTTATCTGCAGTGTTTGCAACTAAAATGTTGAAGTGTTTTCGCAGCGTGAGACAGAAAAGGAGGTAGGGAAGTTACAGTCTACTTACCAAAAACTATATGACATTTTACTTTTTTAAATACTTTAAGCTTCTTTTGCAGGTTCTCTGAAAACAAGATTATTTCTACCCTCTTCTTAAAGATAAACTGAATACTGGAAAACATTTAAGAAATATGTAATGTACACACACATCTACACACCCCTCTTTTTTAACCTGTAGAAGTGTGAGCCCGAGTGAGGTGCTTTCTGGCCCAAGATAAAAAGACTGTGATTTCACTTAGCTTATGAAATCAGCCTATATTTGTAAGGTGAATATGCCAAAATCTTTATTATAACTTACAAAAATTAAAAGTATAATATGCTCCTGGGGTGTCTTGCACATCACTTCCAACATTCTCAGGATTCATTTAGCAGGATGGTAGATTGGGCCATGAGAGTATTCTTCCTCTAATCCCAAGTTTGTCTTTGCTAATCTCTGTAACTGTCAAAAAGGATGTTATTTTTATACATTATTTTTTCCCTTCTCTCCTCCCGTTCTTCGCTAGTCCAGTTACCACAGCCATCATCCAACGAGGAACTCTGAGGAAAGGCTGCGTTCTGGTTGCAGGGAGGACCTGGGCCAAAGTGCGTCTCATGTTCGATGAGAACGGCAGAGCCGTAGATGCAGCCTCTCCAGGTAYCCCGGTGGAAATCATGGGATGGAAGGAAGTCCCTTCAGCTGGAGATGAAATCCTTGAAGTGGAGTCTGAGGTACAGCAAGAACTCTTTAAGGAAGTAGCTCTTCTGCGAGTGCCGTGGTAAAGTGGATAGGCAGGAGCTGAGTAGAAATAAGTGATAGCTTTTGTTCCGAAAAAGAACCCTAAGATAATCTGACAAAAGATGAAGGCCAGGCCTGGGTGTTGATTGTAGCCTGAGCTACATGTAGTAGACTGTCAACAGGTTTATTTTTCACATGACCTCCCTATGACTTTACCTGGGAAATAATCGGTTACTTAATGGCGTTTTTATTTCTGGAATAAGAGATAATGAGATTCTGACAAAAGAATGCGCGTAACGTTTACCTTGAAATAGGTGTTTAGAGAACTGGACAGATACCGTTTGAAAGAACAAATAATATCAGAGTTATCTTTAAAATAAGACTTGAATTATGCTGCTGTTGCACAAGGAAGAAACTTGTGCTAATTTTCAGCATCCTTGTGGCAAAATCTATGGTTAAATGTGAAAGAAAATTAATAAGCCTGTAGAGAAAATATGAAAGATTGAAACTTGATTATTGTGGAGTTTTCCAGTGCTGTTTTTAAAGATAACCTTGCTGCCTCTYTCAGCAAAGGGCCCACGAGGTTGTTGCCTGGAGAAATTATGTTGAACAGCAGGAGAAGATGAAAAAGGATTCGGAAGTTATTGAAGCAAAGCAAAAGGAGCACAGGACCGAGTATGAGAAGCAGCAGCAGAAGCTGGGCCATCTCACCTGGAGGCAGAGAAAGGCAGTGCTGTACAAGGCTAACAAACATCTCATGTTTGTTAAGCCAAAAGAGAGAGTAGAGATTGACAAGAACGTGCTGTCGGTAATTGTTAAAGGTACTGTCTGTTCTGCTCCGCCGTTTTCGTGATTCTCTGCTCTAARGTGTAACTCTAAATCATTAACAAAGTTTCTGTTACCAGAAGAGCGATTAAAACCCCACTTGAACAAAATAATGTAATAATAATATTAAATGGACTATTAGATCTTTCTCCGTAGGGAGAGGGACATCAGAAAATATCCAGCAGTCAGAAGGAATATGCTTCCAGCAGGGCCAGCGCAAACGGAAAATTTCTGAGCCTAACCCCATTATCCAGCAACTTTTACCTAAAAGCCACACGAAGGCCAGTATGATAGGCACAATAAAATGTTGGGAGGGCAAAGYGGGTAGGCCGACCTGAAGCATGGGGGCATTGGGTTTGGCCACAGTTTGGCAAAATAGAGACCTGGTATGAACATGTGCAACATGTGTGAACATAGGAGATTGGGAAGTCGGAGAAGAAGAGCAGGAGTTTTGAGTAGCAGATAGTGTGTAGTTCACATTTCAAACAGTATTTGAAATTTTAAGTGTTTTTTTTCCTGGCTTGATTTAGTTGCAATTGCAACTAAACCTTATCAAGCTTGATTTAAAATCYTAAAACAACTGATGGTTTCCACATTCTACTGCCAGCCCAGGTTTCCCTGTTTCAGCACAGGTCCCAAGGCCACGTTTTCTTGAACAGCAGAACATGGCTCGTACCTGCACTGCCCTGTGCCAGTCCCTGAGGCTGAGTGTAGGTAAACAGGGGCCAGCTTTGCTTTTTCTTTCATGGCTACAGGCTGGAACTTTGCAGAGTGCAATATAAGGCAAATTAGTTGAATCTCTTCTTYGGTTTAGAGCATGGTTGTCTTAGTTTTGCCTCACAGTCTGCATTGTACACGTRGTGAATAATAGTAGTTGGAACCTATGCAAACTTGACCTGAACACAGCAGATATTGAGCAGGTGCTCCTCTTGTATTTTTTCACTTTTGCTTTTTAAAATGAACTCCTTAGAATATATTAAGGGGTCTATGTGTGTATATTAGTATATGTAAAAATGTTTGTATATATTTATATTAACTGTTGAAAATATTGTGAGGATGCTAGATATAAGAAGATTATTATTATACTACATTGCCTGGCATTTTCTGTCTTTATTCTCCTTCAGTATTAGTTTGAATTATACAAAGCAATACTGTTTATACATACAGGTGATGTGGATGGATCCGTTGAAGCTATTCTAAACATTCTGGACAGCTACGATGCTCATCATGAGTGTAAACTGGAGGTCATCCATTTTGGAATGGGAGATATCAGCGAAACTGATATAAGTCTTGCTGAAACTTTCAATGGTGAGTGCATGTTTAAATACCAATTTACGGTTGGTGCAAAATCCTTTTCTAGTGGAAGGGTAGTTAATTGTTCTGTTTTTGCTTACTTTGTAATAATTAGCATTATCTTTAATGTAAACTTCCACAAAACTTAAAAAATGTTGTCTTTAACATTGAGGACCAGTGCAGGTAGGGAAGGCTGGACAGCTAACGGATAGGAAAGCATTTGACTTTTATACAAGTAGAGAGTGCTGGAAAACTCATTGTGCTCTAGCAGAGCAGAGAAGCTAGGAAAGTGGTGAACCAGAACAAAAGAATTTCCTTTTGCTCAGGACAGTCGTTGGAAAGGTTGTATTGGTTTAGTACCCTTTCCTACCCCCTACTCAGCGTGTGCGAGGCTGTAGGCTTGTGGATTCCTTGGTGTCGGACCCAACCTCATCAACAGGTGGTGAGGATGATGTAGCTCACTTCAGCCTTGGGTTAGAGAATCAAACTGCGCTTTCAGGCCAAGGATGATAAAGGACCTTTTACTTATCATACATAGTGCCAGAGGCTCTGATGAGCTGTGCCTAAGAATTCATTTTCAGTATCTTCAGTTCTGTCACGACAGAACTTTTTATGAAAGCTTTTCTTTTGAGCCTAACTCCTTTGATTCAAGGCAAGAAGCAGTGGATGTGGTGAATGCAGTGAGCAAGAAGGACAAATGCTCCCCTTTTGAGAACATGTGTAAAATGGTTTTTCTTGTATTGGCGACTGCTGATTTAAGGCAGTGCTGCAGGTTTAACATTACAGAATAGTTGCAGCAGAATTTCACATACTCTTTGGAAAGGAATGATCTCTGTAGCCATCAGCTGCTGACTGCTTTGTTTTTCAGGTGTTGTATATGGATTCAGTGTGAAAGCCAATGAAACTATTAAAAAGCTGGCTGCTAAGAAGGGAATAAAAATTAAAATTCACAATATCATCTACCAGCTTATTGATGATGTAAAACAAGAGCTAAATAGCAGATTACCCCCATCTGTGGTGGAAAATACAATAGGTGAGTTTTCCGTGAGTGGTTTTTCCTTCTCATAGTATGGCCTTAAATTTATTCTTCAATGAAGATATTCCTACTATATTGAATATTTTGTATTCTTCTCTATCTGCTTTTTTATTTTCTTAAAGAACTTAAGTGGAGGAGTATAGCTTGGTTCTAATTAATAACAACRTGTACTTCATATACCCTTTTTTCTTTCTTTTTTTTTTTTTTCCCTTTTAGGGGAAGCTTCTGTACTCGACACCTTCTCTGTAACAGTAGGAAAAAGTAAAGTTCCAGTAGCTGGGTGCAGAGTACATAAGGGGCTGCTAGACAAAAAGATGAAATTTAAGTTAATCCGTAAGGGAGATGTTATTTGGAAAGGTAAGTACAGCTCTTACAAACCACCTATAGGCTGGTGTGTCAGTGGGGTGCATTTTTTTACTTTGACATATTTCTCTTTGTAGGTTCCTTATCATCACTGAAGCACCATAAAGCTGATGTCCAGGTAATAAAAAGTGGTATGGACTGTGGCCTAAGTTTGGACAAGGATATAGAATTCAAGGCTGGAGATGAAATTATCTGCTATGAAGAAAAAGAAGTTGAACAAACAACTTCCTGGGATCCAGGATTTTAAAATACATTTGGATACACTAAAGGACATGCATTGTTCCTGACTGGACCAATGGCCTATGAACTCTTCACATGAAGTGAATTTATAAAGCAGCTCCTCTGAAGCTATAGACCAGATATATAAATATCATTGTTGTAGTTCTAAATCTTGTCAAGCAATTGGCACTTGGGAGTATAGGATAAAGCAGAAGTATTAATTGTAAGTACTTCAAATGCACAGAACAGTCAAGTTACAAGTATCTTTTTGGTGAATATTTAAATGCAGGGGTAGCACTAGAGCTGAGTGGTATCCCTGTAATGTTGCTTTACCTTCAGTAAAGAAAGAAGGAAATGTCTCTTTGTGCATTCTCTTGCCTTTTGCTGGCCGGTCACCTACTACCCTTTCCTTTAGCTTGTAATCAGGTGTGGTCTTTAAGTCCAGCCCTAATTTCTTTAGCTCCTTTATCTCCTTATTTCTTAATTAAAACTATAGTTCTAATCTACTCCCCTCATGCAGCAGGCCCCTTTTAATGGTGCTGACAGGGTTGTTTGCTGTGCCATCGTTACCCCGTTACCTCCTTAGAAAGGAGCAAGTTTGCACAGGCAACCACCGTTTTTTTTTGTTGTTGATACTGTGAAAAGGACCTGGTCAGGCTTCAGCTTACACTACTACTAGAGAAACTTTTATGTTTGAATAGAAAGGGAGAAAACATTTTTGAAARTAAGCTTAGGGAAATGGATCCTACTATGTGTTTGCTGCTTCCTCTTAGGTTAAGTCTCACCTCAAATGGACAAATCTCATTTGACAAAATAGTATCTTAATAAACAGCCTAGAATAAGAGGACTAGAACTAGGCCCTCACTGTTCAATCATCTAGCAAACTCAAAAGGAAAATTTTTCAGCAGAAATGTCTGTTGAGTACTCTACCATTTTAATGTACTGCTGCGTGTCTTGTACATGTCTACTTGCTGCATGCAAGTCTCTTACCTAAAGCAGCTCTTTATAAAACTCAAGTTCTTGCTTCAGTTTTAGAGTCAAGAACAGAAAACCCTAGTTAGTGATCAACATTCAACACTATGTAGATTCCTCTCGTTTATCGAAGAAGAGGAAAGACGGTGGAAGGAGAAACAAGTCCTTAAACCATAAAGAATTTCAGATTTTTATTGCCAGGTATTTCACTTGTCCTCTGGTTTGTTGAAACAGTACGTGAGGCAGCACTTGCCGCAGTAGTGCCTGTCGAAGTGGCTGGCCATGAAGACACCGGCTCCGCACTCCTCGGAGGGGCACTCGCGGCGCAGGCGACTGATCTTGCCGTTCTCGTCCACCTGCCAAGGGCACACAGGGAAGGTTTCGTGTACGCTCGTCACTTACAGCACCCATGAGTTCTCAGTATTTTCTCTGGCAAAGTGGTTTTTTTGGGACACTTATTACATTGCCGGATTCCCAAAGTTTGGAAGCACAAATAGAAAGAATTGTGCCAGACTACATGAAGTCAAGTTACAAGCCCAGACCACCACCCTCAAATTTTGTAATCATTTTGTCCCTTGAGAAGATCTTTTAAATCTCCTGGCTTTACTGAGATCTACTAAGCTTTAAACAAAATTCCCCTAGGAACAGTTCTTCTTACCTTGTAATACTTGAGCACAGCAAGCTTCACCTTCTTTCTCTTATGCTTGTTCTTCTTCGGGGTCGTGTAAGACTTCTTCTTCCTCTTCTTAGCACCCCCACGCAGCCTCAGCACAAGGTGAAGGGTGGATTCCTATTGGTAAAACACAGTGTAGAGATTCAGAATTGCTTCTCAAGCCCAGACTAGCATTCCTGCAAGCTGCTGCTTCTACTTACATGAAGTATTTAAGTAACAGATTTTAAAGCTTCTCTAGTTGGCTGGAACTTGAAAATTGCTACCAAGTTTGCAAACGAAACGAAATGCTGTGTGCTGCAGTACTCCAAGCTCCGTTAACAGTTCGAATATGGTGAAGTCTATTGCCACTGTATTCTTTGACTCTTAATACACGTAGGACACAGCTTCATAATGCAACTCAGTCAACCTGTCAGGTACCTATTGCCAAAAAAATACCATTTCCTCCTTCCTTTTTCACCAGCAGTGCTGCTCCCAGGGCTTCCCCTTGCACTCAGTAGCTGTCACACTGTCTCCCTAAACCAACTCACCGGAGCGGGCAGTGCCAGGAGCTGACAGAAGGGAAGCAAGGGAACAGGAAGCTAATATTAAAGACAGTAACTCGTGTCCTGAGACTGCATCCTCAACTGCAGCAACTCACAGATCCAGTCTTAGCATCCCAAGCAGAATTTCCCAAGTCTGAAGCRTTACCTCAGCCTTATTAACATAGATCAGTTATGCGGCAGCACATCTTAAGCTTAACAGCAAATGTCATTTTGCTCCCCTAACAGTAGCTAACTTGTACGACTATAATATTTTATTGACCTTTTTTCTACTCACTTTTTGAATATTGTAGTCGGACAGTGTGCGCCCATCCTCTAACTGCTTACCAGCAAAAATGAGTCGCTGCTGATCAGGAGGAATCCCTAATAATGACACAAATCACGATTAAGACATGAAGTGGGCCGGGCCATCCTATCTTCATAAAAAATACACCACTCAAACGCAGGGGGAAAAAAACAGGCGCTTGGAACTTACCTTCCTTATCCTGGATCTTGGCCTTCACATTTTCTATAGTATCAGAAGACTCGACCTATTATAAAATAAAACGATAATGAGAAAGAGTAGGGGGGGGAAAAAAAAAAAGACACGCGGTTAGTGCAAATGCGGATGCAGTGCAAAAAAGCGAGTGCAACCTGCAGCATACACTACCTCCCTAGTTCAATGCAAATCGATGTCCACTCCATATACCGGTATTTAAAAGCCCCAGTGTCCGCATCTGCACAGCCGTTTAACCGGGCACCGGCCCACTCAGCAGCCGCGAAGAGCGAGGGAACCCCGAGAAAMGGCCGCAGCGGCCCCGGCGCGGCCGCGGCCCTCCCCCGCGCCTCACCTCGAGGGTGATGGTCTTCCCCGTGAGGGTCTTCACGAAGATCTGCATGGCGGGGCGGCGGGCCCGGGCACCACGCGCCGCAGCGGAGCGAGGCCTGCGCAGCGACCTGCTCGCGGAATGGCGGCTCTGCGAAAGGGCGCCGCGCCGGCCCGCACGGGGTTTCCACCCTCGGCGCGCGAGGGGCGCGGCGCCGCCGCGCGACTACGGCTCCCGGCGTGCCCCGCCGCCGCGCGCCGCGCTGCGGCCTGCTGGGAGCTGTAGTTCCCGCCCCCGTCCCCGCACGGCATCACGGGAGTCGTAGTCGGAAGGCGGGCAGGCGAGGCCGGGGGAACTGCGCTGCCCACAATGCACCGGGGCGGCGGCGCGCGCCCCGCCCCGCCCCGCCCCGCCCCGCGCGGCCGTTGTAAGGGCGTGGGCGGGCGGTGTCGCTCCCGTGTTCTCCCTCATCTCCTATACGTTGACGTATATGCGCGCACGTAGGCACGTACCTCTGCGTGCAGCTGCGTGTAGGGTAGCTGCGTGCGTGGGTGGGAAATCCCGCGAGCTGGGCACGGCTTAACGGCCCGGGCCGGCTGTGTAGGGCGGGCTTCCAGAGGAAGGCCTTTGGTTTATTTGTTTATTTAGGAGTAAATACCTTTAGAGTGGAGGAGGCTGTGGGTAGCTTAGCACAGCACTGAGCTTTACATCAACTTGGAAATAGTTTATTAGATATTTTCTTGCTTATGAGTTGACTATATCAGAGAAAGGCCTAAAGCAGCATGGGTAAAGACTGTCGCTGGAACCCGCGAGCCCGAGCTCGTGTCACTGCCCCGTTTCAGCGTTTCTAGGTCTGTCCTGGGGAAGCTGCTGCCTGCCCGGGAAGGCCCCAGGCAGCCATGGGGAGCCCGGGAAGGCCCATGGCAGCCATGGGGAGCCCGGGAAGGCCCATGGCAGCCATGGGGAGCCCAGGAACGCCTCAGGCAGCCATGGGGAGCCCAGGAACGCCTCAGGCAGCCATGGGGAGCCACGGCGCAGGGGCCGAGCGGCGCCTTCTCCTGCCTCCCATCGCCTTGGAGAAAGACAGGAGGTTCCTGGAGAGCGTACAGAGATACATAGTGAGCGAGATGGAGAAAGTGGGTTGTGCGGAGCGAGGGCCGCCTGAGGAGTGCTACGTTATATACAGAAACGCGTTTGACAAGGTAACCACGTGCCCCAGGTAAACGAGCAACGGGCAAGGCTGACAAGTGAAGGGTGCATTGGGATGAGAAGCTGYTGAACTTGGCTTGCCCATCCTGCAGGCAGAATGCTTCTTTCTCTTCTGGAAAGAAAGCTGCACTCCCTGTTCTAATAGTAACTGCCCTCTGACAAGGGTAAAAGGCTGTTGGTGAAACTCTGKAAGAACTGCTGCCCTCGCCTCTCTGGTTCTCTGCCTTTTTCAGCCACAGAGATGGGAGATGCCAAGGAGAGACGCAGAACTAAAAGCAGTGGTGGTGATGAGGGAAGTTCCTGCACAGCTAATATTCCAGATGGCTAGGAGTGGGGCTGTGCTTTTAAATGTTGAGTTGATTGTTAATTTACGCCAGTACGGCACTTGCCCCTTTGGTTTTCCACGCCTGTACGTGTCGTGGAGAGTTAGTGCCTGTTTGGATAAAGTGTCTTCTGGTGCATGGAAATGGTACCTGCAGCTGTCTAAAGAGATGATGTTTGCCTCAGTTTTATTAACATACATGGTTAATGAATCTAGAGGCAACTTGGAGCCTGCCCTTCACCATGTAAAGCTTTTCTATGCATTTATCAGTGTAAACAGTATTATTTGTTCTGGGGTCTTATTTTATTATTAGAACAGCACGATGATGCTTGATCTAAGAAGTACTGTTTTTTTTTGTTTTTTTTTTTTTCCTGCTAGTTAATTTACTCTATGTCTGTCATGCTGTCTGGAAAATTCTAGAAATCTCTTTTTTTTTTTCCTGTTAATTATCTCAGTATATCTGTGTGCGTTTACAGATAATAGAGTACGTTACTGCATACAAGAATGTCCTGATTTCAATCAAGCAGGAATATGAGGCATTTATTGCCACAGTCAAGAAGGGCCAAAACAGCGCGTTTTTCCTTCATGGAAGATTAAAAGTTCTAGCCTCGGAGCCTACAACTCTGCTGTACTACAGGAAAAGAGCAATGGAGTTGGAAGACAAGTAAGTTATCTCTGATAGCGTCTAGAGCAAAAAGTATTGTTTTGTTATATAGCTGTATTTTGTGATGAGCTTCTCAAAAGAGACAGTAACTTTGCCATGTGTAGTTTCAAACAGAATAATGTTGCCAAGTAGAGGATAGGCCTTACGGAGATCTGTAGGATGGGCAAGCCAAGTTCAACAGCTTGCCCCAATGTTCTTGCAGCCTGATGTGTAACAAGGGAAGATGAAAAAAAAATCACCAGAAACTGTTTCCTTTTTCAGGATAAATGCTATTGAGAAGAGTTCTGCAAAAATTCAGAATCTGATCCTGAGAATAAAAAGTGTAAAAAAGGTACCACCTAAAGATACACGAGGGAAAGCAATGAATTCTGCCAAGCCCATCCCAGGTAAATCTCATATCTTGAGAGTCTTAGAGGAGGAGTGGATGGAAAATATGCTGCTCCTTTGAAATAAGGACCTCCAGGAAAGATTCAGAGAGTTACAGATCTGTAAAAGTAAGATCCATATTAGACAAACGAAATAAAATGTGAAGAAATACAGAGTAAGTAGGTGCCCAGATAAATACAGTGTGTTCACAAAGGGTGAACATGATCTTTGTTGAGGGAAGTTCTGCTTTGCTGATCTGTAAGAGTCCTTTCAAAAGATTCCCATCTTCTGGGACTTCCGTAATCCAGTCTTCTGGAGTTTTCAAAAGGCTTCAGGAATGTCTTTGAAGGAAATTARACAGCCATAGGATAAGAGAGAAGGTCTTTGCCTGGATAAGTAAATATCTAAAAGATAAGAAATGGGGAGTATGAGTAAGAGGTTATGTTTTGTAATGGAGTCAGGRGATCTATACTGAGGTCCTTGGGGTGGCAAGGATGAAGAAATGCAGGAGAACCTCATGAGCACATCAGCTCAGCACTCAGCAGCAGCCAGAGAAGCTGATGAGACAAAAGGGATTGTTAGGAAACAAGGGGAGGACCAAATACAGAGGTCTAATGATGTTCTCTGTCTCTTGCTTCTTGCAGCTGAGGTGTCCAAAGGGATATGGTCGGATTGTAGTTCAAAAGAAGGGCCTGGAAGAGACTCGGAGCAGTCGRAAGCTTTTGAAAGGCGTTTTCTTTCCCCGCAGGTCTCAGTTTAGAGGAATCGCTCAACTTGGATTCTCTTTCTAAATACCTCACTCAGCTAGACAGAAGGGTGGTAGAATTGAAAAAAGAAAGGGAAATAAAATATGTCCCTTGGAAGAAAAAGATTGAATTAGAACAAGAGCTCTTGCACTTACTGACCTTACGAGACATGGCTGAAGAAAAGAGAGAAAAGCTGAAACTCAGGTACAGGTGCTTTTGTGCAATATATTCCTATTTTTACTTTAGATGTGTTCTCAAGGTTTTTTACCTCGTGCATTAAACTGAGTTCATGAATCGATTTTTAATATAGATATCCCTAATACTGTTATATAACTTGATGGATAGGATGGATGGAATGGAATACATCCTGTACTGTTCGCATACATACTTGTTTTCCTCTTTAATTATCCATAGATATACCAGAATTTTGTTAGTTTCAAATGTTATTTCTGCCTGTGCAAAATCAGCCAAGACTGTCACCTTGCAACATCTGCTCTCTCAGATCATGGAAAATAAAAAAGATGAAAGAGGTAAAATCTTTAAAAATCGAATGACAGTGTTATTAGAAATGAGAATGAGTCTCTTTAGTAATCAGCTGTATGGAATATTACATACATGGGTTTATTTCTGYCTCTGGCAACTTGCAGGACACCAGGGGTAAATTGTCTTAAGTTTCAAATGATGTGTTGAAAGGTGTGTCCTAAACAAACATCCTCTTAGGGAGATTATTTCTTAAAAATGCTTTAAAGTACTTGAAAGTGCCCTCCATTCAAACTGTGTCTTATATATTGTAAAAGATATGTATATAAATTATATAMATCTCCTGCATCCTTCCCTTCTCCTCTTTATGTTTGGTAGTGACTTCAGCTCTGATAACCACGTTATTACCTCAACAAGCTAATCCTACTGTGTTTTCTGTTTCAGCTATTGACGTCCTTAGCAAAGTGGCTGAAGATTTGCTTGAATACTTTGACAGGTAAAAAGAACATGATTGCATACCACTCTCTATTAGCAATTTACAACATTGCAGTTAATGTACTGTATTGAATGCAGTCATTCCAGGGCACACCAGGCTTTTCTGCTTTTTGTGACCCTTTTTAYAGAGGGTACTTGGAGTAAAATCCAGGAAATCCAGAGAGAAGGTCTGGCTGTTGGGTGATACAGGCAATATTGACATACCCAGAGTGATGACATCTAATGGCTGTTATCACTACTATTTGTGCCTCCTGTTTTACTTTTCTGTCCTCAGCCAACATCACTTCTTTCACCATCATCCATTTCTTTTCTCCTTCTAAATCCCTTYTGTGGCTCGCTCTCTGGTAAGACTTTACCATTGATAACTCCCTTCCAGTTCTCACTGTGGAAGCCATCCAAAGTGCTCCTAGGCAGTGAGAGAGAAGGAAGGTAACCAGATGTGTGGGGAACAAGCTACTTGCTACTTCTTAAAGGGCTTTAAATAGGTACATTTGAATCTGGTACATCTTTATTGTAGCATTCTGCAACATTTTTAGTCTTTGAGCTTCTTAACTAGATCACTATCCATCCCATCAGCCAAYCTTTTTACATATGGAAATAAATATATATACGTATGTGTGTATATATATTTACTTTTGATTTATTTCTGTAATCAATCATCTTCCTTATTTTTTAATTTGTTCTAGGTTCAGTGAATTACTTCCAAGTGTTGAGTATGATCCCAAAGCGGTTTCTGCAGCAAACTCCTCTAGAGGAATTCTCCTTAATGAAGAAACTCTGAAGAAACTTGAATGTGGGAATTGCTGCTGGGAATGCTAATGGGAAATATGTAGCTGGGTTCCTTATTAGAGGAATTTAGTTGGTATCAATGTAGTCATTCCAGTGGCTAGGAATTTGTTCCTTCTTTAGTAAATGAGAATTGTTTGTGTGGGCTTGAGATTTACACTTGACATTTTAACTGAAGATAAGTAAAGCTGTGGGGCTGTCCTTTCTCTTAGGGAATGTCCTTAACATTTGACCAAGAGATGCARAGCAGGGAAGAGTGAGCTCCCAACCATGACTTTTCTGGCTCTTGCTGTGGTACTGGGGCAGGTGATGGGTCAAGGGCAAGACTGGAATGTAAACACTAGAGTGCAGCTTTCAGAACTAATTTGGCTGATGAAAATATGACCAGCTATGAGACTTCCTTATGGGACAGTCAGAACCTTTTCAATCCTTTCAGGGCGGGTCTGGGGCTTGCAGAAGTATAAATTTCTGTTACCCTCTCTGTGTAGCGCAGGTCAGATGCAATCAGTATAAAGTTGTTTCTGCAGTTGTTCTAAAACCTGTTCTATTTCTGCTGATAAAACATGCACTTATAACAAGGACAAAAGTGCACCTGCTATTTTGAAATTCCAGTCCTTACTGTCCTCTATGTAAACACAGCCTCTTAGGACAGCCTAAC
This sequence comes from Nothoprocta perdicaria, assembly GCF_003342845.1. NCBI lineage: Eukaryota > Metazoa > Chordata > Aves > Tinamiformes > Tinamidae > Nothoprocta > Nothoprocta perdicaria. Next base: position 1,368,770 of record NW_020454461.1, read on the forward strand.
TTCTTGAGTCATAAAGCAGTGTTAACTTCATTGATTTTAATGAAGCTAATTTAATTTTAGTTTCTGAAATTATATCTATTTTAGGTCTATAAATAATCAAGGTTTTTAAGTGTTCCTGATAAATGCAAAGTCATCTTTTATTAGTTTTGTTCTTCTGTCAATGTTTTAGGTTGCATTTGGAAACATAAACTTCAGTAATATTGGTGATGACAGATGCTGAAGCAGCTGAATATTTGTCCTGCTTCTGGAATGAGCCATAGGGGCACTGCTAAACTTTGCAAGATAAACATTTTCTTTCTGTGCATGTTCTGTTGGCTTTTATTCAAGCTTAAAGGCAATAACAGAGAAGTGTTGTGATAAGCTAATATTTCAAATCTGAATTACAAGTCAAATTATGAATCTATAGCAAGTTGTGATCTGTCAAAAATGCACTTATGTGCTTAGTTTCAAGGAAGCTAAATGAGAGTCTTAGTGATTYCTGTGTTGCCTATAACTTACACTATTGTAACCTTAAAAGCATGCACATTACATTTTTGTAGGTTTGGAGCATTACGTTGTAAATGCTTTGGATCACAACTTGTATCTCTGTAGAATGGGATGTGACTCTACTTTGCACAGTTGCAATAGAAATTGTAGCAATAAAATGGCAAAAACAAGGGCACTCTCAGTTAAACTCATCCTTATTGAACTGACGTTAGTAATAAATGACAAAATAGAGCTGACATTATTTTCAGTTTGTTTACAGAGAGCTTTTGTAACCTTTACAGGAGGTATTTTATTTCCAAAGAAAGAGGTAGTTGGGCCATCCCAGTATAATTCTCTATATTCTCACTAGGAAAAAAAAAAGTTTTAATTTTTTTTTTCCCTTCAAACATTTTTCTTAAATCTCTCTGTGTGCACAGAGATGCACACAGCTCTGGGATTTTCCCATTACCTGTCAATGGTAGTGTTGTCATGAGCCCTCTGCCTTGTTTGGAACAATCTTAATTTGAAGTGATTAACATAGCTCCTGAGATGACTCAGCCTCACAACAGAATATTCTCAAAAGTTTTAGTGGATATTTGCAAACAAAGATTAAAACTTAAGAAGTCTTAAATGATGGAAGTTACTTTTTTCTTTAGTGAATGACTTTTGTCTTTATCTCTCTAGCTATTGGTTGTCTTCAAGAAAGAAATAATCTTTTAATGAAGTATTTTGAGACTCTCATAAACTCAAGCAGTGCAGCTGGATTGCCCCAGATTTCAGCCTTGACTCTGGATGCAGTCAAATATGCATTGGCTGAAAAACAATTAAATATAGTTATGCACTGGGTCACCCAGCAAAGGTAGGTGGCCTTTCAGCACTGATAGGAAGGAGCGGGTTACRCCCCTCCTCCCCAGGTCATGAGGCTTTCTTTGCCTTTTCTCCCTTTAAATTAAAATCCCTCAAATCAAACCCAACCAGAAATATGTTAATGATTTTCTCTCCCATGTGCAGCCGCTGTTAAGTCTTGAAGGCACTATAAACATAGGCTAAATGAGCAATACCAAAAACATCCTCTGCAGAATATATGCTGTTTTGGTCACTGTCAGTTTTTGTTACAGTATTGCAGGCTCTGATTTTCTTTAAGCTTCTCTTATCTTGTGTTGCATTTAAGAACTATACAGAGAGAAGATTTTCACATTGTTCTGTGAGTGAAAAAAATTGCAATTGGTGGAAGACTTAATTTTTTCATTGACCGTTGCTGTCAATACTAAATCCACAGTTCTGAACACCGTTCAAAGTTGAAAACATATTTAATGAAAACATATTCAATCTGTAAAAAAAAAAAAACCCTATACCAACCCTTGACCTATATACCTCATCTACAAGAACAGCGATACAATTACACTTGAACTTTTAGAACTGATTCTCTTTCTAGAGTTTTGTTTTTGAAGAAGCTGTCAGAGATGACATTTTTCTAATACAGCATTGTATTTGCTTGAAATGGTGAAAATCCCACCCAAACAGTCTGGTTTGACTTAGCTGTAATTGTTCCCCTTCTGCTGAAAACCCTCTGAAAAGAGCAYCAGTATTCCCAACAGTTAGCCCGTATTTTGTTTCTGAATTTGGATTCTAAACCTTCTTTCATGAGGATCAAAATAGCACCTGTGTTTCTGTCCTAACCCATAAGCAGTCCAACTCCTGTGAATGCCATTACAGCGTAGTTCCTCAGCATGCTGAACTCATCATCCTTCTTAAGTTACTTCATCACACTGAAACATATTATTAAATGAATTGTTAGCAAGGAGCAGCTTCATTCTTTTGAGTTTCCTGTCTCCAGCAACATTGAAGGCTGCAGATGTTCCTCCTGCCTGCAGGGGACCAGCACTGAGCTTGGCACTAAAGGAAATGTCCCATCCTGGTCTGCTGCSTTCCCTGCGCTCACAGCTCTCGCTGTTGCAGTTGGGAATTCGAAAAGGGGAAGGAAGAGGCTACTCTCTCAGGAACAGAGTTGGGGCAGAAAGATGGACAGAAGTGCAGAAGAGCTGAAGAGATAATAACATACTAGTAATACTGGTTTATTTTATTACCTTGTCTTCTCCAGGTTGGTGTTTTCTGAGGCACTAGGCGATGTGCTGTATGACCATGGGAAGGTGGACCCGAGCAACTTGTCAAAATGCCTGGCCTTGGCTCAGATTGTGTATGAGCAGTCTGGTGCACACAAGAAGGTCGCTCTGTGCCTCTATAAGCAGGGCCAAATTTATACAGCAGTGGACTATATTCGGCAACTCGAGCACTTTTCTTTAGGTAAATACTAAGGCGTTTGTAATGTCTTTCGTGATTGTTCCGCCATGTGTTTATTTCAGGTTTAACAGTGACCGGGCTTACATAGAGGGCATTTGGAGCAAATACAGATATCCAACCTCCTTGTCATTACKTTTAACAAGCTCACTAAAATATCGCTCTGTATTTTATCATGCTGTCAACTGAGGAATGTTTTTAAGCATAGAAGTTGTATAGCACGTGTGAAATAAAGACTTTCTCCTGATGGGTATGCTTGGAAATCTCCATGATTTGCTAAGRACCCCAGGAGGAAGCAGCAGCTTGTAGGAGTACTCAGATCTACTGTYCCAAAACCAAAGGTTAATGTGGCCCTCTCTAACATGATTGAACTCATTACTTAAGYCATTGCTAGAAGGGAAAAGAAGCACTTCAGTGTGTCAAAATGAGCTCTTCAGATATTATATTACTGCAAAGTCTGCAGATACTGATAATATTGCATTAGTCTTTCATAAGTTCAGATAACTAAATAAAGTCAAGAGATTGCAGAAAGAGAGCTCAGGGAAGATGACAGTAAAGCAGATTGTAACATTTGAACCCTTCTAGGAATTTTGAGCCTTTGTTTCCACATGGTTTCTCAACCAAGTAGCATAAAAATTGACAAATGGCATTGGATATGAAAGTAGTCCTTATTTTTCCATGTGATGTAACTTATGTCTCTGAAATACAATAAGATACCCATTTGTTTTGACACCCATATATTGCAACTTTGGTTAGGGCCTTCAGAAGAATCRTGTTTGCTTGACCACATTTGTCCTAGCTGAGCTGTAGCAAGCCTGCAATTTCAAGACCATTGAAGAGATTAAGGAATGATGTTTATTTCTAAGGTTTCTATTTCCTAAGTTCTCTCCCTCTTGTGAGAAAGCATTAACTCGTGAACTTGGTCGGAATATTGGTCTGGGGCAATCCTGGGAAGAAGGAACTTGACCTTTTATTGGCCTGGGATGCGCTGTCTCTGCATAAGCAGCCTAACTGGAAAAACGAAACAATATCTTTTTTTTTCCTGCTGGCTGCATTGCAGTTTGTTCTCTCATCAGTTTTGCCCTGTGTTCATTTCTATATTCTGTTCTAATTGCGTGCCTTCTGACTATATCTTTTTCTMTATATATTCTTGCCTAGATGATAGTTCAATTAATTTATAGTTTTCTATTTGTTTATTTCCTGACCTTTTTTGTGTTTAGTTCTTTTCTAGTGTTTATTAATTTTSTTACTTTGTGAGATTTCTAAAATACTTTCTTCTTTAATCAATTAAAGAAGCTTAGATTTTAATTTTGCACCAGCTCTTCTGCTGTGTTTGGGGACAACAGAGTACAGATTGTTTGCTTCCTTTATAGTGAAGAAGCCGAGAGGTGACTATATACAAATATGTAATAATCCTGGTGTCTTATTTTTAGATGATTACTTATTTCTACTGGAAAACTGTACTGCCACTGAATTAACTTATCACCTGAGTGAAGAGTGGTTTAGAAACCCACCACTGTCATCCCTGGGGTCTACAGTGCTAGCTCTTCTTTCAGCTGATCATGGAAAGCATGGCTTCCAGCTGCTGGAGGAAATGAGCAAGAAAAGTAAGCACAGCACTACCTGAATTGCAAGCTTTTATTGCCGCRTTTTTTAAAAATATCATAGTTCTCACCTCGATTGGGAAATAACAAAACATCTTTGTATCAAGTGACAAAAAATACATAAGGAGAGATGATAATCATTTCCTGGGTTAGAAATTTTAATCCAAATCCAAGTTAAGCCTATGCATTACTTTTGATGTGGTGCTCCTGATCTATAGTGGAATTGGGAGGAAAGCTTTTTCTTCACTGTGAGACAGGTTTCATGTCCTGCATCTTTTGCAGTTCCCCCAGATACGGGGGTTACTTGCATTAAACATCAGGCCCCCTCCTGCTTGCTAAAGTCCTGCTTAATTGCCTTCAGTCCTCCTGAAAGTTCTTGTTAAGTCCTGCCTGYTAAGTCTTCATGAGAGGTTTGGGACTTGAATCTTTTTCATTATAAGAAATGCAGTTTTTCTTGCCGGTCTTTAATTTTTTTCCCTCTAAGTCTTTAATCTTAGGATTTAGTCTAGCTAGAAAAACAGTGATTTGTACACTGTACTTAATATGAATAGTAACAATGCTGTTCAGGCCAAAAGCTTGATATTTTTATGTTTGTTCTTTCTCAGATACGTTGGAGCAGATTATTCTAAATGATACAATCTGTACAGTAGAAGGTTGGAAGAAGATAGCAGACTCATGTGCAGAAAATAAACATGCAGAGTTATCTCAGCAAATCATCTCAATTATCACCTCGCAGGATGGAGTTTTTGAAASTTCGGCACTTGAAGATGAAAAAGATGCCGTGTTAATGGAGCATGTTTTCTGGTAGCCCTTTGCAACAACAGAGGGAGCTCTCACAGCAGTCAAGTGGAGAATCCTTTTAGCTCTTTGTATGAACCATAGTAAACATTAATGCTTCAGAAAAAAGGTGCTGAAAATAATTTGGCGATCGAATATTTTGTTCCTTTTCATATCTCTGTGTGTGTGTGTGTATGCATTTTGTTTAAGTGTGTTCTCAGTGTAGAGGAGAAGKGCTGTAACATGTTCTGGGATGGTCTGCTGAGGTCCTGCTGCACGTCTGCCTTCCCTCAGCCACCCCGTTCTCCTCTTCTGTGCATGCTCTCTGTCCTTAGCACAGTGCTGGAGGGACACACCGCTCCAGTTCTCAGCCTTGTGCAGTTGGGGAGCTCAGCCCGAGCGCAAGGGGCTATTCAGCTGTTCAGAGGCTGAATGTGCTCTGTAACAGCACATTAATTACTGGGTTTTGTCTAGTAAATAATGAGTGAAAGAAGGCAAAGGCCTTTGCCTGGTAGGTTAGCCGTACTGTTTGCCATGGAAGATGGAGATGAGCCCCTGATCTCAGATGTACTGTGTATATTGTGTAACTTGATTTACAGTGTAGAATAGCTCAGACTGTGGCCAAAAGGGTGAAAACGATGATTGAAAAGAAAGACCCCCGGTCTTGTGAAGCATAAGAGCTGGCAGCGTACAAGAACACAACTAACTGCAATTCTTCCCCGAGCGACTGCATCAATCTTGTTCAGCATTTGGAGCAACTGAAAAGATAAAACGGCCACCTTTTCCCTCTAGCTTTCTGTGCTCAGCATGTGGTTCGGAAGTACCTGCCAGCTTGTAGCCTGGCGGCAGAGCTCTGCTCCGGCTCGGGAATGYCGTGGGTGCTGGGAGGCAGCGGAGGCCCCTGAGTGGAAAACAAGGGGCTGGAGGTCTCMAGGTGGGGAGGGAGCAGGAAGGGGTTAGATGGCAGATGTGCACGTGGAAGGGTGTCTGCTCGGAGCACACGGTGGGAATGGGGCTGTTCTGCTGGTGTGKGGGAACGCGTTACGGTCCTTGGAAACTTGCGTGTGCTTTGGAGAAGGGTCACAAACGAAAAGTAAAATACCAACTTTATCGCCTTTTTCTGAGTGTTGGACGGCCTTGGAATTCCTTGAGGGTGAGGTTGGCACTGCTGCACTTTCCTGCTGGCGTCTGGCCTTGGAAAGTGCCAGCAGAGGTGTGTTTTTGTAGTGCTGGCCATGAGATGTTGCATTCCTCACTTATTTTGATCCCACAGTGACCAAGTGGCTCCCTCTTTTTATATTCACTATGTAAGGAGCAAAATAAGTAGCAGTAACTAGAAATCTGCTCATGTTGGCTTTAACTGGAGCGCGCAGGGCCTTGTTTCAGGCCTTTTCTTTGGCTGGTGCTGTGTGTGGGGTGGGTGGTTTTTTTTTTTTTTTTTTTTTTTTTTTCTCTTCTGAGTGTAGCCCTGAAGCAAGCAGGTTAATCTGGATTTTCCTATTTAAGCTATGCTAGGTATATGTAAGATGATTTCCTTCAAAACCAATAAGCAGTTTCATTGAGGCTTAGAAAAATGCTAATACAAAGCAATTTTGTTGCATTTATCCATTTATCCCCTTTCTAAGATGATCTTTTCTAGGAGTACTCCAGGGAGTGTCACTGAGAGACAGAGATAGGCACAAAGGCCGATGGCCTTTTGTGTGGTTTAGTGCTGCATCTCCGGCGTGCGGGAGTGGTAGGGCCCAGTCCATCGCTGCCACAGGGTTAATGACATTAGCATGGAGACCTAATACGGTCAATGGGGTCTATTTTCATCCTGCTGTAATGCCACTGCAATCCATGAGTCACAGCAAGGGTGTTTGGCCTTCTGCCCTTGCCTCCTCTCGAGCCTCCCTGCCCTTTCGGAGCGCTGGCCGTGCAGCCGCGCGCTCTGCATCGCTGCCCAAGGCCGTGGTCAGAAACAGCCTTTGAAGAGACATCGGTGACTTCACCTGGCCCCGGACCTGGGMGTTCCCAAGCACGGTTATTTGTATCCTAGGTGAGTTACGTTGTTTYGGCAGGTGGTTTTGAAGCTTCCAGATACATTAAGAACCCCTTAGTTTTAATCCAAATGGATGGATGAAATCTACTGTCTATTCACAGGACTCCAGACTTCATTAATTGAAGCTTCCCACTGAATTCAGCAGGATGTCGATGCCTGACTGGTGTGTTCTGCTCCAGTGATACTCACCCTGCTTGTTCTTCTGGATAGCTTGGAGTGCAAGTAAGTGTTTCTTGAGTGAGGATTATGAAACAGAACAAACAAAAATGATTTAATATTTTTCTGAGCTTTTGTAGTCAGGTTCAGTCAAGCTTGAACTCCAGTTGTTTACAATTCAATGCTCAACAGAAATAAACATAGTCCAAAAACTAAATAAAAGAAATGCTATAAATACAGTGTAGGAGACAGACTTAGCAAGCATGCAGCTGCTGAAGACAGATTTGATAAACTGGAATAAGTTCATTTGAATGAAACTTGCATTGGTATGAAATGTAAAAGATCAAATCACTTTTAAGTACTCACCGTTAACCTTTGATGTCACTGGGATCTCTGTCTTTCCATGCCAGAAGTTTAAATGAAATAACATCAAGCAAACAAGCAAGCAGACTGAACTGCCTGAGCAGCTACAGTCACTTAGGCCTGCAGTCCTTTTCTTTTTTCTTTTTTTTTTTTTTCTTTTCTGGACAAGACTGTTCCTGAGCTCTCTAAAGCATCAATGCAGAATGCTCCATGTTCAAAGCAATACTTAGCTCAAAGGCAGGAACAAATGCATAGTTGACCCTCCTGTAATGAGCAGGGCAACAAGTGCTCAGTTCGATCCTTCTCATAAGCCACCTTGGGCGGGGAGGCAACCACCAGTGTTCCTGTGCTATAGGAAGACAAAATGTTGTTAGCAGAATGCCATTTTCTAAAAGGACTTTTTTAAAACTTTTTTTTTTCTTCATAAAACAATGTTAGAAAAGAAACCTCTGCTGCATATATTGAAATGATTTTTGTTGTGTGTATATATATATATATATATATATATATATATATACACACACACACACACACACACACACACACACCCCAGTAGCACTGAAAGGCACCACTTATTACTTCAGTCTCATTTTTTCAGATATTGTGTAAATCCCCAGAGACAGACAGTTGTGCTGAAAAACAAAGCAAAGCACTAACAGTCAGACATATCTGGACGTATCTGGAAAGGTCGTTGCTAGATGCTTTGATTCTGGTTACTTTYCTGAATTCTAAAAGACATAACAGAAGGATCAAGAGAAAAAGACATCATAATCAGCTGAAACCTCTTCAGGGGAACATTTYGATTTTGAGATTAATTRCCAGGTCCTTTGTACTTTTAAGTTSCRYTAGGACTGGAAMGRAAGTGTAGCAAAGGTGCCTGCTTGGTGAATGTGGATTTGTCTTGCAGATCAGCTAAGCTTCTRCTTGCCTGAGGCTCTTGAGCTTTAGGTTTTTTGTGCTTGAACAGATCTGTAGAGTGGCTGTGAATAGCCAACAGGTCTCTCTCCTCTGTCCTGAGCTGGAGGTGCTCAGGAGTTGTCATTCACAGCAAAGCGTGGAGRGGAACTGTAAGGACTGGCAGGAGAGAAGTTCCTCGGGGGCAGTGAAACAGGTGGAAGAAGGGGAGGGACAATACAGGTGTGTGCCTTGGAGAAGGTTTGCCAGGAGATCAAGCTTCCACGGGTGGCTTCAAACCACTTCTGTTAAGTTTCTAGTTTTAACATCTGGTGTTGCTTCCCTCCTTCCCTTTGGCTTTTGAAGGGGATGAGAAGAGTAAAGGAGATGTCTGGTGCTGGTTAGTGTCYGTGTCCTCCTGTATACTGGCAAAGCTCTTGAGGAGTCATTTAGGTTTCCTRGTAAACTTAGCATGAGCTGTCCGATCTAGGCAGACGCCAGCTCGGGTTTGGGCCGTAGCAGCAGCAAGGCTGTTGCAGCACAGGACCTGGGAGGGAGCCAGAACCTGGGGAGCACAAAGGGCAGCCGGTGCTGAACCCAACACGTCTGGTCTCCCTGGGCCTCGGCTGCACGGCTGCCTTCCCGGGCATCCTTGAGGGAGCGGSAGGACCCCTAGGAGCCCTTGCCAGTACCCAGAGGCTGCTGCTCCTGCTGCTCTTTGAGGGAGGGCAGTGGTGTGTGCTGCTCTTTGAGAGCAGCTCTGGCTGCGAGTTTGATTGCCAGCGATCATCACGTGTCTTTCTGAAGGCATTCTTCTTTATGAGCAAATAATTAAAAAAAATCAAAAACTTTTGCATTTCTGTTTTTACAGAGACATTTGCAGCCTGCCCCAGATAAAGAAGCATTGTATTTTTTAAGTCGCATTGCACTCGGTCCAAGTTTCTATTGACTCATAAATCTTACTTCTTAAGTACTATGAATTATATTATTGGGGTCAACCTGCTTATTTTAGTCATTTTTGGATTGTTCTGATATGAATTCTTACAATGGTGTCTACAAAAAGCTTGGTCACAACTGTATGGTTGCTATTTATCATGGTGACCAATATTACCTCTTTGTTTCCTTTGCAGTTTCCATATGTTGTGTCTTATCTTAGACTGCATATTCTTTGGAGCACTGACTGTCTTTTCCTTCTATGTATAGGACCATGTATTTAAAGTTTTGTTCCCCAGTGGGGCTCCTGCACAGCATGGGAACAGAGATCAGAACCTGCTCGTGTACGTTACATTCTCCATTCCAGGAGGCAGAGAGAGCAGGGCGGATAGAAAGCAGGCAAGTTACATTGCTGGGGCTGGGTCATGTAGCCCAAAGGCTACTGCCATGTGCTGGTGGAAGAGCTTTTGCCACAGCCTCGGAACTGAAGCCCATTCGTGCTTTAACACTGCAAAATACATCTCATCTCTTTATGGGAAGTCTACCTCTTTGAAGAGGTTAGTTGGGTAATTTCTTCCTGTGTCAGTCCCAGCAGAGAGAATACTTTGGATGAGAAGTAGAGTTTAGTATCTGTAAGAGGAGTAAATGGATGTCATTAGGTTAGGGTATGTAGTTGTAAGGTAAATGGAAAGGTGGCAAAAGGGAAGAGAAGTTGAAGTTATTTGGAAAGCAGTATAGAGAAACTCTGTGATGAAAGTTCTAGAGGAAGAACATGAGACGAGGGCTGGCCAGAGGGTTGGTGATTCTGTACTTGGAAGCAAAGCCCCTTCTTCTAATTGCTGTTTGATGTTCTATGACAGAGTGTCTGAGATACTGTATTAGATCAAGAGCTGCAGTTTTCTGCAGTGAATGTCGGAGATTATTCCATAAAAAGTAACTTTCATATAATCAGATATGTAAGTAGTCACTTTCATTTTGTTTTCCTGCAGATGGGTGGCTGAAGAAGAGAAGGAGAAGAGAGAGACCATGTGTTGAATGTAAGGAGCAAAAAGGTGGCTGCACTGAAAAGAAAATGCAGAAAGAGGAGRCCCAGATGGACGGAAAGGAGGAGGAGAGAGAAGGGGCAAGTTTATTATTTCCTARCTTTTGTATGTGAAAAATGAACTTTCATATGGGATATTTGAAATAGGATGTGACAGAAGACTAGAAAAGTAACTGCTAGCTTGCTGAGAATTTTATATGTGTACAAATGAGTGACGCACAATCACCATGCTGTGTCATGCACAGCTGAACCAGCATTGCTCTCCCCACATTTGTGGCAGGTCTGTATCTTTAATTAGATTCCCAGACAAGTAATGCTGCATGAATTTGAATCCCAACAGTTGTATTCAACACTGGGATTTGAAGTACAATCGGGAATTGGCAGCTGCTCGTGGAATATCTGAATAGCAAGGTTATATTCAGAATTTTCCTTCAGCCCCAAGTAGGGGCATAAATATTCTTATACCTAAGGATTTACACATCCCTCCTTAGCTGCACGTGTCTGAATCCACTTTCCATTGAGACACAGCGGTGGTTTTAATTATTCTTAGGGTTGATGCTTCTGAAAAAAATCATGTTTGACAGGATATTAATCCTTCAGTAGTGTAACAGCCCAGCTATTAAAAATACTTCTAATTTCCTTTCAGTGAATAAACTTATTTGTCTTCATAGCTGTGGTTGTAGGAACATGGTTATATTTTTTATTAGTGAGTGTTTCCCAACTGTTTTGTGTCACTGGCAGAGCATTTTAGAGCTGAATTTCTTCCTCATTCCAAAGCTACTTGTGGCAGGAGTTCTGTTTATGAAGGAACAGCTTCTCATGTCTACTCATGTCTAAAATGGTCCTGAAAATTGCCTTCTTGATTCATAAATTTATAAATATAGWATCTATTTGTCACATATGAATAATGCCTTACTCCTTTTGAGCCTCATAGGAATTTCCAACTCTTACAAGTGCCAATTCTGTTGGGTTTGGGATGGGCGAGACCTGTACAAAGACCATTTTGTTGTCTTCAAAACGTATTGTGCTACTGTATATAAAAAGAGGGTATGGGAATGCGCATGAACTGAAATGTCACATACATGTGTTCCTGAGCGGCAACTGAATGGAGATTCCGAAGTTTTGAGTCCAGGTCTTGGCACATAAAGCTTTGTGCTGCTGTTAAGAAGGTGAGTCACCATCTCCAGTGCTGGTTCAAGGGCCTCCAACTCGGACACAGAGTCAGGACTGACGCTTTGCGGCTTAGGATCATCTGCCGTCTAAATACGCTGGACACGTGATAGATTAATAATAGCAGTATWAGTAGGCACAGTACATTGTGGTATTTGATAGTCTGACTAAAGATCCTGTTCAACTGCTGCAATAACTTGTTGTTTTTAGGAAACTTCAGGCTATTGCTTAGCAGTCCCTGGCTGCGAGGTTCACTGCAGCAATGGTGTAAGGCAATCCTAACCAGTAGCTGTTATTTGAAGAACATGCTTGGGAATTACCACGCAAAAATCGAGGCCTTCAGTGCTGGAGATGTGAGCTGAGCATCCATAAATGCCTCTTTTTGGATGTAAAACATGAATGAAGTGTCGGCAGGTGGCGCCCAAGAATGTCAAGTGTGGGGCTGGGGACGGGGCTTCCTTTGCTCTGGTGTATTGTCTACCTGAGTATTGTCTTACATGCAGCTCTTAAAGCTCAGCCTGGAAGGTCTTCCCTGAGGTGATTTATAAGCCAGCACGTAGCACACTGAGCTGAGAGTCGCCCATTGCTGTGGGTGAGAACTGTCACCCCCTGGAGATGGTTTGTTGGAAGAAGCAGCTTTGCAGCGTTAGTGACAGGGGAGGAGAGGCACTGCAGTATTGCCGAAGGTAATGCCCATGGCAGGAGGAAAAAAATCCCTTGTTCCTGATATGGCTTCACTTCAGAAGCAGGGGCCTACCTGAAACAAACGTGTATGGCAAATAAAACCTTGCAGAAGGCCGTTTAACTGCGAGCAAATAGCTGCTGGGGAGGGTAGAAGGCAAGCCGGGAATGAATCTCCGTGTTTAGTCGCACTGGGTGAACATGCTCAGCCATCTTCTTACTCTCCTGAATGCTGGAGAGAGAAAAAACAAGAGGTGCCTCGAAGTGGGAGCTCTCCTCTCTCATTCTCCTCTCTCAGGTGCAACATACACAAGGATAAAAAAATGGATCAGATGGGCATTCCTGGGGGAGCAGGGAGCTGGGAATAGTGCTCTGCCCTGCTAATTGTGAAGGACGCTGCAAAACTGCCTCATCTCTCTGTTTCCCTAAAACGACAGTATTTGTGGTTTTAGGGACAAAACCACAGCTTTTGAAAGCCAGCATAATGATAATGATYGACAGCTTTCTTTTTCTTGTTCCTTTTCCCCCCTGCTTTTTCAGCTGTTTCAGAATACACAATGTGTCTTCACAGTTCTATTCTTATGCTCTTTCTCTGATGCATCCTGTGTGCCTTAAAGTGTCAGCAGGACTGGAAATAGAAATGTGGGCACATAGATTAATACTAAATGAATTCTAACTTTTTTTTTTTAAGCAATTACAACTTGTCAAGATACAAAAAATGACTTTTAAGCAGTTTATTTTCTAGGGCAGAGTCTTCTGCTTGATCATTTCAGAAATTTGTTGCTGAGTTTAGTGGTTAAACTGTCCACAGAGTGGGGCCATGACAGGTATTTACTTTGCATACGCATTTTTTTTTTTTTAACTATGGTATTTTTTTTAAATTATGGGTGCAGAGGATAGTCACAGCATGTAATTATTGTGTGTTAATTAGCATCCTGAAGATGCATTGAATTAAGCTTTTAATAGCAGCAGAATAAGATATTCCTGTAAAATGTATTTATTTGTCAAATAGGGCTGCAGTGTAACTAGAAAGGAACAGACTGGCAGCGTGCACTGCCCAGCCCATGTGCTTTGGTGGGGAAAGGTAAGAGCATTAGTAACAAAGGGCAAAATGTCAATGTCCAAATTGACATTTGGACAATTCGAGCAGTCGAATCTCTTCTCCCTGTCTCCTGCCAAGCAGCCTATTAAACCTTTTAGCTGCCTGTGGCATTAGGAGATGATCCCCTTTATGCCAACAGCTTTACTGTGGCAGAGCAGCACGTGCTGTAGATGGATTCTTGCATGATACATGGAACACATATTGCTTAAAATATGTTGTCCTCAATGTATTGTAGTATTCAAAATACTATCTATGTGTATAGATATGTGCAGTATCTATACTTCACTACTGATGTGCAGTATGAATCCAGCATCACCGTTCTACTGAAGCCCGGTGTTGGAATGAAAGTAAAATATTGGTATATATAATTTCAGTTGTTTTATGGCCTATATGAAGCAGTATTGGCAGAATACTACTATGCTTTATTTACACATGCTTCTTTTTATTTCTTTCTGATAAAATAAGGTTTTCCTTTGTCAGGGCTTTCTAGTCATGAGATGCTAAAGAGGCAGGACTAGAGATTTCAGCTAATAGAAGATTTTGCCCCCAGATGAGCTACAGCTTGGTCCCCATATGTCGTTGCATGGAGCAACACGTGGTCTTCTCCCGCCCTCACTAGGGAAGCACTGTTTGTGCGTGAGAGCTGCTGTTGTCTCCAAGATGGATATATTGCATTGTCTCCAAGATGGATGTATTCATCTTTGCAAGTCTTTTGTACACAGCTTGTTACTGTTAGTACTTCCAGGCTTTGATTCGAAGGAGAATGAACTGATTGTTACACTTTCAGTAAAAATTACACATCAAAAGAGAGAAGGTTCTGTGTTCCTTTAACTAGCATAATTTTTTAGGAAAAGAAGATACCCACATTCCTTTGGATTTGTTTATATCAAGCTGTGGTTACAGCTAGCAGTATATTTGCAGTGCCCTGCCCTTGGGTGTTTCTCCACTTGGCCCTTTGCTCCACGATAGGCACCACAATGCAGTCTTGCAATGCCTTTATTGTTGCCATAGAGTGTGTTTGTGTAACACACCTGCCTTGCTTTGGTTCTTCACTTGGAGAATGGTGCGTTCTGAATTCCCCTGTCACCYTGAAGGTTTCTTCACTGAGCTTTATTGAGAAGAAATTGCACAGCTCCTCCCTGAAGGCAGGAGGCATCCTGGCTGAAACCCTGACRTTTCCAGTTAGGTAACACACTGAGGGGCATACAGCAGAACAGCCCTCATCTGATATTCCAACATAAATGCTGACACAGTGTTTCAGTTAAAGAAAAATCTGCAGAATATTTAGAAACTAACAATTATATGCTAATGTTTCTAGACTAACATGTCTAGAAATTAGAATTAATGAGTTCTCTGCAGGTACATCTGTCACACATTTAGTAAGAGCAGGCACATATCATGTTCAAAGCATTTTGGTGACATTTCTGCAGTCTTTGCAGCAGCTCTCTCAAGTAAATACAGATCTTTATTTGCTACTAGAGGAAATGTACATAGTTTACAGGCATGACTTCCTTAGGTGCTAAGTTTGTGTGCGTGTTTGTCTCTCCCAAGGTCAGTGGATATAAACACTGCTTGGGTCCACTGTAAAAAGCTGTGCCCCAGTGGACTAGGTGATACATACTTGTTTAAAACACACGTTTTGGAGCCTCTCATTGCCGTCGTTTTGCTTTGCCCATTTGAGTGCATCAGTTCACAGCCACTGAAGCCTAGAATAAAGAGAAGTAGCAATTTTCAAACATGCTTTTTGAGCTGCTCGTGCTTTCAAGGGTAAAGACAGAGATGTGCACCAAATAAATATGTTTGCTTAAAGAACAAAATTTTAACCTGGGACTATGCTGCCGGGTTTTCCCTSGGCACTTAAGTGACCTGATTTTTCTGTCACCATTATCCCTTGTGTAAAATTAGAATAATACACGGTTCTCTCTTAGAAGGATCTGTAAGAATAAATCTTTCCCTAGTGCTGAGAGTGTTTTGGTTCCTATAGAAATGTCTCTTATTAATACAGACTAAGAGGACCCAGGTAAAGTAGGTCAGACATTGTGGAGTTTGACATTGCACATACGTTGACAATGCCGCCGTCCTTTTCTTCTGGCAAACTGTGTTCATTCAGAATAAATAGGCAGATACTGGACTCTCTACTTCTTTTAATAATTCCAGTATGGCCCACAAAAGAATTGTATCCATGATTCTTTTAACATGAAATTTCAAAATGACTTTACCTGTAAATGGAAATCATCTGAAATTTTGCTGCTYTGTACCCATTTGGCTTGCTCTCGTTTTCAGGCACAAGTATTACAAGCAGCCAGTAGCAGTTTTCCATTTAATGTAAAAGTTGACAGTGAGGATATTAGCTACTGTTTTCAATAGTTGCTGCTGCAGTTCTGTGTGTGTGATGCTGGAATTCACTTGCCAAAAAGTGTGATTTTAATGTGATTCTCGGCATTCATGCTTCTTTTTTGGCACTACAGCAGTAGCAAGTGAGGCTAATTCTGTATGTGTAGCTGCAGAGCAGTTATTTCAGCAGCACAAATGGATCTGAAAGGAGATTTCCAATTTGGATCTTGATTTTCCTTGTATTAAGGGACTGTTTAAGTTTGAAGGTCTGTACAAGCCATCAGCTTACACCTTTACCTCAGTACAGTTTTCTTCATGCAAACTTGTATTCAGTCAACAGGAGATTTCTTTGGTGGATACATCCTCTTGGTCACTGTCTAGATGTTCCTTGGGCATGTAATAGTGACGAGCATGATCAGTCACTTTTCAGGGTCCGTTCTTCCTAAAGGGACTTTAAGGAACAACCAAGTTTTTGCTTTCTTTTTTCTTTTTTTAATTATTATTATGGGTAGAAATAGCTGTTGACACCTGTTGAATGAATGATGTCTAGACACAGTCTCTCTGAAATAAAATTTAAAAAAAAAACTCAGGATGGTTTTAGAAATTGCATAAAATTATAAACACATCGAAGTCYGTATCTGCATTGACCAAGTGCTTAAGAATGAGTGATACTTCTCTGTTTTGGTCATCTCTAGTTCTAATTTGTGTGGCTCCTAGAGTTACTTACATATGCAATATGTTATGGGACCTCTAGGGATAAACAATCTGGAAACAATCTGATTTATATTGATAATGCATTGGGGAGAGGTGTCAGCAGTTTGCTTCTTTGGATATGAAAGTAGGATGTAGTTCTATTTTTGTTTCTTTTTTGAGCAGTGCATCTGAAAATACTGGTTTAAAAAGGAGAAATAAATCAAGAGGCAGTCTGATMTAGATGTTAGGTTCCCTCAAATGTATTCTTAATCATGATCCTGATGACTAGACTGAACAAATGGGCTTTATCAAGGCCCTGCTTTTCTCCCTCAGGACCCGTCTGTGCTGGATCGCAGTGTAGCTCAGAGCTATCCAGCCTGTCCCTAAACCAGCTGGTCGAGAAATGAGGAAAATCAGCCCGCAGCAAAGCCCTCTGCGGAAGAGCTGTAGCTCAAGTGCTTCTGGGTCTCAGGCAAATAAGCCAGGCTCATTTAAATCTTGTTTGTGTCTCTCTCTCTTTTATCTCAGGCTTCAGTAAGATCTAGGTCTGGTTTTGCTTTTTTAATCTAGGGGTAATACTGTGTGTGCCATATGTGTGCTTTATCAGTTGTGAATAACAAATGTTAGGTGGGGCTAGTGGCTTTTACAGAGTGCCTTTAATTCTTTTAAGGGCTGCATTAATACCAGCAACAAGGCATGCTGAAATCAAAGAGGATCCTGTCTTGTATCCATTTTCCTTCTAAAACAAATGTTGAAACTTCAGGAAAGTAGCAGTAACTTGTTTAGCATTGCTAACCAAGTTCATGAGAATGCTGAATAAGAAAAAAAATTTTTAATTCTCTTGATGTAATCTGTGGGGTTTAATGAGGCGTCCGGTTTTAAATCCAGTTATGTTTGTTTGTTGCTTTAGTTTAGCTCTGCCTCTTAATTCAAAAAGTAAATGTTAGACATGGTCTTCACCCACAAATGTCTTTGTTGATGTTCTTGACTGCTGAAAAGCCTGTCAAAAGTAATCACTAGTTTTATTTGGGGCCTTTTTATATTGCTTGAGAAGACTTGTATGCAAATCTTAAAAATGTAGACAAGTTTCACTTAAGAAAGAAAAAACAAAAGAACTTGAAATAATGGACTGTAGCTTTGGAAGCGGAGACTATCTTGCATCCAGAAACAAATATGRGTTTAGCAAGACATGGTTTTGGTGGTGGTTCTTGGTCATTGTGTGTGTGCCACATCTCGCAAGGTGGTGGACAGATCCCACAGAAACACACAGGAAGGGCCCCGTTTCCTTTCCTTCAGGGTGGTCGCTTTGAAGATCAAAGCCAGCACTCRCTAGGCAAGTGAGCTGCCTCCCTCTCCATCTCCAGTCCTTCSGTGTTCCCACCTGAAGCTTTGGACGAGGAGGTTGCTGTTCCTCAGAAGTATCTCCTTGTTGGAATTGCACCCCAGAATGCTCAAGGGATGCGCGTGGTGCATCATCCCTCCTGTCCTCTCTCTTTACCAAAGGAGAGACGTTTTATCTCAGATACAAATCCAGTCTGAAAGGAGTTCAGTTGTGGAGAAGTGAGCTGAACTGTCTCTGTGTTCACCCCGCTGTTCTGTTCCAGGTCCTGTTTTGTGTGTTTTTAGGCCCCAGTGTGGTCGCTTACATGTTGGCCTATTGAAATCAAATGAGATATAGGAGACTAATTAAATATCAAGATCTTACCTAAATTTTCTGAGTAAGGACTGTGCCTTCCTGCTGTGCAGGCCACGTTTCGTTCTGAGTCCTGCCTGAACAGGTTCAGCAGCTGTGCCTTTGAAACTGTTCTGAAGGCAGGTTATCTGCATGTAAAGATAGGCTTAAAACAGTCTGAATAAATCCAGGTTGCCAAGTGTCAGTTGTGATGATTTTAGCTTGGATGAATCAAAAATGAAAACTTTCCATTTGAACTTGTTTACATCTTGAGAACATCATGGATGGTTTATCAGAACTCAATTCTACAATTTTGTCTCCTGCTGCTGTGGATCACCAGCTTTTATCCAAAAGGAATTAATGCCATGCAAGCKGCAGAGTTATTCTGGAAGAACAGCTTGTGGATCTTTGGAGCTGGTTGTCTTTCAGTAGCCACTCCTGCTTTTGTGTGTGGCACAGGTGTCTCGGGAAACCTCCAGCTGTAACCAACTTCAGTCTGCCCTTCTTATTTCACTGGCATTTGATTTTGGGACACTCATATACCTTAAYAGAGAGTATGCAGTTACGGATGTTCATTATGCAGAGGCTCGATGACAGTGCTTAGCRTTCAGATCCAAATGTTGTGGGCTTAGTTGTTCCTTCCAATTAATTCTATTTCAGAAAAAACAATTACCAAATAATTTCTCAAATAGTGAACTCCACCGGAGTTGCCAGACGGAACAATCTGGAAATAAATTCTGTGTCGGGACACTGGGTCCCTGCTGTTTTGGCCATGGTCGCCAAGAGCAGCAGTTACAAACCGCAAGCTCTCGCGATCCCTGTTTCTTCCTGAGTGCCTGAGCTCGAGATCAAAGCCAAGTCTGTTAGAGAGACCTTGCTGTGCAYGTGAGCAGCCCTTGGATGAGGTCCAACATTGCTGCAATATTTGTAGCAAACTCTGGAAGTTGTTTGTGTTGCTGCCTCTCCTTATCGCACAGAGGGCAGCCCTTTATGAAAAGAGGGCTCCTTTATCTTCCTTTTCTAGAGGAGAGTTAGTGCAGGGCAACGTCTGGGATTGGAAGGAAACCTGCATGAAGTAACATGCTTGGTAGTTGTTTTTAATCCATTYTAATCGGTGGCTGATTTCCTCATCCTCAGAGAGAAAAAATTAAAGACTTTTGGTATTTTCTTTTATGGCGATGAGTCCCACTCACTTAAACAATATTAGAACAACCTTAGAAGACAATTTTATAGCATATCCTGCTACTTATTTTCATGCATATTGCCAGCTGTCTGTAAGATCCAGGCACACGTTGCATAAGCGAGCAATGCATCGTTTTCTCCAACGCATTTTTCTCCTCTGAATTCGCCTGTGTCCCACTGTCAGTTATCTGAATGGCATCTATGATACTGAGGCAGTGCATGCTCTAAACTCCACTAGTGTTATTGATTAGCTGTGATTTGAAGAAGTGCCATTCAGATGCAGACTAGGATGAGCGTAAGTCAAATCAAGGACAGGGCTGGCTCATATTCAGACTCAGGCAGCCCAGGGCTGAAATCTGCATTTATTCTAATCCATTCGGATAGCGTTTCTGCAATGCAGCCAATGTCTAAGTTGACCTCGAATTTTAAAAAATCCTTTACTGTTGGGCTGCTTCCAAAGGCTTAATCCCTTTTGCCTTGAGTTTCTTTTGTTCCTTTCAGTGCCTGCACAGACCTGAATGATGTTTCTGCTGCTCTTTTATTTCTCCTGGAGCAATCCTTCACGTCACTGATGGATTATTGGTATTTTTGCACTTTATTTTCTAAGCATTAATTTCACTTGATCCCACTTCTGCAGGACTCTGTTTCAGCCGATGTGTGGGCGTGTTTTGAATTGTGTTATTGCTGCCCTGTCAGTGCAGAGAGGATCTCCCTGTGTGGTGCAAGGTGCTTCTCTAGAGAGCCTGAGCTGAACATACATCACCCCTGCGTTACTCCTTGTCTCCCCTGCGTTACTCCTTGTTTCCCTGTGGTTAAAGATTGGAACAGAGCTTGCCAACCCTATCATGCCAGAGATAAACAGTTTGATCAGTGTGGTGCCTAAACGAAGTGTTGCAAATATTATGCTGGGAACAAAAAGGGAAATTAAGAAACAAGTTGTGCTACCAGAATCCCACGTGTGATCTTTGTGGGTAACCTGGCAATGCTGTGTGAGAAATGCCAAGCTGTGATTTGTCTTCCCAGGTTTGTCCCTGGTCACGTCCTTTGTTGTGAATAAGTAATACGTGGGGTATTTGAGGTATAATAGCCAAACCGATCCCTCAAACCCASGTAGATTCCACGATAAAAAATCAAAACAAGCCCATGAGCAGGTGAGCTCTGCAATTTATCTTTGTACAAATACAAAAAGTGATGTTACAATTCCAGCATAAGACGTGAATTCAACAATTTGGAAGAAGGATGTCCTAGGAATAAGATTGCTTTTTTTTTTTTTTCTTTTTGATCTCTTAAAACATTGTCTTTTGAGCATTAGGTTACATGCTGTCTTTGTCACAGAACATCTCCCTCCTCTACTTATTTACCTGATTCATCCCCCCAAATCTACCCCATGCTTTGAAGACTGGCAACCTGCTGGGCAACAGGAAGGGAGAGGAGCCTGTGTCCCTGGGAATGAATCGGTGCCATCAGGTGCGTGCACGGAGGGTCGGGCTGGTTTCTTTGCCATACCTCTCCATACTGCGTGTGCTCTTTCTCTACTGACCATCGTGTTTCTAGCCCTTGATTCTTTGTCCAGCCAGTCCCTGGCTCCCTCTAGCTGCCCAGTCCCTCCTTAGTCAGTGTTTTCCCTCATCAGCTCATTCTCTATATGTTCTTGTACTTAATTTTCCTCTTCAGATCCAAGTTCCAACTCTTTCACCCATTCTGGCCTTGATGCTTAGCTGGTTATAGCTTGTCTTCCTGCTAGCCCCAAACCTCTCCCAGTCACAATGTGTTCTTCCTCTTTTATCTCTGCTCTTTACTGCTATTTATCTATCTATGTAGATTCTTCATTTCGAAGTATGTTTGGCCTTATTGAGTTGGCCTCTCAGTGTGGATGAAGAAGTTGGAGCCCAAATGCTGCTGTAGTTCAAACTTGTGCTGCCTGAGGGATGCAAGAGCACAGTGCAGATCGTGAGGCAGCCCCATGTCTTTCCAGTCACTCCGTGGCATCCGTGGCGCTTGCAGGGTGGCTCTTTCTTTCCCCTGTCTCCTGAGCTCGACCACCCCGAGCCCTCGTGCCTTTTGAGGGCAACTGCAGCCTCCTGAAGCTGTGCCCTGCAGAGGAGGCTGCTGTGAGCAGGACGGTGGGTGCCCTCGCTCTCCTGCCCAGCCTGCAAGCCCCTGGATCCAGCAGCTGCAGGTGAGGGCCCTTGCTGCAAGGGACACTATCTGCACACCCTGGTTACAGACATGGCTGTAAAAGATAGAGGGACCTGTAGAAATRTAGTGGTATTGAATTAAAAAGGATGCCTACCAAGTACATGTGAGTTAAAATTTTTCTGAGGATTATAATTTAGTAATTTCCTTTCAGGGACACTAAGATACACCCCTTTACCAGTTACATGCTCCTTAATAGTAGAAAGTATTAAGGAAGCTTCTAGGTTTTCTTTAACAATGTTGKTTTTTTCCTCTCTATTTCTTATTTCTCAGAAACAGCTGAATCATTTCTTGCTGCAATGTTCTCCAAAATATTCAGCCAGTGGCACRGAAAGTTTTGACTCCAGRGCYTATGTGCAGCTGWAGGKTTTTTATTTATTTATTTTTATGGGGAGCGGTAGGCATCTGGAGTAACATGGAATTCTGTGAGCCCAGGGCATAATATGTGTAATTACACTTATATGAATGCAGCCTTGGTGGAAGATCAGCCAGGCGAGGAGAACTCTAAAGGCTCTTTGGTCCTGCTAGTAGAATGTGAAATAATTTATGACAATCGTATCGTTTTTCATTAATGGTAAATATGTTTGGGTAAGCAAACAAGGCTAGCATCTCTGTCTGATTTGCACATTTGATGTGTGATCTGGCCCTTCCTGTGAATCTAAGGAAGATACCAGGACTTTGGTTTCATCTGGAGCGGGGTGTTTCAGGCTGCCTGGCGCTGTGGCTGGAAGCATTTCTGTGCTGCCCCAAGCTGAGATTCTGTATCACGTATCAGTGTCTATCACACAGGTTATGTAAATTGAATTACCTCAGCATCACCTGTGGATTCAAGGCTCCCTTGCTTGCATAACAATCTACCTTACAAACAGTGTGCATACTGCACATTCACCAATTAGGCTTTCTTTTAAATCCTTAGTCACTCATAGAAAGAAGGAAGGGGCATTTTTGCTGATGGCCTTGCAGAGAAAAGCTGCTAATGAAGGCGTGATGAATGCTCTGATTGTGCTCCTGTTTGTGTCGTTTCACCTTCATTTGCATCAGTACCAGGCACAGATCCCACGACTCATTTTTCAGGGCCCTTCCTATTTGGCCCCTGCCCGCCCAGGGCGAACAGGCGTGTTCACCCTGCCTGCAGAGCCGCCCTGGCTCCCTCCCGGCCTGCCTTGCCGTGAGCTGCTCTGCCCCGCCAGCCCTCCTGGCTGCAGCTGGGGCTGCGCTGCAGAGCTGGCACCCCTGGGAGATGCCCCGAGGGCGCTGGGAGCCCTCGCAGAGCCCCTCAGCAGCGTTGGCTGCGTTGCCTGGAAGTGCGCGGCTCGTCCTTGCTGCAAAGCACAGCTCTCCTGCCTAGCATCTCTTTCAGGYAGCATCCACGCTGTGGTTGGTGCTGAAAATCTCAGAGGGGATGAAAAGGGAAGGAAGCAAATAAATAATGTCAAGGTCTTAGGCAGCACCCCCTAAGTGATTCAAATCAGGAGCCTGGGAGCCCTCCCTGCAGAGCCTGCCTCCCGCCCCGTAGCAGCACGGGAGTATCCACAAACAGCAGTTCACAAGTGACTCCTTAGTTCTCTCTGKTTCTTCCTATTTCCCCATCATTTTGAAAATACATTAGCTATCAAAAATAATAATTTTCTTTTAAAAAGGGGAAAAAAAGGAAGGAAAAGAATGTGGTCCTTTGTTTTCTCTATCTGTCCAGGGAACAAGCTTTATTCATCGAATGCCAGGGAGGGGATAATGCAATCTCCCATTAGGCTTGTTTGCATCTTTTTCCAGGATGACAGTTTAAGTCTGCTGGCTACAGATGGCCTTTGACAACTGACAACACTTGCAGTTATGCCAGTGTATGACTTCATCTGTGTGACTCTGCATGTGACTGCAGCTTTCTTCCTCTTYGGCTTGCAGGGACTGTTCTGCAGTTTGGGAGCACAAGAAGGAGAGAGGTTTCCCTTGCATAAAAGAAGCAGCAACCTAAAACTGCTCTGCTGCTTATGCTGGGAGACACTGGGAGCTGGAAAAACAGTATTGTTGGAATCTGCTTTTTGCTTTTTTAGCCGCTCACTCTGAAGTGAACTTGGCCAAATCTGCTTTTATCTTTGGCTTTAGCATCAACCTGAATATTCTTTCGAACAAAGAGCTTCCAATTTAGTTATGTCAACCTGTCTGAGAGTTTCTGTAGTACCTATCCCTCACCCTCCAGTGTGTTTCCCAGGAAAAGAAGCCCTGAGAAACCACCAGAACTGCTTTGCTCTGGTGAGGAGCCTGTGGACCTGTGCTGGTGTCTGCAGAAACAGCTCTGTCTCCTCTCAGTCTTGGCACCCTCAGGGGCTGCTACAGTACCAGTAAATGAAGTCGTGCATCATCTGCATGGGGCGGGAACTCGTTCCCATTCTGTCCCTTGCACCAGAAGCAGGAGCAAAATCAGGTTTACCTTCCAGATATCTCTTTTTACCACCCTGGAACAGGCCTCATCTTTTGTTCTAGGGTTAGGAACTATTATTTTTGCCTAATTTTGATTAAACCTGATCTATACAAGGGGCCTATTCCAGCCCAGTTGACTTAATATCGGGATATGAAACCTGTTTTTTTCCCCCRAACATGTTTTCTCTTTATCATTGTAGCCGGCCGGCTGGCCCTGCATGCAGTGACACGGTGCTGCACGTGCGTGCCGCTGCACGCCGGCCCCCACGGCTGCGCAGGGCAGGGGGCCTAGCAGATACGGGGTCTCCTAACGGAAGCCAATACCCAGAAAGCAAAACAAACATTGTGCAGAAATGGGCTTCCTCACGGTAGGAGCTGTGTAGCCTGCAGAGCCCGGGCTGCATCTCGCTGTAGCAGACCCGGAGCTGGCCGGCAAGGCTGGCTCTGCGTGGCCGCAGTGTCCAGGGCCGCGAGCCTGMGCCCTGCAGAGCAGTTTGCGCTGGCATCCTGGGGGGCTCTGGCTGCTCGTAGCAGTGGGGAGCACTGGCTTGCAGGGGTGACCCAGGCAGCCCGGGCAGAGCAGGGCTTGGTGAGTGCACAGGAGGACACCAAGACCCTCAGTCATCTTCCTCATTCTTTATTTTCAGAGGAACTACAGGAAGCCTGTTCTGCACTGTCCGGTATGATTCTAGCTAAATCGTCACATTACTCATTCAGTTTTAGCTAAATGAGATGTTTTTAAGTGTCCAGGGAGCAATAAAGAGTATATTTAGAAATCTCCATTTGTTCAGGGATTGTTTTTGGAAGATGATCCTGTTTGCACTTCAGAGTGACACTGCTGCCAAAATACGACTGTCATGAGTTTGTGGATTATGATGAACAGGAAAATGAATGCGTGCTTATCTGGAAATGTGTTCTCTTTGCGTGATTATGTCCTTGTATCTGCCTCACCTTAAAAACACATTGGCAGCCTAGGACAGAAATAGAAATTCACATCAGAAGATCTCTATCTGGTATTACTAAGAGAATCTTGCCTCTGTAGGGCACGAGGAAGTTGTGCATTTTCCATAAAAATTTAGGAAGGCAATTTATGAAAATAAAAGTGAAATAACCTGGGTCAGTAAACTGCATCAACTAGGGGGATTTTTTTTTCAATAGAAGGTTCTAAAAATTTATTTCTGGCTCCATACAGCCAACCAGGCTGAGTTAGCCCAGGGAATAGGTCTGTGACTCTCTTTAGAAGAAAACATCTTCAAGTATTATAAGCGCATGTTTTTATTCTCCACTTCCTGCTAAGAGAAGGTAGGACAGATGTTACAGATTTGAAACTTTGACACTTACCCCATCTGGTCATATGGCAATTTAACAGATGACAGGATAGAAGAATGATGCTGACAAAGAGAATTTCCATCAGGGTTTCCTTAGTGATGTGTGTAACAAGTTAGATGAGTAATCAGGGTGACATCCAGTGCAAGTTATAGTTTCTRTGTTATTTTGCAGTTCATCACCTCCTCTGTCAGGCAGATTATGTGATCTCTTGGAGCTGGCAGGTTTGCAGCCAGCTAGATGGCATCTTTGGTTCTGCTGTGGTGCTCCCATCGTCCTCTTCTGACTTAGCTACAAAACTGGCAGTAATACTTCTGTAGAGCCTCCTAAGGTAACTCCTCTTCCAGGAGATCTTGGATCCAAAAAATCGGTTGCTCCTTGTGCCCTTGATTGTTATAACTGCGGCTGAATCTGGCTCTTCTCTTGATCCAAGGCTTAAGACACCATGTAAGTTTTCCCCACRTTTTGCCTGATCTTTCTTTATCTGRTGATTGAAGTTGRGCCTTTGGAAAGCACGGAGCAGCTGTGAGACTCYGAGAAGTCCCTTTGGCTGGCGGTTGGTGAGAGAGCCCAGTTTGTTGACTGGTAGTGATATAAATATTCAGGACAGATTGACAGCATGCAGGACATAGGCCTGCCGGGAACAGTGAAATGGAGCCATGAGTCACTTCCTGCTCATGTTCTCCTTCTGTGAAGGCATGAATTGTCCTGCAATAAGTCTCTTCCCCTGCCCGAGGTAAACTGCCAGAGGGAAAACTAAACTGAGCATTGAGGAGTGGGTGGTGGTGCTGTTTTCCACTTGCTTCCAGCTTCTCTATATAAGCCTCAGCTGGAAAATGAAAACAGGAGTTAAAGAGATTGCTGAACCTTCCCGTAGGAGATGGATCTCAAAGTTGCCCTTGCCGCTCCCATGCTGAAGAAGGGCTCTGTACATGATGGAGAGCTCTTCAGTGTTGGCTGCTTTGGGCATTTATTTGTTGTTCACCTTGTTGTGCATCAGTTTGGGGCTTGATGTGAAAGAGAATTTGTCTCAGTGAGAGGGAAAAAGCAGTAAGGGGGCTTCATGTACAGGCTAATCCATATGGTGACATCTGTGGTGGGGAATGTTATTTAGAGTCAAATGTGGCCAAAGAGACCTGTGGTTATATGTGGAGGCAAAAATATTGAAAAAACATAGTTTTAATGATGTGGTGGTATAAATAGTCCCAGAGCCCTAAAACTGATTATTTGAGCCCCTTTTAACTTAATACTCTTGGTCAGAGTTGAAGCCCGTAACGCCCAGATGGGATGAGTATCTGACTTGAAGTGAGAAGATGCAGCTCTGCTTGCCAATAGATCTACAGCTGCCTGGGCTCTGAGCTTGTCCCATAATAATGAATAGGACCTA
This sequence comes from Nothoprocta perdicaria, assembly GCF_003342845.1. NCBI lineage: Eukaryota > Metazoa > Chordata > Aves > Tinamiformes > Tinamidae > Nothoprocta > Nothoprocta perdicaria. The sequence goes on from NW_020454461.1 coordinate 1,395,501, forward strand.
GAAGTGTCCATGCAGAGTTTGTAGTTGCACGAGAAGCAGAATCTTTTCATCTGCATCCTTACGTTTATGCCTCATCTGTCCCCTTTTATTTTTGATTATTTTTGCCTCTGCATCAGGAATGCACCCTAAGACCAGCTCTGAAAAATTGCTGGGTAATTTGTAGGCAAAAAGCATAGTAGGGGAAATGCATGAAAGGAGACCTACCGGCTAGTGAAAGGAGACGAAGACTGACTTTTTACTTTGTCCTTATTGACACATGCTGATCCTGCTTCACATTGTTAGGTTGCTGAGAGACCCTGTCATCTGCAAACAAAAACAACTCGTGCAGTATGGAGCCAGATGCGTGCAGAATGTAAAGAGGGAGACGTCTGAAGTCAGCACGCAAGGAGTTTGACATATTATTTCCATACACACAAAAAGTTACTTTGTGCTCTTTTATTTCCCRCCCTAAGAGGCAGCCTTTTAGCAGTTCATGTATTTTATGTCAGGAAATTATTTGAAGGCTTAACTCCAGTATTCTTAAATAATAAGTAATAAGGAAATGAAACTGCAATCCTGAATTATAGTCCAAACATCAGTTGTTGTTATATTTAAATTACAGAATGTGGGTCTGTTGTTTAAAATACCATGCAGCCTTTTATCTGGGAATACCTGACTCAAAGTTACTGAATGCCTCTCCATACCCTTGACAAGTAGTTTTAGTGCTAGAGATGCTGAAAATGAGAACAGTTTTGTTTTGCTGAGTAGCTCTATGTCCAGAATCACCATAGGAAGTTTTTCAGGACTTCTCTAGCTACACAAATGTTTTTCTAAGAGCAGGGTTTGACCTGATGCTAGCTTTAACAGTCTGTTTTCTGTACATTTGTTTGGTCCTGTCATGCCTTTAGTAAGTCTCAGGATGAAGAAGATAGGCTTGGTTCTAGAGTCTTCCCTAAGGAATTCAGTCATTAAGGGCAGTTCTGGCTTTGGACCCTAGAGGTGTAGCCCCAGCTAGGGAACGCCGAGACCGCAGGCATGTGTCTGAACGGAAAATTGCGTCCCGATGGTGAAGTAGCAGAGTGTCTTCTGAGCCCCCGACTGCTTGGTCAGCTTGGCAGTGACGTGCTGGCCGTGTTAGCATGGAYGCAGGGACACACGCAGCCCGGGAGGACACGGCTTGTTCCAGATCCCATGGAAGCTGCTCCTGGCAGTGACGTGGAGCACGGCCAGCCGCAGGCCCTGCAGTGGGGGCTCCGCTGCTGTGCACGGCTCTCCTCCCTTGATCTGCCCCTCGGAGCTGGCCCCGAGGGGCTCGCCCTGATGACTAAACAGGAAGAGAGATGAGGAGTTAGCTCCTCTGTGATCTTCCTTTTCGCCTGTTCCCAATGGGCTGCGGAAGGATTTCTGCAGCTGCTGCGTCTCGGCCGGGTCATCACCACAGTGGCTTGGGAGATGCTTAGTCACTGCCTGTTAGGTTCGGCCTCAGCTCTTGCACTGTAGCGGTGTGAGATCAAGAGGTAACAGGGAGACCTTTGGGTAACCAAATGGTATTTCTTACAGGAGTGTCTAGGGGAAAACATCTGTGGGTGCAGAGTCCTAAGCTGCACGAGAGGAGGCTACAAAACCTCACATTTCCGACATGGGTTTAGCCCACCCTCTGCATTGCTGGAAGGTTTCAGATTTCCAGATATTCCGCTCTGGAATATGTAAAACAAACAGCTTTTTTGTCGATAAGGTTAAGAAATGTAAATTTTTAGTTCATCTTTCCTGCTTAGCAAGCAAATTCCAACTGCAGGGAAAAATCCTTGGAGGGAGTCCCCTGATGTGCCCCGTTTGCACTCTGCTTGCGGAGAGCTTGGAATGTGCTGTRTCACAGGGTTGTAGGAGGTGTGCCGAAGGAATATTTGAATTTTGGATTTTTAGAAAGAATAAGGAAAAAATCATAAACTGAGAATGTTACCTGCCTGTATAGGAAAAAAAAAAAAAGGCATAAAAAAGTATAATTAAAAAATATAAAGGAAAAAAACAACTGCTATCCATTTTGCTAAAATGTCCTTATCTCGAGGATGCTCTAGGGAAGGCAAGGAAAGCCCTGCTTATACCACCAAGCTTTCTTCAAAGCTGAGTGTCCTGGGAAGACATGGGATTTCTTTAAAGTAGAGAAGCAGTTGCTGTCCTCAGCTTCTTCCTAAGCCTGTTATGGTTGTGCCGTTCCACTGTGGGGAGAGGGGGAATGCAGGGACTGCTGAAATAGCTTTAAACTCTGGTTCCTCACAGCAAAAGGGGCCRGGCAGCAGTGTTGTCCTTCCTTCTGGGACCTTTGCTGTGCCATAGGAACCTTCCAAGAATCAGAGACACCCGTTGCCAACAGGAGTTAAGTTTTCCAGAGAGGATCCTTCTCACTGCAGCACTTCCTATGCTTATAGAACAGGTAGAGAAACAGGAGAAGCCTGAAAGAAAAATAAGAAAAAAAAAAAAAAAAGACCCAAAAATATTTTGTGGGTGGTGTTTCTCCTAGTTGAAAGCAGATATCTGTGTGTGAGCTGATCATCCTAAATTCCTTCCTTAATCAGTAGAGAGAAATGGTTACTTCYTTTACCCAAGTCATCTGACTTTTATTTTAACTGTCTACCTCAAGATAAAATGCCCAGGCATTAAAATCAATATTTCTGGCCATTGACAGYACAGATATAAACAATTTAGTTGGGTGTTGGACTGTGGATGAACTGTGGGTATGGAAGAGTCGTAAAGAAATTGGCTCCTCAGCCAGGTGAGTGCACTAATGTAGAAAGGAAGTGCCAGTACCGTTTGCCTTTGCAGTCTGGGCAGCTGCATGTTTGTCCTGAGCCTCTCAAAGGGTGGGAATGAGGCGGGTTGTTTTTCTGTSCTCCGTGATGCAGTTAGGTCCTTACATAGGCTGATAGAGGGAAGAAGTGACGTTTAGAGGTTTGTGTAGTACAAAGTGCTTGAAGGAAAGATGTGGACGTCTTTGAGGAACCTTTTTTCCCTTCCTTCCCCTTTTCCATAAAGGGAAGTGTCTTTTCTGCCTTCTTCCTGCTCTTGTCGTTTTTAGTGGCCCTTCAGAGCTGACCTGGAGTGCAGACAYTTGCATCCCAATTCCTTCCCTTTCCCAAAAAAACAAGCATCAGCTCCCTTCCTTAGCCTCAGTCTGTGGGATGAAATGTTTTAAATCAGCCTCTCACTGCAGGAGAATGCATTGTGTATCTTTATATGGTGCCTACAGAGCAAGGCATTTAATCTGCTGTCAGCACTTATTGCCCAAAGCAGCCTGGTTTTTGTCTTTGATGTGTGTCAGATGCTGTGCTTGTCCCATACTGCAGTGTGACCTTATGGATTAAGAACACGCTGATACTTGTTGTAATGTTAAAAATGGACTATATATCCAGAGCAGCATGACTATTCATCATCGWCTCTCTTGGTGGTGCAGAAGAAATCCACAGACTTAAAATAATTAAAATAATATATTGCCTTGGGTTAATGTGGTAATGTATGGGGATTCTTTTTGTGTTCACAAAATAAGGAAGAGACGGGAAATTGTTTGTCTGTTGACTGCTCTTCAAATAAGACAGAAATGACAGTAAAGCACATCATGGTTTTGAATAGTGTCTTTTATGKATCCATAAAATGGCAAAGTCTGTGACTAGGAGGGTAGCCAGTGCTGTTCAGCCCTGAAGGGGGACATTCACACAAGGCAGATCACCAGTAGCTGGATATCAGGAAACAATAWTGTAGTAAAATGTTCTTAGCATCTTACAGATTGGTTGTAATGGCAGTAAATTCCCTTGATCAAAAACTGCTTAGTGAAAAACTTAATACAGGTTTAACTTGTATGGAAGGCTCTTCAGATGTTTTGGATAGACAAGAAGGTTTTGGTCAAAGGTTTTATAAAAGATTTATGGTCATAGAAATTCTTATAAATGTAATCTTAATGCTGTTTAATAATGTAGTCCAGCTGCAGTCTAGAATTGAAAAACACATTTCCAGCATTGATGCGATTCTTCAAGATTGTAACAGCAGTTTGGGTGAAGGTAAGAAAGTGCAACAGCTTGAATTACACTAAAATCTGCGTTGTGTGGCACTCGTCACCTCTAACCTGTCCTATGTCAACAAAACTGTTCCAGTGCCTAGTGCAACGACTCTGTTGAAGGAGGTTGGAAGTCAAACCTACCCTCTTTTCTTTTATGTACGCTCATGAGTTATCCCCCTCAGCAGTTGGCTGAAATACAAACCATGGGCAACGTGGGCTGGCAGAGGGCTTCTGGTGTCCCTCCAAGGGCCTCAAGGTCCCCAGATGTCCAGCGTGGCGCCAGGTCTGTGCCCGTCTGCAGGGAAGCAGGACCTGAGYGGTTCAGGAATAGCCTGATTGGGCCCAGGCCCTGGGCGGGAGGATCATCAGGAGATGTCATCTCCCAGGGGTGATGTGGCTGCGACAGCTCATGTTACCTGAAGCAGTGGCTTGCTCTCCTTAGCCACACTCTGTGAAATCTGTGCATAGCCATTACTGATGCAGATGCTCTCCAGTAAGGGTTCTGTGTGTCTCTGCACCAGCCTTTGCCGTGGTTCAAAGGGAGTTCAAAGGGAAGCAGAGCAGCCAGTGCGAATCCTGGGAGAGCAGGGAGGCTCTCCAGGGACTCATCTCTCAGGTTTTTCTACTGAAAAGATATTTCCAGTAGGCAGCAACAGGTTTGCCTCTTTTTTGAGGAATCTAACCGAATTATATGTTGAATAYGAAGACCAAATATAAATTATTTTTTAGCTTAAATCCAAATTTGGCTTTTGGGTGGGTTTGGATCAGAACACAGGAGACAAGAAACAGTGCCAAAACTTCAAGATGAAAAGTGAGAGGTTGCATCTTCCCAGCTCCAGAAAGAAAAAGCGAAGTTCTTTAAGGCAGGTTTTAGTCTATTTGATTTTGCAATAAGGAGAGGACATGAATTATCTATATCCAGTGTCAGTAGGAGGAGAGGAAGAAAAAGATGAATAATACACGCTGCAGAGCAAACATCAGTAATTTTTGGCTTGTCAGTGATTTTATTTCCAAACCAAAATGCTTGATTGTCAGCGTCTCAGCTAACCTGCTGGCTGTTCTGTTTGGCTCTTGCACTTTCTGTGGCCGTTCTTGTCACTGAGCGTTTCTGCGTGGCAGGACTTGTCACTCCTTGTTTCTGCAGCTGGACATTTCATGTTTCCTCTTTTTACCTAGAGATAAATCTTGAATATTGTATAGTTAAGATAACTGCTGTCCAGGGTAAAAAGTGGGGAAGCAGGAGATACTGTTAGTTTTACATAGCAGAAATTCAGTTTAACAGTTTTCTTCTTAACTTGCTGCTCATTATAAAAGTACTGTATGAAAATAATTTGATATGAAGGGTTATATCATGCAGTAAGAACGACTTATGAGTTCACTCCCTATTCAAGATTTTTAGCATCCATCATTTTTGCTTCTTCTTTAACATAACAAATGTTAAATAGGATCAARCCTGGAAAAGTTTGAAGTCCTGATGCCTTTCAATTGTACTTAATTATTCTGGGATTTGTGGCRTACTAGGACTAATTCTGCAGTCCCTTGGGGATGTACAAAAATAATAGGAGCAGAAGTTCCAGCAATTAGTTCTCAGAGCTAATTCCTGGAATTCAGGTCCTGTCTTTGGAGCTACTTCTTTATGTGCATTAGCATCACCATTAAGCCACACGGGCTCGTTCCCTTGGGTGAATATTACTCATGTGCAAAGGTGGGACCTGTAGGATCTGTTTGGCCTCTGTGTAAGCATGAAACTGTGTTAATGAAGCCAAGCTGTAGACCTTTCTCATCGCTCTTGCAATCTTGTTCCGTCAGTGCATACCCAGTAAAGGACAATTTAGGGGAAGCTACAAATACAATTATAAGATTTATTGAGATAATTACCTGTGTAAAGACGCAGTCTTGATATCCTCGTGTGATGTAAATTACTAAAGCCTAATCTAAGTATCTGTTAAATGTGTAAGGGCTGGAAATAAACTGTGTTGCGCTTGTAGAGTCAGAGGAAATATTTTTGTCATAAGCTATTTCCCARTGATTTAAGACAGAAAGCTACCTGACAGCCTGCTTTACCGTGCCTATATTAAGAGCAATTTCAGTGTTATTTCTACCAAATGCTGTAATCTTTTTGAATGAGATCTGCAACAGTTATACACATCAGTAGTTTTATTTATGTGAACAATTTTATTGAAATCATTCATGCAAATATATTCAGCATGGAGCCCTGGCCTGTGTAAATTCAGAGAAGGGATTGTAATGCCTAACTTTGAGTTCTGTTGTAGCAGAACTAATAATTTTAAAGCATATCAGYAGTGTACTTAAAAATATTGTACTTATTTGCAAACTACTGAAAAAAAATAAATAAGGACAGGAAATAATTTCTCCCTGAAAATACTACAAARGCAATGGCTAGGTAGGGAGAAAAAATATAAAGGCTGTGGGCCAAGTCAGGTGCAGTATCAGTGTTTACAATTCTCTTGATTTCAGTTGAATTGTATATGGTAGATCAGACTTGGACCACTTAACTGTCAGTAATTTGAGGATTTTCCTTACAAAAGATTGAAGTCTAACTGTGATCAAGCAAATTCCTGCTGAAGTTACATTCATACCAATTAATTTAAAATCATGCCGGCTGTTAACCCAATTATTTACAAAATTGTATAGCCAAAGCAGTAGATTTTGKTCTTGCTATGGATGGGTTGGAGTACTCAAATACATTCCACCACAGAAATACTTGAGCCCGATCTTCTGTCTTAAATATATCTGGASAAAGTTCTGGGGTCAGATCAGTAGCTTCCGCTACTGAAAACCCTTCACTGATGCAGTAGTTGGGATGCATTCTGCCATGCAGGCCTTTCTGCTACACTATCTGTCCTACTGCGCTCTTCCTGCGTGCGGAGGACACCTGCTAAGCCACAGGCCCTGTTTCTGCAGGCACCTCCGCTGCAAGGGCTCAAGCAGACTCCTGCATTGGGCCCTGCCCTCTGCGTCGGTCGGAGCCGGCGTCGCCTCCCGGGCTGGAGCACGTGCCGGGGCGCTCCCGGTGTGCGCTCCGTCTGCTGGGAGCCTCGCTGGCCCCTCCGAACGCCGCTGCGCCCCAGCGGCTGGAGCGTGTGACCTCATTCCTGAAATGCCATCCGCCGAGCCGCGCGCGTTGCTGAAATAGCAGCGCGTCTCGCTCCCCGTGGTGGCAGCTCCCAGGGACCCCCTCGCAGGCGCCACGTCMACCAGCCCCCTTCGCCCTGGCAGAAATCCCTGCTTGCTGGTAGCAGTCGCGGGGCACCTGTAGCAGCCGCGGCCCTGCAGGAATGGCTGGTGCTTCCTGCACCGCTCGCCTCCTGTTTGCAGGGCTCAGGAAGCAATCCCGCCCGCTCCCACTAACACCAGAAACAAGGAAAACCATCTCGGGGAGGTAAAGTAGCTGAGTATCTTTCTTTTTTTCTTATACTGACAAGCAATTTGTTAACTAGGAGCTAAACTGAGGGAAGATTGGAGTGGATCCAAACTTTCCAGTAAGATGAAAAGAGGCCAGGAGCAGCTTTCTCGTTCTGTGTTGTCTTCTAATGCTCTGCAGTGAGCCTGCAATGCAGGGSCGTATCAGTAGCTTAGGTGTAACAAGGATGTTAAAAAGATGAGTTGTGCCCTCCGTTCAAACATAGTCATGTGTGTCTTGGGGAACAAGGCTTGCAGGGTTTTTCCTGAGACGTGGTATTTGGAAAAGCTCATTTTTTACTGGGAAACTGAAGTTCATGAGAAAACTTCATTTTCTTATTTATGAAAACTGTTTGGTTTGTTTGTTTTGAGAATGTGAATATTGATGTGATGTGAATATTCCCTGCAAAGATAAAAAGGTTTTGAATATATATTAAAATATATGCATATTGACTATTGCTTAAAGAACCTTTCCAATTAGATTGAGCTCCGTGGTTAAAATAATACTCTGAAATGCAATTATTGCTGTGCGGAAATACATTTCCATAGGCCTATTTTGCCGATGCAGTTATTACTAGGAAGACAAACTCTGTCACTCGTTATGTTTTGTTAGTACTGCAGTATTGAGGCAAGTGCCACAAAGGCCTTGAGAGAGTCAGAGGGTGGGAGAGATACTTGGACAACTACTGCTTATTTAACATCATCTAATCCTCTCTTCACAAAAAATCTGGATTATATTTAAGGCGTTTATTTTAAGAATATGATCTTACTTCGTTAAAATTAAAAACTTTATATATAATATATAAAACACAAATACATATAAATATATAGGATATATTTTGTATATAAAATATATAGAATATATAAAAATATATAGAATGTATATAATATATATTCTGCTTGCTCTTAGGTAGAATCCTGCATGTGCCTTGCTACTAAAGACAGTTTTGGTTCCCGAGTAGGGTGCTTACAGCGGTACAGATGACCACGCGTAGACAGGCACTTGCCAGATCAAAACGTGATAGCTGGTGTGCAAGCAGCTGGGAGAGCTTATGTTTAATTCATGAATAAATTGAGGGTCAGAAGAATAATTAATCATTCTCCTTGAACCGTGTATTGTGTGCAACCCTGATGTGCTCATTCAAAGCGGACCGGAGTAAAGGTGGGTTACGTGGATTCTCTTTTACTAGGGGCGCGTCGCTGTTCCTTCACTGTCCTTTCTCCGGACGGTGTGAGCGATGGGCAGGAGGAGCAGCRCTGTGTCCCCGGCTCCGGCGAGCGCCGCGGGACGCGTGGGGCGCAGAGCGGCGCTGGGGCGGCCAGGCCTGGGCCCCTGGGCCCGCACGGCTGAGCCCCCTGCCCCGGGGCGCCGAGGAGGCGGCCGCGCTCGGAGCAGCTCCCCGGGCCCGGGAGGGTCAAGAGGAAGCACCTTGAGGCCCATATGGAGCCTGAGTGGCAACCAGGGTAACTGAGCCGCTCAGGGAGCTATGCGCGTACGCCGTCTGCTGCCAACAAAAATCCTGCCAACGTCTTTTTGTAATAGATGAAGTCTGTTAATTCTGCATGCATACGCAGCAGCAGAAAGGGTCTAACATTGCGCCGGTCTAAGTGGAACAAAACAGAGACACGCAGAAGGATCGCCRCATCTGAAAGAGGCGAGGAAGTGTGCTGGCTGGCTTCCCAAAAGGAAAGGGGAAGCATTTCCCTCCCACACAGGCACTGCTTGTGCGCTGGAGCTGAGCGCAGCGCCGTTCCTGCGGCTGAGCACAAGCAGTAAGAAGAAACCGTAAAGGAAGCGCAGAAAAGGGGTTCAAAGAGGAAAAAGGAAGCGCGGAAAAGGGGTTCAAAGAGGAAAAAGGAAGCGTGGAAAAGGGGTTCAAAACTGGAAGGGGGTCCTGGATAGCGGGGAGGCGCTCGCTTCCCGTGGCCCCAGTGCGCTCGAGGGCTGCAGGTACCGTGCTGCAGGCCGGGCTTGGACATGGCACAGGGGCCTCCTCAGYGGCCCGTTCCCAGGTGAGAAACTTAGAGCGGAGCTGCGAGGAGAGCTGTGAGGAACAAAGCGGTTAAACCCACTGCAGGAGAAACTGCTGTTCATCGGGAACCTCGGGCAGCTCTGTCTTTCTGTCAGGTGTTCGGGGGAAATCAAGTATCCCGTTGTAGGAAAAGCAGCTGGGACATGAGGAGAATGACAGTTATATCAGCGCTCTGTAAGAGGTCAATGACAATTTTAATTGATGCTATTTCAGTTCCTGTGGTATGGTTGATAACTAGAATAGAAATATCTGAACTGCCTGTTCTTAGAAATATGCGGGCCTCGTGCAGGAGYGTCAGCGGAGAAGCGAGCACAAAGATTAGGTGGCATTTGCAGATAGAAGAAAGTGGGTGCAGTTGCAGCTCGTGCGTTATAGGTACTTGCTGTTCCACTGGCTTCTGCAAAATACAGAGCTAATGTTGGCAACATTAGCTTATTTTTAAGGATACAAGATARCAGTTATGCCAGATATCATTAAGAAGTACACGAGTGTACAATCTGACAAAAAAGGTTTGTTGTTGTTGTTCTTGATTTTTTGAGTTTACAGAGACCATTTATGGCTTGTTCTCTGTCAGCCCGATATCGCAGCATGGTCCTACTGAATCTGTCTGTTGATTTCTTTGGTGTCAGTGTTGCATGTCATCCCAAATAGAAACTGGATTACTGGAGTAGTGAGATATGGGCTCAAGTTAGGACAATTGCAGTAGTCACATTTGGGTTTTCCTTTCTCAGAGATGCAACGGAAGATTYCTAAAGGGCATTAGAGACAAAAATGGGGGAAACAATGTCGCTAATTCGGGAGATGGAGTATTTTTAGGTGTGTCTGTGAAGAGACCAACTGTTACTCATTTCAGAAAGAAAAAGGAAAACAAGTTCTAGATTTTGATCTTCACTATGAGCTCAAAGTTTGTTGTACAGTATTGAGAAAACTGTTCCAGGTTGTGTTGTGTGGGTTTGTGAAGAGATGATGGCCTTTTGATCTCCCTGGAGCAGACACGAGGAAGGTGGGTTTTTGGATTCGGGCAGTTCCTGTGATGGKAGGTGATTTTGGTGTTGGACTTCAGCCTGGAGCGTTACGGTGCTGCCCTGAGGTTTCCTATCCCACCTTTCATGTGGTTAATCTCTATCAAGCCAGATCCTCCACCAGCATTAATTCTCAACAGAGCCATACAACCTGAGGATCTAATATGGTAGCTATTTATGTAAGAAGGCCATATATGAATTTAGTGGCAATTCCTTCAATTACATAGTTTGGACTCTCTAAAGTTCATTTACATTGGTAAAAAAATAAGGACCCATTCACTTCTCCCAGGAGCAAATAAACATTTGCACAATTTCACACATTACCAGGGTTATTTTTTTATCTAAAAATGTTGTTTAAACTGTAAAGCTGCTAAAGCCGCCAGAGTGCTGTGGTGATCTTAGACTGAGACTGCTCTTTACACTGCAGAACTGTGTAGCAGAAAGAGAAATCTCTGGAGAAATACGGGAGAGAGAATTCCCTTTTGGGAGTAGTGCTTGAATATGGATAACTTTATACTGGGACAATACTTTCTTTTTTTTTCTCTATAAGTACCGGGACTTTTTTCTTTTTTCTTTTTTTTTTTTTTTTCGTGTTCCCAGAGGTTCATTTTTTTTCTCACTCCCAAACTGTTGTGAGTTTACCTCATTTGTGTTTCTCATTTCATCACACAGACTCTGCATCAAGTGACTATATAGAAATAACTTCAGCTGGAAAAGTAATATTGAGTTAAGCATGAGTTAAAACAGCCGCATCTCTTGAGCTGTTTATTTCCCTGATTGAATATCTTCTGATTTCACCTCCCAAGACTGAGGATTTGCCTTCTGCAACCTCTAATATGATTTCTAGGGTTTTGGTGAAATCTTTTAAAAATGTTTTCATCTCATTAGCTTCTCAGTAAAGGTTTTGTTTACTAKTATACATTCAGATATCTTTGCAGACTTATGAGAGGTTTTTTTTTTATTTTTTTTTCCTTTATAGTCATTTGCGTTTACTCTGACTAGTCTGCACAAATGTGAAGATTCAAGGTTTTTATTATTAACTCAATGAGGGTGTGGTTGTTTCAGAATATTGCTTAACTTGGCATAATCCCATTCTATTTTAATAACTTTATATAAAGAGAAAGAAGAGAAAGGAAGGTCAGGCTGTAAAGTCTGCCCTCGTGATATTAAAAACACTATAATAACTGCCTCCAAATTTATCTTGTGAATTTATCTGGTAATACTGTGGTCGTCCTGCCCTCAGATGCTCATACACAACTGCATTTCACTTTAGGAACTGTAATGTGCACATGCCTGAGAGAAAAAAAAAATGATCCTTAGAAATAAGTTTTGAATAGAAAGGGAGAGCAGAGCAGTACCATAGGCTTAAATTCATACATAAAATAACAGACCTGAATATAGCTTATTATATACATTCAGTGCAGCAAAGTAACTTGAAATTAGATTTTCGTCACTGTTTTTCTGCCTCACCTATTTTTCCTGCTAGTAAGGGGAATGTTCTGCCCTTTGCTTTATTCTTTTTTTTCATATAAAATAACATAAGCGAATCAAATATTTAATACATTCAGTGCAGCAAGGTAACCTGAAATTAGATTTTTCATTGTTCTGCCTCATCTATTTTTCTGCTAGAGAAGGGGAGTTCTTGCCCCTTCCTTCCCTCCTACCTACCTGCATGGTTTTTTTTTTTCAATCTCTCGTGATACATTTGATTTTTTTTTTTTTTTTCCTAAAAATCTCAGGTTTGCCCAGATGCTACTTTTCAGGACTTGGGGGTACAGGAATACTTTGTCCTGCCCCATTTCTCTCCTGTGCGCTGCTGGTCGTGGCYGCGCTCGGCGTGTCCTGCCCTGCAGGCCGCCGAGCCCGCGACCGGCCCGGCCGCTGCTCCCCGGCGCTTCCCACGCCRCCGTCCGCTCCGCCTGCTCTTCCCAGCTCTTCCTCACACAAACATCGCCCCTGTCTRCCACAAAACTCCGGCCATGGAGCTCCTCGGGCCGAGATGAGCTCGCTCAGGGCGCAGGCGGGAAGGGGCAGCTGCTGCCTGGGCTCGCCCTGGGAGCAGGCCAGTGTTTTTGGCAGGGCCCCGCACCCCTCAGGGCAGCCTCCTCACAGCTTCTGTATTGGGCGCTGACGACACCGGCCACCCGCACGCGCTCCTGCAGCAATCCCGTGGCTTCCCCGTCCCAGCGCTGCCAAGGCCCGGGCCCGCTTCCCTGTCCCATCCCTGGCAACGCTGCCCCGGGGCATGTGCTGCGCACCCGGCCGGCGCCGGCCCCGCTCCCCTGCGTGTCCCCGCTGTGCAGGAGGAGATTCTGAAGCAAGTCACCCTCCGGGCATCAGGACTCCACTGAACTTTTGGTCTGGTTTAGCAGCTGGTGCTCTGGCAGCGGCTTCAGCAGTGCCTAGAGCTGGCGGGTTTTGCCTATCAATGGAGCTGTGAGAAATCTGAAAGAAAACCCGCCCCAAAAGAGCCTTTCAAGAGGTATTTATGGCTATRATGTCTATGCTGTATCGTGTAGATGCTGTGCCCAGGACTGCAGTTTCATGGTGCTCTGTAACCTGCAGCATCTGCGATCTTTGCCTTCAGATCTCCCACCTGAGGAAAACTCACAGGTGTACCGCACACCATGGATAATGCCTGTTTGGATACTCTTACACCGTGGTCTGCCCACATGTCCACACTTGGCATTGTGGGATGATAAACTTCGCTCACTGAGAATCCACTTTTTTACCTTTTTTTTTTTTTCTCTTGATACATTTGTGCATTTCCTTGCTTGGTTCTCAATCAGTCTATCAGATCCAAAACAAGACAAATCAACTAACCATAAAGTGGRTGGCAAAGTGATTCCTGCTTTTCTGCTGACCTCTTTGATTTGCTGTTACCTCATTTTTTCCAAAACACCCCCACGCAACATGTTTTCATCCACCTGTTGTCCCGAGTCYTGTGAACTGTGTGTAGGAGGAGTTGCCTTCTCAATGTCTGCCCGTTGTCCCGCACAGGGAGCTTCGTTACTCCACTGGGGTTGCCCAACTTGGATGTTGCTTGACTGGGATGCCTAAGCACTAAGGGTAGGGTTAAAGTAAGTCTAATTAAGCAAAGCCAAGACCAAACAGCCCACCATTTGACAAAGTACTTAGCTCTTTTGGATCATGTTTTGCTAAAATGAATTTGTCAATATATACCTACATACAGCACACACAATTATAAATGCATCCATATTTAGGCTGAAGAAATGCCCATAATCTGTATTGAAACTTCCAAGAAGAGAGGTTAATAAAATCCCTAGACACTAGGGGATTTAAAATGCATATATTTAAAAATATAATTAACAATATTTTAAAACTATATACTTGTAGGAATGCAATAAAAAAGTAAATGTCGTTCAATTGCAATAAAAATGGTAGAGTCCTTTTATCATGTACTATGTTTTATATGGTGGCATCTGATTTATAAAGCAGTTCAAATAGTACTTGCAGTTTCTGAGGAAGCTGGGAGGTGGATATCCAGTACTGTTTTCTGGAATAATGTGCTTGTCTTTGCCTGCCTGCAGTTGGATGGATGCTATACCAAGCTTAAAAAGTCCTGGGTTGTTTCAGTCGGGAAGCACCAAAGCTCCCAGGTTTGGATTGCGCYGTTCGGGAAATGCTGCCCATCTTTTTTTATACTCACCTGTGCAAAACCAAGATCCTGCCCATTTCATCACTCTTTCTTCTTGTCAGTTTTAAAATAAATGTGAATCTTTAAAATCTTGCTCATCTGGCTTGTGGGATGGACAGACTTACTTACCTGTCCTATTTGCTTGATTTTTGAATAAATTTTCCTAGGTGGGGAATACTTTCTTTATTTGCTCTGGGGGAAGTGTAGGCAGTCACTATATAGCCACGTGCATTCGGTGCTGCTGCCACCTTCTCTTTATGTCGTTCATAGAAGTGCTATTGTTGCTTCATATACATTGACATGCATTGGATCATCATGATTGCCTACTTGTAAAAGCAAACATAACTAGCAATAAGACCTTTAAAAGGGCTGAAAATTCTTATGTGGTAATTCAGAGTGGTTACATGATGGTGATGTCAGTGGTGGTTTCTTCTCCACTAAAGACATCAAAAAAACAGGTTTCTTTCTTTTTTTTTTTTTTTTTTTTTTTTTTTTTTCTGTCCTTGCCAAAGCTGTCGCTGCACCTGGGTAGCCTTCAGAGCACCCTCACAGGTATGATTTATATAAAACATATCCCTGTCTTCAACAGTCAGAAACTAGTTCCAAAACCAGTGCAACTAGCAAATGCAGGTTTCCTGTAGCTTCAGGTCCTACACTGTTTATGTCTCTGTTCTGGAGTACCTTTGGTTGTTCTCATATCTCTCTCATCCTCCATTTTGTTCTGCCATGMAAGACAGACATGCTAGCGAAAACCTAAAGGTTTAAAAAGTGACTTCTCCCAGGAAAGTGTTAATGATCTTAGAGGGCCTGRCGGAAATGCAGGCCCTGCAGAGGATCTGGATAAAGGGAAACCTGCCGCAGTTCCCACCAAGACACTGCAGTTCCCCTGCACATACTGTGATTTTAGCATCCATGCACTTACTTGTATTACTGGACTAAGCAGTGGTTTTGTCACAGCCTCCAATTACTGCTCTTGCAGCGGGCGTTCAAGCCTAGACCAAAGCAACAGGTAAATGTGCTTGGTGCCCACGGCACCGCTGCACGGGCAGCATTGGGGTTGGACTAGATGACCTCTGAGGTCCCTTCCAACCTTAAGCATTCTATGATTTTATGATTCTATGATCTGACAGCTAAAGCCTGGCAGGAATTGGGGCCTGCAGAGGTGGGGATGGGATGCCACGATCCAAAGAGTGGCACTTGGAGCTTCAGGGCAGAGACAGAAATCCAGCGATCGCTGCACGTGCTAACCTTCTGAAGCACCCCCTGAATCCAAACGCTTTGTGATCCTGCATGAAGTTGTAGCGCTGGATTTGTCGAGTCACAATTATTTTCCTAGTGATGGTCTGTGTTATGCTGTGATATCGAGTTACTTCTGTGTAACATCAAACAGAAGGTCACAGTGGACAGTGAAGAAGAAAACCCAGCTGATAGGTTGCAAATGCCAGATTGCTATAGAAATACAAACACACACCAACCAGCATTTCTTTTTCATGTGCTCAGTRCTTTTCTTCGTGAGCTCTAGATCTGAAAGCATCTCATGAAAACAAAGTTTATAGATTAACTGTGTGAACCTCTGCAAAGTAGTCCTGTCTGCTGGCAGTCTTCTTACAAGGAGTGTAAAATACTCTGCAGAGCAGAAAGTGTTTTGCGGCATGCGGACAGTGCGTGGAGAGCCGTGTTCTCCTGTGGCGGGCTGCTCGGACTTGCGCAGGCGACTTGGAACTCCCTTCCTGTTTCCCTCCAAGACATTGAGTCACTTCCTTTCTTAAAAAAAAAATCCTTTCATTTCTCTTTAACTGATGATGGGTTCAGGAATTCTGATAAAATCGACTGAATTATATATAGATCTTCATACTTCTGGATGACCGAAACCTCAGCAATTAGATATGTCAAAATTAGAGCTGCAGCACTCTGCCTCTACTCAGAATTTTACAAGTAATTGAAAGTAGCGTGTTGTCTCCAAGGGTATTTTGGTGGCATTTTAATCTCTTGTTTAACCAACAGACGGGAAATTCTAGCTTTGCAGAGGAAATGGTAATTTATTCAAACCATTTTGATTTGCTAAACAAGGAATGCAGGTTTGCAACACCAACATGAAAATKTATTTACTTTCCTGGTATATAGTAAACAACTACCCAGAAACTTTGCATTTTGCTTTTAGTAAAATATTTCAGGCCTAGTCATCTGCTGGTGAAAGGGGTAAAATGCCCCTGCAGACTCCACCGYTGTATTCATTGATAAGGTCATTTTGTCTGGCCTGTCTTTTATGATATATGARAGCAGAGAATTGTTACCACTTTCTTAATGTGATTTACTGCATTCGTTTTGAGCTCCCTCGGGGTGTCAAGGTCTGCGAGTTTGCGCTGSCCCCAGGCTGAGCGGGGTCCTCCAGGCCCCCTGGCTGGGAGCAGCAGGAGGAGGCAGCGCTGGGATTCCCTCCGCGCGGACGCGCCGCGTGCCCGCTGCCGCGGGACGCCGGCGGACGTGGCGCCAGGTAAGGGAAAGCGGACACCGACGGAGCCCGTTCCAGCGTCACCRACCGTTTGTGTAGCCCGACACACGGGCAGGCCAAGTTGCGGGTTTGAAGTGGAGCTTCCCGAGCTAGATGCTGGTTTATGCTCTACGCAGCGTGGTGTAAAACTGGGTAAGGGTGGTGCGGGTTGCTGCACCGGCTCCGTCTGTATTTGCCTGCATGCAGCACGTTGGCTGCATACAATAAAACTAGGTGTAGAATGTAGGCATTTTTTGTATGGAATAACCGGGTTATGGGTTTATATTTAGCGATACATTGATCTATGTGTATATTGACGTTGTATCACTGAGGAAGAGCTCTCGGCCCTACAGGCAGCAGCCGCAGCTCACGCTGCGAAACTCTGTATCTCCACAGGGACACCAGTGTTGCCTTCACCCTACGCAAAAATCACCCGTGGCTGCTCGTGCTTCCTGCAGCCGCGGGATCGCGCTGGGCGGGACGAGGTCCTCGCACGCAGCTGGGGCCCGACGGCCGCTCGCTTATTTGAGTGGAGAACAGGTYGCCCGTGGCATAAAAACCCGCAGTGGTGGCCACGGAGCCCGCGTCCCCCGGCGCATCCTCTCCCGGGGCGGAACCTCCGCAACCTAAACAAATAAATAAGCAAATGGATGGAGGGAGGGAGGGATGGAGCGATGGGAGCAGGGAAGCGCCGGTAGGCGCTGACTCACGGGCCGGGCCGGGCGGTGCCGCAGCCCCGCGGCGCCCCCTCCCCCACCACGCGGCCCGGGGGCGGGGCCGGGCGTGGCGGGGGCGGGGCCTCGGCGGGCGGGGGCGGGGCCACGCCCCGCATTCTCCGCGCTGAACTTTCCCCGACTTCTGCAACCCCCCCTCAGCGCGCTCCGCCGCATCCCGCCGTGCTGAATATTCATGAGGCGGCCACACCCCCGTCGCCGCTGCTCWTTGGCCCGCGCCGGCCGCCGGCGGCTCGCCGCGCGCTCCCATTGGCCGCGACGGCGCGGGGGCGGGGCGTCGCTGCCGCCGGCGCCGCGGTGACTCACAGGGCGTGGAGGCTGGTCCCGCAGCGGCGGCGCAGCCCTCGCCCTTCCCCCGCGGCAGCCGGAGCCGGTAGCGCAGCGCAGCCCCGCCGCGCGCTCATTGTTCCGCCAGCCCCGGGCACCATGGACGAGCTGGACCAGTCCCCGCTTGTCTCCTCCTCCTCCTCCGCAACGGGGCCGGCGCGGCCGCAGCAGCCGCAGTTCAAGTACCAGTTCGTGCTGGACGACGAGAAGGACGAGGAGGAGGAAGAGGAGGAAGAGGAGGACGAGGAGTTCGACGAGCAGCTGGAGGTGATGGAGAGGAAGCCCGCGGCGCCGCCCGCCGCCGCCCTGCCCGAGCGGCCGCCGCAGCTGCTGGATCTCGGCGGCACCGCCGAGCCGCCCCGCCCCGCCGCCCCGGAGCCGCCGCAGCCCGAGCGCAGCCCCCCGGGGGCCGCCGCCGTCTCCTCCTCCTCTTCTTCCTCCTCCGCCGCCGCCACGCCGTCCCCCGCGCAGGAGCAGCCGCCCGCCCGACCCCCGCCGAGCAAGCCCGAGCTCCCCGCGGCCGCCCCGCGGAGAAGGGGCTCCTCCTCCGGCTCGGCTGGTGAGTGCCTGGGGCCGGGGAGGGCTGCGGAGCCGCCCCGGGGCGGGCGCCGCTCCCGCCGGGAGGCGCCCGCGCTCCCTTTGTCTGCGGCCGCCCCGCTCCCTCCCGCCCTCTTTCCCTCGCCGCCGCCGCCGCGGTGGGCGCGGCCCCGCGTCCCGGCCCCCTGCCGCCGCCCCGGCACGTTTTTTGGGGTAAAAAGGGGAAAATCCTGTTTCTTTCCCCTGCCTCTCTCCCGTCTTTCTCGGGGAAATGGCGGGCGGGGGAAGCGCCGCCTCGCACATGTTCCGCCCGGGGGCGAGGCCGCCCCGCCCTGCCCCGCGCCGCCGCCTGGCAACGGCCGCGCCGCGGGGGGTGGGCGGCGCCCGCCCCGCCGCAACGGCCGTAACGGCCGCAACGGCCGCGCGAGGGGTGGGCGGTGGCGCCGCGGCGACCCAGGCCAAGGCACCAGCTTCCCCCTCCTCCCCCCGTGCAACGTCCCCAGCCCCGGGGCAGCCCAGGGAGCCCCTCCGGTAAAAAATGCTCCCTCCCCGGTGCCCTCGGTGCCGCTGCCCGCCGGGCCCTTGCCAGAAGGCACCCGCGCTTGCGAGGCCTCCGAGTGCGGGCGCTGGCCGGCGATGACTCATGGTGCTGGTCGCCACCGCGCCTCGGCTCCCCTGCGCGCGGCGGGAGGTGCGCGGGCCAGGCCGGGGGGTCACGGCGGTGGAAAGGGGCGGCCGAGGTGCTGCCTCGTGGCGAAAGTAGCTGCGTAATTGAAGTCCTGTGGCGCGTCGCGTGGGTACTAAAGATACAGGTTTCTCCTAAGGACTTGATACAAGGTGATACAGCTTAATTACCCAATAATAATAATAATAATAATAACCAGGGTTACCATAAAAAGGCTTTGTTAAAAAATCAAACATTTTGTTTTCTGGAACTCCTCAGAGCACATTTAATCCGTGCAAGCGAGGGGAGCTCGTGGCTGTGCCGTTGCCGGCAGGAAGCCCAGGTGCTGCAGCTTTGGTCTCCTGCTCGCTCTCAGTGTAGCAGCCCGCGGAGGAGAGCGCTTTCCTTCCACCCTCTGCAAGGCAGGCAATCACACAAACTTGCACAAGATTTAAGAGGAGGGATAATACGGGATAGGTGAATAGAAGCTGTTCTGGGTGAGCTGTTTGGGTGGAGCTGTGGAAACTTTGAGCTGCATGGAATGGGAGGAATGGGTTCTTGCATTGCTTTGAAAAGTAGGGATAAAGGCACTATTTCTAGAGCTGCTGCCTTTTTTTTTTTTTTCCTTCTTCTTCTTCTCTCCTTCCTCTCCCCTCTACTTCCTGCCCCCGGAAAGGGAAGGTGAGGAGCATTCCYAATGTATTTCTCCTTTATAAGAATGGAGGAGATGCATAAGGGCTGGGTAGTGTGGGTGAGAAGTGGTATGGGAGACTTAATTGCGTGAAGATTTAATTGGAGGGGACAGGATTCCCTGGGGATGGCAGGAGCCCTGTGGTCCTCGCTCTGGGGGAGGTGCCGCTCCCACAGACACAGCTTGGCACACAAGTGCTGTGCTTGGCTAATGATCAGTTAGGATGCAATAGGGTTATGTTTTAGGTTCCTGAAACTACTAAACGGAAGTAATAAACTGTTTGACAAAAGTATGGTCTACACACGTCACACATACTTACGTCCCTTCAGATAGATGAGTATTTCATGTGTTACGTATCCATTAAACATTAGCTTCTCCCCTGACTCCCCCCTTGTTTCAACACCAACTACCTACATGTAAAGCCAGCTCTATCAAAATATTTAATTTGACTTCAAACTAGCTCAATTTAAGTGTTCCTGTGAAAGCAACAACCTTAAACTGATGTCTGGGCCCTATGGCAGGGTGCCTACAGAAGAGCTATGAGGCCTCCTCCTCTTAGGGAGGGAAGAATGGCTTCATTTAC
This sequence comes from Nothoprocta perdicaria, assembly GCF_003342845.1. Classification (NCBI taxonomy): domain Eukaryota; kingdom Metazoa; phylum Chordata; class Aves; order Tinamiformes; family Tinamidae; genus Nothoprocta; species Nothoprocta perdicaria. Next base: position 1,415,691 of record NW_020454461.1, read on the forward strand.
TTTCAGCTCTGTTACATGGATTTAAGGTATAGATAAAGCATTTTAGTTCACAATTTAGAAAATATTCACTTCATCCTTATGGTTTCAGACTTTAATCTAGTGAGGATTGCAGTCTAAAGTTGGAAATGGTTATTGAAAAGAGATGGAGAAAGTAGCATTGCCTATAGTGAGTATGCAAACAATAGCAAGGATTTTTTTTTATCTGCAGCAATAGGTCACAGTGCTTCTTTTTTTAGTAGTGCAGCACTAGAGAAAATGTAGGAGCTAGTTCATGTCCCCTTGAAATGTACTATTTATATGTCTGATGTTTTTTTAAAACCTACATATTTGTAATTGAGGATCAGCTAGATATTTATAAGTACTCCGTATCACTGTTATAGGAGCCTGTGACACAGTTACATGCTACGCAAGTCTGTGGCTGTTTATCAGCAGACCACCTTCTTAAGGGCTAATATAAATATTTGCAGGAGAAGAAACTGAGCAGGATGACTGCAGTAAAACTTAGGCTCTCTCGAATATGTTTTTTGCCTGCTCACTGCTGCGTGGGAAGCAACCTCACAGAAATGTTTATGAATGATACTTGAAGTTATTAATCTTGACTTTGTAGTTTAAATCTTTTGATTTCTTTGATTGTCTACACTTATATGAGGTACAAAAAATATTTGAGGTAGTTGTGCAGAGTAAAAATAATGCACTTTTTTTTTTTTTTTTTTTTTAGCTTTGCAAGGTAAAACCAACTAGTAATCCATAACAAAATCCATACTTTCAATCTTTAAAGCCTAGATCCTAGCAGCACATACTACTGCTGGTAAAGGCAGGCTTTATACAGTTTTATTAGAAGAGGCTCTTTTAGTTTGAGCCAGCCATATGCTGGGCACCAAACAGGCTGGCTGTGAATGGAGATGAAGGGGATGTCTCCTTGTGTGCTGGTTCCTGCAGCTCGGCCGCAGAGGCTGTGAAGGCCAAGTTTATTAATCAGGCTTGTTTATTGTTCAGCTTTCTAGTGCGTGGCGTGAATTCATCTGTGAGGATCAGAGATTCCATCAGCAGTTTGTTTACGTGCAGGATGGCATCCGCAGGAATGCGGCTGGTAGCTGCAAGCTGTAGCAGGGATGCGCGAGCTGCTCTGCGCTGGAGTCCTTCCTCAGCAGGCCGGCTCCAATGGCTGCGATGGTGCTGAAACATTTGGAGCTAGACCTGCTTCTTCCCACTGTGCACGGTGTCCCTTTTATCCTGCAGTAGGAATGCTTGCTCGTAGAACTCRTATGATTTTTTCCTTCTCTCCAAATATATTCCTACTGATGTTCCATGTTTCTTTGAGGTATAAGGCCTTAGCTTTCCCATCTTTCCCTCCCACCCCTGGCCTGTGTCTTAGTAAAACCATGAGACAGGTTATCAGGACCTGCATATGTCCAACTATGTGCTTTGGTTATGGTGCTTACTGTCCCTATAGTGTCACATGGAGGAGACTAGTTCCCAGTGGTTTGACTCTTTTCAGTAAAGCCAGTATCTTCATTTTCATGTAGGTAGTGAGGGATCTTTTATTTGTTTGCCTTTATTTGTTTTTGTGTGTGTGCATGTTGTCTGGCACGGTGGGACCTTCTTTCTTTCTTACCTGCTGCAAGATACTCTAAAGGCTCTTCTATAACCAGAAGTACATGTGGGATCAATTCTGTCACCTTCTGCAGTGTGAGTCCTTGCTGGTTATCCCACGGTTTGCTTTCTAGGGTGAAACCACATGGCTCACACCTACTATAGAGTGATGTAGCCCTTAGGGAACTTTCAAATTGCACTGGGAGTTTTCCCTGTGGAGGAGAAGTCCAGAAACCACAAACAACTACTGGTTGTTTACCTCATTCTTCCTCCTTATCTCTAAGAAGTGAAGCTTGCAGCATGTCTGCAGAGTGACAGCTTTCTTGGACACACTGTTCCATAACTGCTGGTGAACACTGAGTAGCCTCTCGCGCTGTTTGATGGCCACTGTGGCTCTTTTTACATCAGTCCAGGGAAATGTTCAAGACCCCGGTGAGCCATGTTCTCCCACAGGTTAGCAGAGAGATGTGAGGAAAGCATCAGGTTCTTCTGCAGCAGCTGATCTACAGGTGGCTGAAACTTGCTGGTAGCTGGAATATAAAGGTCTGTGGTCACCARACTCCCAAGTTTTGCAGCTCAGGGAGAGAAATAAGCTGTGATTTGTTATCACCTGGCTGGGGGGGGGGGAGAAGAAACTTAAAGTAGAACTGGTACTGAAATTTTGATTTCTGAGCAGCTCCCAGTTGCATTTTGTATCTCGGTAATTTGCCATGCGTTTTCCTGGTATAACTTTTGGGTTGGTGTATTGTGAGAAATTCATTTTCACAGTTTCCCTTCYTCCTCCGGTGCCCAGTATGGAGAGGATGCAGGTTTTGGAGCGCGTTCAGCCTGAGAGCCTGGCCACATAGGGAAAGCTGTGCAGTCCTCCGCTTCCCAGTGCTGACCAGCTCTGCCGTGCTGTTGGCAGCATGCTTGGGTGATAACGCTCCATACTGGCAAGACAGAGATGCAAGACAGCTGTGACTGGGTCCAGTTTCCCAAAGCCCCTGATGGATCTCTTCCCTCAGACTCCTCCTATAGACAAGCTATATTATGACTCGGTGCAGAAGCTCCTAGGTGCTATGTGGCTTCTGCAGCTCCTCTGTGCTTGTAAGTGCAAGCAGGGCAAAGCCTCCCTGCTAATTCCAGTCTTCAAAGGTATAATGATTTACCTGCTGTTTTCTGGTCCTCCCTTCAGGTTTGCCTAGAGAAACGCTCAGTTTCACAATGGCTGTTTAGATTACAGCCGTGGCAGGCTGTTTAACACAAGTAATACTAGATCCCTGGTATGTGATCTGTCCTGCTGGTTGTGGATCCTGCTCGAGGTAGCTACTGCTCCCACCAGGCCTTGGTAGAGCTTGGCTTTGAGGAGCTTCCCCTGTGTCTCTGCTGGCYGCCCTGCTGCGTGGTGGTTCCCGTCGAATCAGTGTGACCTTGGAGTGCACAGGTGTTAGGAAAACAACCACCAAGTAATCTACAGCTCTAGGCATATCTGAGTTTGAGTTATGTGCTGCTTTGTTTTGTGTTCAACCTGAATATTTTGAATGAAATATGCTTATTTCTTGACATTTCTTTTGAGCTAGCATGTTACTATAGTAACCATTAAATTTAGATACAAAAATTAGCAATGCTTAGTTCACTTATCTGAAAATGTCCCTTAGGTTCTGGATCTTTCATAAGCAAGGAGATGCTCCTGGCTCTCTTGATGGCTAGAAAACATAACACAACATGTGTAGAGTACAGATAAACTCCTGTCCTGAGATATGCAGAAATGCTGAAGTGCAAAGTAGGAAAAGAAGTTATTTAACTAGCAACCTGTGTTAGAAATGAAAGAAAAAAGGCTCTGGCTACCAAATGAAAAATAYTGGGCTACAAGACTCTTTCTAGAGAAAGACAGATATGAAAATAAAAGTAAGTATGAAAACCATACTTGATGGTTCTGTCTTCCCCGTTTTTAGTGGCTTTGTTTCTCTGTTTATTGCTTTCTAATATGTAAAGAAGGCATATCTCTATTTTTATTTTTTTATTTTTTTTCCCTTTAACTAGTCCTTCTTTTTTTTTTTTTCCCCCCCAACTTTGACTTCCCCTGGCCTTGTTTCAAGGCTTGCTTTTTATCTTACAATTCAGTAAACTTTGGCTTCAGCTTTTTAATTAATGGAGCAACCATGTAGACTTTCACCAGCTAGGAAGAATATGTTCGTTAAGATATCTTTAAATAAGATACAAGACATATAAACATTAAAAAAAAAAAAAAAAAAAAAACCTCTCAGCCTAAGCTTTTGTTTATCTGATGTCAAAATCTGTTTATCCAGTGATTAGAGTTTCATGACATTTTTTCTTGAACTCTGCTATCCCCCCCTCTTACAACAGAAGACAGAGTTATGTAATGCCTGCCCACCTCTGACCTCCACGCATGGTAAGGAACTGCTGTGTGAACCAGAGGAAAGAGCGTTTGTGAGGCCTCCAGAAAGCAGGTTGTGGCATGAGAACCTGTGAGGAACAGAAAGCAAGCAAGATCTGGCAGAGGCAGGAAGAAATGTCTGGTAGTGGCGATGCAAGAGAAGTTGTTTCTTCCTTGGGGKGTGTGTGTGTGTGTATATATGTATATAAAAATATATATCCCTTGTCTTCAACTTGAGAAATACATTTGTCTTTTGAACATCATCACTTACCGTGTTTTAAATAAGTGAGATGTGCTTTTTTGCATCTCAACTTTTTTTGAATGCAAGTTGTGTCTAAGTGGCAGGGGAAAAAAAGAAGTAGCTTAAACTTCCATTGACGAAAATCTATGCAAAATGCAGTAGTGCAGCACTACTTGTGCCTGAGATCTTTGGTGAAGAGGAAGATACCAGGATGGTGTGTATGCATAATGTTCACAGTTTCATCCATTCTTTAAAATATATTCTTATATGAGTGTTAGTGCCTCTAATGAATCCTCAAATACATTCGTCTCAAAAAAAGAAAAAGTATCTAAAACATCAATTTGTTTTTATTTTACAGGTTGTACATTCTTAGGTCAGAGGCTTGTTGCACAAGGTAATGTGTTGGGAACAGAGGCTGGAAGAAATCAATAGCCTCATTCTCCTTCAAAGATTGATTTCACTAAAAACATTCTGTAATCATAATTTTAGTTAATCTGAAGATTACTTTCTTTAATTGTGTGGAAAATCAGGAGAAAACTTCACCTGTACAAATGAAATGAAATCTTGTGATTGATACCATCTCTGAAATTAAATTGGTTTAAATTGGTTTATGTTAGCCTGGTGATAGCATCTCATGGCTTTGTAGATCACTGGCTTTTGAATAAGTGTGGGTGATGTCATTTTATCTCTGCTTTGTGATAGTAGCAGAGGCCAAACTTGTTTCTTACTTTAACATGCAGTTGAATAGTTTGTCTTAAGGAGGAATTATTTAGTGTTTTTAGAGAAATGATTTAGTATTTTTGGTAACACACATTGCCAAAGAGTGAATATTTGTCTTCAAAGCCATGTAGAATGTTGCAGTTGGGCATGTGGGTTGGCAACTGGCTTGRTTGTTTCTCTCAGTCTAATCCTCCTTTTCAGATAGTATATATAAAAAAATCCAAAGTAGTAAATATAAATGTTGATTTTTTTTTTTAATGTCTATTGTTATTTAAGATCTCCAATTTCATTCCAAGCCAAGTCGTTGTGATAGTGAAGTGGTATTTTAAGCCACCAAAGGTGAAGCTGGGAAGTTACAGTTGATTATTTTTGCCAGCTGACTGTAATAAAGGGAGTTATTTACCTGTGACCTAATACTTAGTCTGTGGGAAGACAGTTTATGTGATTAGACCAGTTGATGCAGTTTGGAGAGAGGACACAAACCTTCAGGGCACAACAAAAGCAAATGATGGTTTCATTGTGTGTCACACAATTTATTTTTTGTCCAAAAGCCAAATAGTTTATTTTTCAAAAGTTTTAATCTTTCTCATAGCAAGCTACAGTCAATTGCTGGTGTGTGTCCTTCTGTTTCTGAGAATTCCTTRTACTCTTGTGTTATACTTGGCGCCAAAAGAGTGGAATTTCCCTGGAAGTGACCTATGTAGCCCTTCCGTGTTTATTTTGTTTTTGTTGTACTCTGAGTAACAAAACATGCCTGATGGAAGATGGAGACAGGGGAGCTGGTGCTGCTGAACGGCTGGAAATGGCAAGTGGCACATAGACCGTCCGCCAAAATGCTGCTTGGATGCTGGCCATAGYGCTGCTGACCAAACTGGTTGTGGGAGGGAGCTGAGGTTGGCAGTCATGTCTGAAGCATTTAATGGTCTTTTTAAAAACCTCCTTGTAATGGGCACTTGTTTTGGCAGCCTGAGATGTGTAAGGGAGGGGAGGCTCATGGGGGCAGCGTTAATGGGCCGTGCTTGTCCTTCTGCTTTGGTTTGCAGCTGCTAGTTGCAGGAGAATGGCTCTTTCTTGGGCTGGGCTGTAAAGTAAAAATTATGATACCTAATGACTGTCCCTGCGCACTGTCTGCTGTGCTGAGCAACTCTCCTCAAGTGTCATTTTCCCAAAAGAGGGTGAGTTGCTTTAGAAATGACAAATAATTGCTCTTAAGTTGGCCAAGGCAAATATGATATTGATCAAAATCTGCTTAAATCAACTAGAGCTTTAAGCAGAGCAAACTAAGGCAAGCTCTTTAAGCAGAGTTGAACAGCTGTGCCCAAACCCCAGGAAAAGGTTTACTCTTGCCAGGAGAGTTGTATTTCTATTAACTGAAGTAAATACTTATTTAAATCAGCAAACATTGTTCAAAATGCTTGTTTATAGCRATTCTTCATTGTCTGTTACACAAAATCAAAAACCCACAGGCATCATAGTGCAACTCAGTGATGCATCGAGTCACTATGCAGTCATTTCCAAGATTGGGGAAGTCCAGGAGTTCTGTAAGAGATTTCTCATATCTTCTCTCCACTTGGTCTTCATTAATTATCAARGTTTGTGGATCTCTTTGTGATTCTACCTCTGATGCCTTGTAGATGTTAGAAATAGAGATGTTTTCGTTTGACACTGCAGCAGTCTCCATCCTCTGTAACAGCTTGCAGATAACTACATTGCTCAAAAATAAATTGCTGTGGCTCTGCAGACTGGATTTAATGATGTGACAAGATGCCACAAGTGATTGAATCTTATTTATCTTGAATTCATTAAATATTTGGTAAAATATGTTAGGGCATTTGCATCATAACAAGAGCATTTGAAACTGAGTTTGTGTAGGCAGCTGTTTTCCTTGGGAAATTCTTGGGAGGCTCTGTGCCCTTCTTCCCTCTTCAGTAGGGCTAGAGGCATCTAAGGACTTGACTCTCCTTGAATTTAGTTGAATTTACTTCCTCAAATGGCTGTGTAACTTATCTTTCAAATTTTACAGCAAGAGGCAACTTGTTTCTGTGAGGATCATAATCATTTGAGAGCAGCACATGTGGGGCGGGGGAATGGCAGTCCCTCCCTGTGGTTAGGGAGGGCACTGAGGTGCCTGAAAGGCTGGTGTAGCTCTGGAGTCCCTAAAAGAGTCAAACTGGGKATCTCGCTGCACATGCATGTGTTGCCTAGATAATACCAGGAGATCAGAAGTGCTGCTTGGGGACAGTCTTCACTGTGGATAAATTAACAACTAGATTCGCCAAAGAAGCTGAGAGTTGGTTTCTTTTCCCTCTCAGTCCCAAAAGGATTGCTGCAGATAGAACTTGTATGCTACATATGAGTAATATCACAGATGTCGTTCCCTTGAGTAAACTGGCTTTGCCAAGCATTCTTCTACTGCTAAATATTTGTGCTAACAAGAAAGGCCACTCAACATGAGAGCTCCATTGTGGTAGGTCTGCAAGAAAAATGCGGTCCCTGCCCTGCTTGTTAGCTGGTGATTTTCTTCTTTTCTAAACAAAGAAAAGGTGAAGTGGATTCCTAAGGCCTTTAGTCTTGCCAACTGCCCTTCCTTGTTGCTTTAAGAACAATGGGCGTTCCCCAATAAATTAATCCAGGAAATGGATTTTATTTTTRGAAGATTGTGCCATCTAGATAATCCCTGAGACAACCCCTGCTAAAGTTAATGCTGGCTTTAGGATGGAGTTCATATGCAGAAAACAAAATAGTTTGATTTTTTTCAATACTAATCTCTCGTAAGAATGAGTTTCTGACCAACCATCCTGTGGCTGCCACATGGCATTAACTCTTGTGAAGTTACCTATGAGAGCAAATGGAAGGGAACATGAGTTATGGGAAATCCAACCAGGAGGGACAGGCCACATTCTACCCAATTCTTATATTCAGGGAAACAGAAGAGCCTTTTGGCAAGGATATCTTGAAAAGGCTTCTCTCCCTCCAGCAGTCGTAAGCTGCTTGCTTTGAAGCCGTCCATATCTTTTTTTTTTTTTACTCTCCATTTTGACTTTCTTGTTCTCTAGAACTTTTAGCCGCTCGTCTTCCTCTTTTGTCTTTCTCTTAGTTGTCTGAGAAACTTCTTCTCCACCCCTACTTTTTATCCAAAGCATTAAGATGAAATACTCTGAAAGAATTTTAAGTTCTTGCTGGTAAAATCAGTTTCTTGCCACAGTGATGGTTAGTGAGGAAGCCAGCAATCAGAGGGGAGTTAATGGACCTTCCTGTATCATACAGATGACTTGGCTTTTTATTTCTAAACAAAAATMTGAAATCTGTTTCTTGGTGGTGGAATTTCGTGTTAGTTGAAACTGTAATACAAGTGTTCATGCTAGTTAGAGGAGAAGCTATGGGTTTCTTTTGAGGGAGCATTTAAAGTCCAGATAAAATTTGCAGAGTATTTTTATTATCTTGGCTAAGSTCAAGTGGAATCAATATGGGTTGCTTTGTGTATGGATGTGTTCTGACATTCCTTAAATGACTGTCCTTTCACATTAGAGATCTATGTTCACATGTGGGTATAAAGGAAGGAAAAAATCCAGAATGTGCTAGTGAGCAAAACCGTTAGTTTTCTGAGGCAAACGTCACTCATTGGATTGCTGATGTGGCTGTTTGTTTGAATAAAATGAATATGCTACTGAATGCTATAATAAAAAAGATAACCTGTCTACCCAAAAGACCTCCTTTAATAATGAAGTCTGAATTACTTTATAGGAATGCTGTTCACAAATAGGACTTTTTTTTTCCAGAATGCTGCAACTGATTCACTAAACTGCATATAGAATTTGGCAGACAAAATGTGTACTAAAGGGTACTTTCTAATTGGGATCCTATCTTAATTTCTAGGCCTCATTCTGGTATGTTCCATGAACATGCGTCTTGTTTCATGTTGCTTTCTTTTCATGAAAAAAGTAACCCTGCACTTCATTCTACTGAATTTTCTTCTGTGTTATAAAGACTTCTGTTTTTATTTGCACGTATTTAGTGTCTTTCAGTGAAGTTTTCCTGTAGTAAAGCTCCACTTCTGCTTATGTTCAGAAGATATTTTGAATATGGAACTTTCTAAAGAAGGTTTAGGAGCTTTATATATTCTGAATGAATATATATATATATATGTATGTATTTATACTTGGAGGATTAATTTTAGTAGTTGTCTACCCTTTTTAAAATTGTTTAATTTTTATCTTTGTGCAAATGCAGCAAAGCTACCCTCAGTCTAACCTATAATACATCCTATTTGCAGTTCTTTTACAAATAAAAAAGCTAAAATCTGCTAAAAATACTTTTTTGTTACAAATTGTTGAAACTTTTTACATTGAAGCTTGTATGAGACCATAGCTAAAGTTGTACAGATCCCTGACAGGATATGTGTCCACACGCTATGGTATTATCTTTGAATCTTTGGTTTGACCTGTAAAATGTCATTCTTAATATATAGCTTTCCAGTATGCTCAGATTATTACTTAATTGCTAGCTATGGGCATGGAAGAAGACTTTAAAAATGTAGTTCATCTGATTTGTTTTTCAATTGTATGTAAAAATAAATCATAAGGGTTTGCTAAATGCAAATCTGGATGCTGGTTGCTCTTTTTCACTGAGGTGAGTCTGTGAGGCTGGAACAGCCGCGGGCAGCGGGATCTGCAGTGTTATCTGCTTGCTGTGTAAGCACAGAAGTCTCCACCATTTCCTCAAACTGAAAGGCTTGTCGTGAGTTTATACCTGTTTGGCATTCCCCAAGAGCTCCCGTGTGCTGAAGAAGGACAGTGTGTGGTGGGACTTTCTGTGAGGATGACTYCTGCTTGCAGCTGGCACCAGTGTTGTTCTCCTGCACGCCCGTCCTGTGCCGACGAGTCTGTCAGTCTTGCTCTGTGCTGGGCTCAAGTGTCACAGATGCTGCAGTTTTCTCCCTTTTACCTACCGAAGGACACATGCAGTTCTGTTTCCCAGAAGCTTCTATCTCCAACTCTTTTATCAGCAGGAGAGATTCTTCAGTGCAGATATCACTGCTTTGAAAAGATACCCTTCTCTTCACTCTATGTCACTTCAATAAGTGCCATTTGAAGGAGGGTGCAYGGGCTCCCTGAAAGCCGTTTTACTGCTGTGGGAGCTGCTTGGGTCTCCTCGCTCCCCGAGGGTGATTGTCAGGCCAGGAGCAGGAAAGTCCTCGTCTTCCTTGGAGCAGGAGAAATGCAGCTCTGATGTAGGTGCAGGGGAAAGTGGGTGGTTCTCCTCATTTGCTTAGGAATTATCACTTCTGTGTAATGACTTCTCACACTCTTGCTATGCATGGAAAATACTGTTTGGGTGTGGGCATAATGTCCTTGTAGTATGAGAGTGTGGGAATTCAGTGATAGCCTGACTATTGTACATATCTGTGTTGAGTAAACTGAAGCCAAACATGGAAAAAAACCTTCCTGCAGTGTGCTGTTTTGATGAAGCATTTCAGAAATTATCGCTACTGCTTCTAAAATCAAATAGAAACTGAAACTGTTCTGTCTAGGGTTGGGAAGCTTTTAAAAAACTTAAAGGCTTTTGATAGAGGCTGCAGTTGCCTTTTGGAGACTGTGTGCTGCACCTTTGAGGTCTTGTTGCACATYTCCCTCTCCGTCTCCTTATCTAGCGAACTGTCTTCTTCTCTGTCCCTTCTTTGAACTTCTATGTTTTTATTATTGACTTGTGCTCCATTTTTGTTTCTTCCAGTGGGTAAATTGTTCTCTCCCTGCCTGTTTCTTTCCAGGGAGTCTAAAGTCTCTTCATGCTGCATGGACCAGTCTCATCAGGCCCATCCTGCTTCTTACTCCTCTCTCCTGCTGTCAAGCAGACACTATGTGGTTCTCGGAAGGGTAGAGGTGAAGGATCATTCTGGTGTCACCAGCACCCTGATGAGCTGCCCCAGCCCAGATCCTTCAGGGCTTTGTCCCTCAAGAGCGAGGGATGCAGAGCTCCAAGAGGAGTGTGCCATGACTGATAGGAGACTGGGTGATAGGGTGACGCTGGCTCAGGAATGGAGCGTGGGAACACTACAAATGCATCTAACCCCCAAGTGAGGAGCTGTTCCAGCACTGGAAGCATCTCCTGCCCCAGCGCGGCTCTGCATGTGTGGTCAGGACATGCTGTTTGCTTGGCCTGTTTGTTTAGGGGAAAACACTGAGGAAAAGGGAAAATTTGGCACTTCCTGGTGCAAAGCCTAAAGCTGCCTGGCCTGACATCTAAAGCAGRGCACTGGCCCTTGATGTGCTGGGTACACTAGAGACTCAAGTTGATAGGTGGGGAAAGAAAACATTGTGATGCTCTTAACAGAGATGTTATGGAGAAGGCAGAGCARCTCTCTGGACTAATTAGTCTCTAGCTGACTTCTCAGTGAAAATCTCTTCTCTAGGACTGCAAATGGTTTCACATACTGAGTGCTCCAATATGTTTTTTACCTTTGAAACTTTTTGCCACCATGAAACTGAATACTCTTTTAACATGTTCTGAATTTGGGACTGAGGTTTGCTCTGTGTGGTCCTTAATAGGAAAATGCAATTTCTACAAAAATGAGAAGTCCTTATGGCCTGTCAGGAGTTAAGGAAGCTTTGAAATGTTGAGTCCAACATTCCAAACTGGTTACTCCKTTTTCTCATATCTTGCCGTATTTTGTGGATTATAAGCAGTGCGTGAGGATGAGCTATGTTATGCAGCTCTTGAAACAAAAACAACTCTACGTTGTGACAGGAAATGCAGGGCATGAGGAGACTTTAGATGTTTGGAAAACTCTTGGGAATAAATTGGGTAACATGACGGGTCACGAGTACCTTGAAGTGGCACATTTTTTCAGAAAGTCTTGGTTCAGTGCAGAACCCGATATTACCTTGATGCATCATTAGATGTATCTGTGCTGCTGGGCCTACAAGATTACTCATTTTTGGCCTTTTGTGTGTTTATAAAATATAGTTTTATTACRCTGTGGCAATAAAGAAGATTTTAAAAATGCTGACTGTGCACAGAGTCAGCACTTAAAAGCTTGAGATTTTAACTTTCCTAGTATTTTGTCCAGGCAAACAGCAAACTGAAGATAGTTAATGGCAATGCAGAATCCAATTGTAATGCTTTAACAGCATTTTGGATCCTGCTAATACAATTAATGTAAGCTGTGGTTGGGCTTTAACAGCATTAGTTTGAAAACTTCGTGCACTCTCCAGAATTAAATCACTTTTATCTAACTGTTAATATTTTTATGTTAATGTACCAGCAAGATGTCATAGTGCACCAGGTAGAAATACTGCAGCTGATGAAGAAACGCAGAGGAGGATTTATTCTGATTAGGTTGAAATTGGAAATCTGAGGGTTTAATTATGTAAGCTATTAAGGTCAAAACAAATTCAGAAAGGCAAAATATGCTCCATCGATCATGCCAAAGTGCAATTTAAAATAGTGCCTTCATTTGGCAGCTTTTCTACATTCCAACATAATGAAAGTAATAAAGAGTATGGTCACTTATTGTTGATGCTTTGGTCAGCACTGGCATGCTTGATGGGCTCTATGTTTATGGATGGTTTCAAAACTTGATCTAATTTAACTTTCCAGAATTTTAGGCTGAAAGAGAGTCCTTCTTACCGCTCTTCTAATGCGAGTTAGTGGGAGTTAGGAGACCCTTTGACTAAAGCAGCGGATTGTGGACAGTGCCTGTTTTGTCAGTGGAAGCCTGTTTGTTTTGTACTGTTAAGAGTCAGCAGTGGCAAGTTCAGAGCATGAAAATAGATTAGTTACTGTGGCAAGTTACCTTAAAACCCATCCCTGGATCCCCGGTTTGAAGGGTATAGAGGCCTTGGTTACTTGATAGAGCTGGAGTAAATGGAGAATTGTGACCATTGGCACCCCTGACTTGTCTGGCATCTACACCCGCAGCACTAGCTGTTGGTTATACATCTGTTGGTTTACTGGGAATTTACTACTTGCTTGCTCTGTCCCTTTTTCAGACTACTTAGCCTTTATTTCTGCTGAGGTTATTTGTTTGTTTTTCAGATGAGACCCTTTTTGCTCTTCCTGCTACATCTGCGCCTCTGATGCACTCCTCTGCAGGCAAGTTCTTTCTGCTCGCCTTTGTCTCAATGCGCCCTGCATTTCTGATCTGATCTCATTAACACTTGCCAATTAGTCTGCATTAACTAAAAGTCTACATGGGTCCAAGAATCACCTTTTTTTCAGTTCTAAATTTTCAGTTGATCTTTCCAAGATTTTCATATTCTTTAATTTCACAATAAACAGTATTTTATGAAAAAGCCAGAGCCACCTGTGAATTCTTGGACCCTTGATTTAAGAGAAAAGTTATTAGCATTAGTAGGTTAACGTGCTAAAGCATAGTTGCTTTTACTGATTTAGCAGAAAGGTTAAATCTGCAGTACTTTTCTGCAGTATTTTTAATAGTGCCTGTAGTATTTATTCAGTGTTTTCTCTTTAGCTACATTGTCCACCAAATTTCCATTACAAAAAAAAGTGGCAAAACCCCAAACTCTTGCTTTACTGGCATGCACATAGTTATGGACAAGCGCACACACACCTGCTCTGTCACCTACCTCCCTGCCCCTTTTGGTAAATATTGCCAGCTCTGCTTGAGTGCTCTCTACTCGTTTGGCATCTCCAGCTTTCCTGTGATCTTTGTGCTGCATAAAGTTGCTGCTTCTCTAGCTTCTTTCATATATAAATATATACATATATTCTTTTATTTACTAGAAGAGATGACATAGAATAGCATTTTTAACCTGATTTTCTGTTAATGCCTAGTGGTATTTGATAGCACTTGAAAGAATTTCTTAACAACTAACACTATATGAACCTGTCATGAAAGTTTGCATTGCACTTGCATTTTCTAACTTTCCTTTCTGTCCACGGCCACAGAAAAAGTTCTGGACTTGCAGGAGCAGCCAGGTAGCACTAAGTCACTTGGTCAAGAGGATTTTCCTGCAGTCCCGCTTGTCACTGCTGCTGCTCTTCCTTCCCTCTCTTCTTTCTCAGCTGACCCCTTTAAAGAGCCCACAGCCTATGAGCTGCTCTCAGATGGATTACCTGCAAGAGGCATTTACAAAGAARATGCGAGTGAGGTTTATAAAGAAACTACAGAAAATGCAAGAAATCCGTTTCTCACCGAGAGAAGTGAAAAAGACATTTCAGAGGTGAAATACTCGGAGATGGAATCCCCGTCTGCTAAAGCAGAAGCAGCCATTTTATCTCAAGCTAAAGAAGAATTACAGCTAGAGGGCCCTAAAGAATTACCTAATCTAGAGAAAATGCCTGCACAGCAACTGGATATGTYTCCAGACACTCCTGAAGATTTGTTTGAGAAAAATGAGGAAGATACTCGTTATAACAGAGAGCTAAACAGAGGTGATGGTGAAAAGGGGCCATTCAAAGAAGGCACCCTGAAGAGGGAAGAATATGCAGACTTCAAACCATTTGAGCCGATATGGGAAGTAAAAGGTGCTAGTCATGGTCTTGGCAGCTTGAGAGAGGATGTTGAAAGTAAGATAGATGGCAAATTAGAAAGCAGTTTAGATGAGAAATACAGTGTAGATAAGATGTCTTTGCAGAAGGATTATGAAAAGGAGAGTGAAGGCAGCACTGAAGATCTTTCTTTCCCAAGCACCCCAGAAGCTGTAAAAGATTCCTCGCAGGCTTACATCACTTGTAATAAATCAGAATCCCCTGTAACTCCTGACGGTAACAAAATCAAATCTCTTTCTCCACTAGAAGAAAGCGCTTCAGAAAATAAAACTGACGATGAGAAAAAAATTGCAGAAATGAAAGCTCAGACCAGCCCAGAACAAGGTGATCTTAGCGCTCAAGCAGTTGGCAAGCGGCAAGGACAGGAAGCTGACTATGCTAAAACAGAGAGTTTATCAACAGCACAGTCTGACACTGCAGCAAATATGCCTGAAGGTCTTACTCCTGATCTAGTGCAAGAAGCTTATGAAAGTGAAATGCATGATGCAGCATGTACAAAGCTTGCTTATGAAACCAAGATTGATTTAGTTCAGACCTCTGAGTCGGTGCAAGAGACTCTGAAACCCGTGGCACAGCTGTGTGCCTCATTTGAAGGCCCTGAAGCTGCCCCGTCACCCATATTGCCTGATATTGTGATGGAAGCCCCATTGGGCACTRGCACTGCTGGTGCAGAAGCATCTGCTGCGCAGCATGAAGCTTCCCCATTAGAGACATTTATTCCCACTGCTAGTTTTGAGAATGTTAAACAGGAGACCAATAAACCTCCCTTATTCCAAGAGGCAGTGAATGTACCATTGACCCAGGCACCAGAAGTTAAGGAGGAAGTAACACTTGYAAAAGCTGATCATGAGAGTAGTGCAAGTCCTGAAGAGATAGAAACTCCTTACATATCTATTGCATGTGACTTAATTAAAGAAACCAAGGTCTCTGGTGAATCTGTTTCTCCATCCTTTGCAGATTATTCAAAGACACTGGTAGCAGAATGTGTTCCTCAGGATGTGCCTGAACACAAAGAACTTGGTGAAAAAATGTCTCCCCAGTTTGGAAAATCTGACTTGTTTAATAGCCAGGTGATATCTAACTTTCCTCAGAAAGAAAGTGAAGATCCCTCTCTCACCTTAAAAAATAAATCAGATGAGGAGGTTGTAACAGATGATGAACTTGAGGAAGAATTGATGCAGTCAGTGGCTGCCGCTGGGAAGCCTTATCTGGAGTCTTTCCAGCCTGAACTGGACTCTTCCAGCATCACTACTGCTTTACCACCTGAGCCAGCGCCTACAAAAATAGCCAAGGCAGAGAAGAGTCCTCTTCAGATGGAAGAGCTGAAGACTCTGGCCTATCCAGCTGATGTATCTGCTGCCAAGGAACCAGAAATAGGAGACAAGAGCCCCTCGCCCATGGAGTCTTCCCCAGTCTCGGGGACAGAAGACTTTGTGATCATAGCTGATGCTAAAACTATTCCTGAGTTCATGGCAGAAACCCCTGACACAGAAGAGATCAGCAACGTGACTGAAGATGAGAAGAGGCAGATGCCTTGCCCAGAGCTACCTTGCGACCTGTCTGTAAAGAATGTACAAGTAAAATCTGAAGATACTAATTTCTTGAAGAAGTCCTTGGAGGCTGTGGACAAAGTGCCTGAAGAATCCACAGTGCCCTTACTGGCCACAGATGTCTCATCTCCACCTTCTCAAAAAGAGATAGTCAGTGTAGTAAAGCCAGAAGCTTTTGAGAAGCAAGCTGAGAAAGAAGCTGCTCCTATTAAGGAAAAGGAAAAATCTACTGCTCTATTTTCAGCAAAGCTGAATAAATCTTCAGGTAATCTGTGTGTGCTGTCTTGCCCTTCACTAATCAGCATAATTCTTTAGCTAAACTTAAGCATGCTATGACTCATATTTTTTCTTCTTTTTTTTTCTCCTCCAAAGACTTCACTATGTAATCCACAAGTAACCAAAATGTTAGTCTCTGAGCTTTTAATTTTTCCATATTTTGATTGCTTTAGTACTTTTTCAATTTTCTTTAGTCTGTTTATCAGGCATGGACTGACTGTCTTCAGTTTTCTCCTTCAGTCCTGCTGGTCATCTGTTGATACAGAACCAAGTCATTGCTCATTACWAGCTGGTCTGTGATTGTCTGTGGGCTGGACATTAGGTGGCCTCCCAAACTTGCTCTTGCTACACAGCAGTAAACCAAGGCCAGTTTCTCAGGTGGCTGTGTGTCTACGATTCAAACAAGACATACATTTCTCTTTGTTCAATTGGACTTCCACTTGGAAAAATATCCTTGCTGTATGTGAAACTTCAGTCTGGAATCTGGAAAAGAACCTCCATGTCTGCACTCGCATAGTTGGCAGCTTGCACTGTTACTAAAGCTTAGAATAAATAATGCCCATGAGGGAGCTTAGTAAGCAGATTACTAGAAAAGTGACCATTAAGAAGTTTAGTATCCTGTAGACATGAAAATTGGTTTGTATGCAACACACACATATATACATATATAATATATATATTTTGTTTCCTTAAGGTAGGGCTTCGCATCAATATAGTAAGGGTTTTTTTTGTCCTAGTATGTGCCACAATTAGTCTGTTTCAAATGAGAACCTAAATGTTAGTTTGACTCAGCACTATAACTTAGGCAGTAGCTGCAGTGTGGCTGTGCAGAGTGCGTGGGGAAGTGCTGCATGCGTGAGGTACGTTATCCTCACAAAATGTGCTCTGGAGGAGAATAGCAGGTATATGAAGGGGGAAGGGTCAGGTTGGGGGTACAGTTGAAATAGGATTTGGAAAAGAAGATGGAAGGCAGGTTTTATGTTCAGCGTAGTCAAGGTTGTATGATTGATGCCATTTTCTGGTTCTACCTGTTCTACACGTGTGTGTAGAGAGAAGAGATGGACCATTTTCCCTCCTCCCAGTGGTGCCTGTGCTGTTCAGACTGCTTTTGTGCAAGACTTCGCTCCTTGCCCTGACTTGTTCACTGTTTGAGAACAGCTGCTCTGCTTCTCAGGCTTCATCCCACAAGGGTTAACAAAGAGAATTGTTTTAAGAAAGCCTGAACATCACAAGCCTAACACAGCAGCTCTTCTGTTCTTTTAGCAGGAAGTGTTTGCAGAGCTGTCCTGAATTGTTGCATGGGCAGAGCAGGCTGGTGGTGGTGGCAAATCAGAGCAGATCCTGCTGCTCCATCTGTAGCAAACTCTCTGGAGAAGCTGCAAACACAACCACTCACTGCTGCAGCAGGAGTGGATGGCAGGTTATGCTCTGCCCTTCTTGAGACTGGGCCCAGGTCTGTCCTGTGTCAGGGCCACAGCTGACCCAGACCTGAGGTCTGGCTGGTGGCGCAGGAAGCTGGGGAGCTAGAGTGGGATTGGGAAGCTGCTGGCAACAGGGATGTGCTGCAGGGACTGCGGCGCATTCAGGTTTGTCTGCAGAGCTCTTGGATCCCGTCTCCTGGCTCTTTCTCAACTCTCTAAAGCAGTTGTAATTTGACTTTTTCACATGTTGCATTATTTGGGAAGAAAATATTTTTGCCTTACTCTAGAGGAATGTTTTCTTAAAGCCAAATTAATGGGAATCCTAATTCAGAATCACATACTGTCTTTTTTTTTCCCCTCCCACAGTGTGTTGTGTACATTTATTTTCAAGCTAAATCTTGCTTAAATATAGAATTGAACTTCCTTTACCTGCCTGAAGAGCCTAGTGAATAGTCAGCAACTAAATCAGTTGTCAGCTTTTAATACCAAACTACCTAAGCACCATTTCAAAGTAGTGGATGGAGTAGTGGAAAAAACCCCTACTAATGTGTGTGCTGGTCKTGCACACGCTCAGAAAGGAAGGGCAGTTCTTCACAAAGCCCGGAAGTGGCTGCATGCAGGTGCTTGGCCTGCCCGGCCTCCTAAGCGTCACTGTGTGGTGCTGGTTCTCCGCCTTCCTGTCAGTGTGAGCACAGCTGAAGGGCCTGTGCCCCGCGCCTGCCTCGCAGCTGGCCGGCCGGCGGATACGGCTGCTGGCCGCTGAAACGCTCAGCTGAGCCATCTTACTGCTCCCCTGCAGTTCCTGTTCTTGGTTATTTACTTACTAACATGCTGTGGTGAAAGATGAGCTAGGTGCCAGCAGACCTGTGTATGCTGTATTTTACCAATTCCAGATTCTAGCCTTAGTTTTCTATTAAGAAACCCCTCTGCTKCTTTTCTTTCTTTTTATTTCCTTTTTTTAAGCAACCCCAACAACAACAAATCCACCAACCAAACTCCCATATATTAAAAACTTAAATGACAGAGAGCACTGTTCGAGTAAACCCGCAGTGACACATATATATGTATATATGTATTTTTYAATTTCTCAATGCATGGTATGTTTAGATTGCTGAACTGATAACCTTGCCAGTTCGCTCTCATGCTGACCAGGCTCCATGTATTTCTGATCTTCATAAATATATGATATATCGAGATTCATTCCAGTGGATACCTGCAYGATGTTCAGGTGCTGCAGAGCAGCAGGCCCGGGTGGTGCCAGGGCTATTCCTGGTGAGCCCCTGTAAATGAACGGCCCTGCCTGTAAGAAGTGCTTGAAGCTGTTCTTAAAAGTGGCCTTTGGTGCCATCCAGTGGCTGTACTGCCAGGATGATACTGGGAACTGCTACTTAAGTGCAAGCCTTAGCACAGGATGGCATCTAAGGTTGCTTTAAAAAAAAAAAAAATCTAACTACTGGAGTTCACTAATACTCTTACAGAGTAGAAATATATCTAATACGTCTAATATGTCTAATACATATCTTGGCACTGGTGTTGAACGGACTTTCTTCAGTGCTAATGCCTACAGTGATTTCTGCCTGCAGTTCACTAACACTATCAAATAAGCTACAAGACTATGCTTTCCTTYAAAACATTTTTTGCTTTTAATAGTATCTAGAGCATGGAGAAATTAATGTTGTTAAATTACAAACAGCAAGTATATTAGAAATCCCTATATTTATGATCGTGTTAAGCATTACATTGGTCTAAGAAGGGCTTTGAAGTGTTGAGTATTAGGGGAGCCTGTTTCTTGGGAAACTCTTGATTCGTGGTGCTCTTGAGGATCAGGCTTCACAAGTGTTTGTGGCTGATGTTTGCCCTTCAAATCAAGTCTTCCAGACTTTCTTTTTTTGTTGTTTTGGATCTTGTTCCCTGCGTGCGATAGGGCATACGGTAATTCAGTGATGGGAGCGCAGCTGGGGCTGCCCTGCTTTTCTTGGCCCTCTGAGAGGGGACGGCTCCAAAGGTCGAGCTCGGGTACAAAGGCGCTGCAGAACGTGGCTCGCGGGCAGACCATGGGGAGGCTTTTCCTTGTACTCCCAAATCACAGGGGCACAAGTCAAATGGTTCTTGGAAGTCTATAACTGCAAATCACATTGTGACAATTGTACAAAGCTTAAAAGAAGCTAGAAACTCTGTGTAACACTAGCACCATTTGGTACGTTCCTATTAATTTCAGGATTTGTAGTACAATTTAATACAGAAGGCAGTTCAGCATGTGGAAGTGTGGGGTTTTGTCTTGTGTTGTTTTTCTTCCTTTCATGGAGTGGGAGAAGCCCCTGGAATTCCTCTGCGGTTTCCTTCAAGAGTGGATTACTTGATAAATACCATTTAATAGAACATAAAGTCTTGATTTAATTTATGTTATTGGATAGTTTAGTGTTTCAAGTTTTTCTGTGCTACCAGGTAAATGATAAATAGGAGACTTCTGAGTTTGAGAGTCTGGCAAAGGATTGGGGAGGAGTAGGAGAAAATACCTGAAGTGAAACTTCCTGTAAAGAAAGAGCATCTTTGGAGCCCCAGCATTTCATTAAGGCTTTTTAGGTCCCATGTGTTGAGAGGCCAAGGCTGGTTAGTACTACTGGACTGGTCAGAACTGCTAACAGAGCCAGATCACCTGGAAGTCAACAGAAGAGCTGAAGAACTAGGGAGAAAACAGGGTGCTTGTAGTGACAACCAGCATTGCCCGGAGCAACCAGGACTGACCAGAGCCTTTGGATGAGTGCGTTTGGTAAAGACCTGCAGTCTGCTCCTGTGCAGGAAGGCAGCATTTCTTTTCCATGCAAAAATGCTGTTGCCAGTGCAGCTGGGCGACTGCTCCGTGAGCAAGGAGCTCTATGGAGAGCACAGGGCTGCAGGGGCCTCGGGCAGGGGAGTGGGCTCAGCTCAACTGTGTCCCTCGTGCGCCCTGCTACGTGACAGTGTCAGGGAAGCCTTGGGTTCAGCTCTGCACTCAAGCACGTGTGTGATTTCCCTAAAGAGGCAGGAAAGCTTATGCCAAAGTTTGTTGACACAGTGTGTGTTGCTAAGTGAGTTTATGCATAGAACAGCCTTACATGGGTGTGTCTGGCCTGAAACAAGGTATATGAGGAAGGGGGGATGCACTTTCCAGTCTGCCTATCGTTTGCATGGAGTGGTAGGAGTGAATGCTGCATGTGCGAAGGGTAAGGATGGGAATCTTCAGGAGAGGGAGAAGCTCCTGCGTGGGGAGTTAATGGCTTGTTTAGGAGCAGAGCACAGGGTTGTACAGCTATTCCTGGGTGTAGCGCAGCCTTTTCATAAAAGTGTGCAGTGTGGCCACGTGTTGGTCTGTGCTGTGGCTGCTGCTGCTTTGCTGTGGCTGCGTGTGACTCCAGCAAAAGGTGCATGGAGCAGCATGGCTCCAAGTGCGTGATGTGAAGAGCAGGGAAGTAGGAAGAGACTTCATGTCTGTGTGGACTGGCAGCTGAAGTGCAGGTTTATGTGTAAAATGGATCCTTTTGGTGTTTAGCTCTTATGCAATAGCAAAATACTTCAAAAGAGAGGCTAAGTACAATCTTTGGGGAATGAATCCAATTAATTGACAGTTTTGCAAATAATTTGGTGAATGTGGGAGGTGACTTGTATTTATATAAGTCAGTTTTTACAGGTATTTTCTGCCTGTCCCTCCTCCTCAGTGAAGCTATGAAATGAAAGGGCAGGGGCATAAGGTTTGGTGCTTTCCCACAAATGTAGGATTTTCAGCTGAAAGAGAAAAGCAGRTTTCTCAGATATTTTGTGCTTTTATAATATAGCATGAGAAAACTTGAACAATTGCAGTCTACTATTTGTGTATATTGTATCCATTTCTCCCCTGTGGTATGTCTTTTTGTCCATTGAAATAGTGACTGAAATGCAYATCCTTACATCTATTAGAAATATGTTCTGGGTCCTGCTGTGAGAGGCGGCCTTAAATGCGCGCAGTAGCTGGAGTGGCAGATGGATACTGAGCTTGCAGGTAACTCTGTGGTAATCTCCCTCCCTTTAGGACCGTCTGCTGTAAGGAAAAGCAAAGCTGCCTATTTAATCTCCATCCCAGCCGTTCCAGTGTTTTCATGGAGACATGCACGCCTCTTTCTAGTTGTTCAGAACATGATATATCAAATATTGCTAGGTTTTAGAGCAGTGCTGGGAGTTCTTTAATCATTTTGTCACCCCCACATGTTAAAGAGTGGTCCCAGACTACAGAGATGCTGTGTTTCTGATGGGGGTGGCAGGCAGAATGACGCCACCTTTTTCTGCAGCTTCTTTTCCAGAACATGCGATTCCAATTTGAGCTTGCTTTAGGTCTGCACAACACTTATCTTTGTGCATAGCAGTATTATGGATTGTTTTATTTAAATSAAAAGGGGAAGAAATGCCCTTGGATCTGTAATTCTGGTAGTCGACAACACSGGCTATTAATTTAAAAGGAAAAAGGGAGGTGTTTGGTGGTGGGAATGAGGTGTGTGTGGTGGGGGGTGGTGGGCGTAACTGCTCTCAAGCTGTGCTGCAGTAAGATGAATAGATGCATGCAAGCAGTTCCTGAGGATACTGGCACAGAGACGTCCCTTATTCCTCGCAAGCCTCTTGCTTTTATCCTGGSACAGAAAGGGTCCTGTTCTGTCTTTGTGCAAGCCCGTGTTTAAAGGAAGAGGTGTGTGGTAGCGAGGGGTGAGCTGCAAAGATGCCTCTGCACCGCGCGGCCGGGCAGGCACCTGTGTAACACACYAGGCGGGAGGAGCGAGCCGCGTTCTGAGGCCCCGGCTTTGCCCCGCTTTGAAAAGCAGCCTGTGCAAAGCTGCTCTGGCCAGTTCCTCCCTGGAGCCTGTGAGAAGCAGCTTAAGGCCRGCCAGCCTTTGTCAGCCTCGCCAGTGCAGTGCTCCCTATGTGGGTGCCCTGCCGGGAGAAGCCGCCCACCTTTGTGCGGGAGGCTCCAGGCTCTGCCTTGYGCCTTGGCGCGGCCTCCCCGGGCGCAGGCGGGAAGCAAATGGCCGGGGTGGCGGCGCTCGCTCATGCCTGCGCCGCGGCGGGCGGCGCTGCGCTGCGCTGCCCTGCGTCAGCGGCGCTCCACACCCCGCGCCGTCAGCTGACCGGCGCCTGCCGCACCGGTGCAGCAGCGCTGCGCACTGCAGAGCGCCCCGCGCCGCCCATGCAGCTCTCCTCCCGCGCCCGGCCCGCTGCTATGCGCCACTGAGMCGCGCGGCCGCGCGCCGCAGCCCTGCCCGACAGACATGGACAGTCAGCAGAGCACCTGGAGGGACAAGGGTATTTCGTGTTTCTTTGCCTGCCTGCCTTCCCCGCCACCCCTCCCTGTCCCAGCCAGGCGATGCTGCGGCTTGCGCTGTGTGAGCGGTCCCCGCGGCGAGCGCTTGCTTCCGTAGTGTCACCAGGATGCGAGTCTGCTTGTGCAGCGGGGAAACGGGCTGAACGCTGCAGGTTAAAGCTGAGCAAGGCGGAAGAATAAGCGGTTTATGTGGGAAAAAGAGAGCTTGCAAGACCGTCTGCAGCTCCCTTTCAGCCCTACAGGGCACGTTAAAGAAGGGCATGTTTTGTTGCGCAGATACTAGTGTAATCTGAATTTAATATTGCACTGAAACGGCTAAATTATTAATAATTTAATATTATTACTGAAATATAAGATAACTTAGTGTCTGCTTTTCATGTTGCTTAGTAATTTTATGAGAAGGAACTCTGCAGGTAATTTAGTGCCAGCATTTCATGTTGCTTAGTAATTTCATGAGAAGAAATTGGATGCAAATATAGCAGGCTGTATGTTCTTTCCTTTCTGGCCTTAAAAATGTTTTCTTTTTTTGCTTAGGATTTTTCCTAGCTCTGTTGGATTGTAGCTTAGAAAAAAAAACTGTCTGAATTTCAGGATTTGCAGGCACAATAAAAAAATTGTTTTAGGTAAATAAGTAGCTAGCCTTAAATTAGTGTGGCTCTGACCTTTGTCCCTGCAAGCACCAATGGCAGACGCCGTTTTAAATCTCTATGGATCATTATTAGTGCTCACTGTGTAAGAGTTTAAGCCGTGCTTGAATACGTAATCTTCGAACTTTATCAACAAGACAAGCTTTAAAAAAATATTGTAATCAACTTGGGGTACTTAAATTACTGCTTAAAGGGGTTCTGGCACACTCAGTACTTGGGCTTCTGAAGATTTCTCTTTTCTTGAACTTGATTCAAATGCCTGCTTTTTTTTTTTTTTTTGACTAAGTAGGTGATTGTCTAGAATCCAGTCTTGTAAAATCCATAAAGAACCTATATTTGTAGAAGAAAAAAGTGCTAGAACGGAGAAAATCTTTGGAAGTCAGATTTTCAAGCTCTAAGCTTTCCTCTGTAAGGAAAGCTTCTATTTCCTATATAAAGAAATATTAGGAAAAATGCTCCTGTCGAGAATGTTCCTAATGTGTGACTGATTTCAGTGTTCAGCACTGCCTGTCAGGCCTGATTCATGAGCTGAAAAAAGAGGAGGGTGGAGAGGGAGGGAGGGTTTCTGTGGAAATGAAAAGGCAAGCTCCCTGGGGGTGTTCAGGCCCATTTTCAGTTTTCCTTTTGAAGCCCGTGAGCAGGATTAGCGCTGTGGCTGAGAGCAGACATTTTCTAGCCAGCGCTGGCGGCCCTGCGGGAAATGGAGCCTCCTGGAGCAGGAGCGGCGGGCGGGCGCGCGTGCGGGACGTGCGTGCGGGACACGTGTGCGGGACGGCGGCGGCGGGGACGCGCCGGGCTGCGGGGCCACCCTGCTGCGGCGCCCGGCACCAGCRGCCAGGCCGGCGTTCCCGGCGCAGCATCAGCCGGGTAGCACGTAACGGAGGCGGCTTCGTGGCCGCTACCTGTCCTGTGCGGATGTCTTGTGCTGATGCAACTCACGGTGGCTTTAACTCGCCTCCCCCYTCTCCTTGTTCTCTGACAGTGGCTTCTCTCAAGCAGATGGAGCTGTTTTGGTACCTGTTCCTCTTTTCTTCCTCTAAGGAAGTCCCCCGCTTGGCTGGGGGTTCAATTGTAATGTTTTGGAGCTAGGGCCCAGGGAAAAACAAAACTGAAGCAGAACAAGCAGAAAGCATTCRGAGGAAGCAGAACTGTGCGGTTCCTCTGCTTGTGCAACTGTGCTTTGCCAGTCGTGGCGGTGAAGCCCGTTCTGGTGTGGTTTCTGATGGCCCTTGTTTCTAGYGAGACAAAGAAGCCCTGTGCCACGTTTTCCTCCTCTGCTGTGTCAGGCTCCGGAGGCCTGGAAAATGATGGGTAAAGTTCAGGGACTGATTACGATACTTATCTTGCCCCAAAGTAAATATAGAGCCAAATATTACAACATAATTCTCTGTCTCCTTGCTCACAAGTTCACAAATGAGCTTTTTTTTTTTTAAAGAATTTAATATAAAACTAGAGAGGAGCCAAGCGTACAATTTTTAGATTTTTCCTAGCAATACTAAATTTTGTTCTACCTATTTTCTCTGCTTACAGCCATGTTAGATGAGAAAGCAATACTGTAGAAATGGTAAAAGCCTCTGCATGCGGTATTAGCCAGCTAAGTAAGCAGTGAAATACATTTACCCAGGAGATGGAGTGACCTACATTTATAGCATCTCCTGAAGTGTTGAAGCAGGGCTCCCCAGTYACGCCTATAAAGAATTAGATTAGACTAATGCTTGTGTAGCTGGTGTAATGGTGGGATGTATGTCACATCTGTACTCCAAGGCTATACAGCACATTTYGTTGAATAATGAGCTGAAAACAACTCCAGTTTCCTAGCAGAACGGTGGGGAAGAAAAGGTTGCATAAGCTTTTGTAGCAGTTTTTCAAAAACTTTATTGTAAATAATTGAGTGTAAAATGGTTTCCTCGGTTCAGGTATTTGTGTGTGCACATGTGTGTACATATGTATGGATAAGTAGAAATGAGACCCCATATTGGCTCACAGGAGATTGTATTTGCTTTCCTCTCCTCTCTTTTTCTTTAATTCCTGGGGATTTGGGGCAGATGCCAAGATGGAGCACGTGGCTCCAGGCTTTGTTTTCTGGCCTTGAGGGAGCCATTAGCGACGCCTGCCAGGACTGTTGGAGCCGCTGCTTCGCAGCGCCCTCCCCGGGTCTGGAAGCCGCTCGTGGCTGCAGCTCCCTGTGCTTTGCACCGTGCCCCACAGCGATACAGCCACACTGTTTCGCCAGCCTGGCATTGCTTTATTGCTCCTGAATTGCAGTCAAGGGCCAAAGCAGCTTCCAACGCGCCTGCCCAGGGCAGAGTGACTCAGGAGTATTGTGGCCTGGTCTGGATCTGCTCCTCCGTGTGTTCACTGTGACAAAAACGTGACAATGCTTTGAAAAAAGTCACGCTGTCACTGTGATGTAGCATGGCCTGAAAACATTAAACACAAGTCTGCTAATGCTGCTTGGAGGACTTTGCTCGCGTGGAAAGGCTAGTTTAGAGCCTCCTCTGTATGATGACTGGAGGCTCATTGGAGTCAGGCTCCTTGGCGTGTATGGGCACATCTTGGCAGGACAGTAAGATCCAGGATGTGATTTGTTTACCTGGATGTACCGCAGCTCACTAACATTGCATGGTGCCTGTCACTCCTGCCTCCTCTCCTTCCTCGCATGGAACTCGGAATGAAGCGAAAGCGACACCTTTCCTCTCGGACCTGTTTCTTTTCTGGTTGCCCTCAAAATCAGGTACTACTAAAAAGTGGTGACTGCAGGTTTGGATCTGAGCTCTTGGAAACCCAAATGGGAAGGAGGCTCTGGGCTGGCTCCTTCCCTGCCCTGGGGGTTCTCCATGGGGCTGCCCCAGTGCCAGGGTGTTCCCTGGCCTGGTGTTGCCTTGCAAGCCCCACAGCTCTGAGCGGGCTGCTCGCTCTGCATGTAAACACTCAGCTGCAGTGCTGAACAGCGCCGTCGCATGTAGATAGGGAGCTTAAGTCACCATGTTTAGCTGCAGAACACCCTTGTAAAGATAAATTAACAGCACTTTAACCTCTGTGTGGCAGCCATGCCTTAACAGCCGTGGCGACAGCCGCTGTCTGCACCTCAGGTGCACGGCGAGCGACTCGCGGCACCCCGTTCCCGCGTTAGCCCGTGCCCGGCCTTCCCGTGCGGGGCTCGCGCGGCRCCTCCCCGGCCGCCGCGTCCGCGCTCGGCGCCGCCGCCATTGGCTGCGCGGCCGCGGCCGCCAGTGCTTGCGTCGCGTCACGTTGCGCCGGCCTCCGCGCGGCCTCGCGGGAAGTGGGAGGCCCCCAGCGAGGCAGCGGCGCGAGAGCCCGGCGCGTGCGGCGCGCGCAAGATGGATGCCAAAATCGGTCAGTCTCGCTCCCTTCCCCTCCTTTATTCCCTCTCATCGTGTTCGGCGCGTGGGCATTAGGAGCTCGTGCAGATCTCGGGGCTTTTAATTTCCCTTTTTTTTAAATAAAGGGTGGTTTGATTCAGAAATCTGTAAAAGGCTGTTTTCYGGGCGCATATATTTAAACGCTTCTTTTTGTCGTGCAGAGAATGTGAGATCGCTCAGGTTTAACGTAAACGGTTGGGAGAGAAAGAAGGGACTTTGGAAAATACAGTGATTAAACGGCCTGTCACAGCACTTGCTTTAAAAGCAAAATGTAATTGGATGAGTTCTGCATGTAAGGCACGGATGCTAGCAGCGCTATTTTTAGATATGCCAAGTGACAGTTCAGGCTTACCAAATGTAGGCAGCTGTTCTTGCTTCTGAATAGGCCCAGAATACTTGTATTAAATGCATGAGATTGTAGTTCATGTTGTATGGAATTCAGTTAAGACATTTTCCATAAGGAAAGATCCTGCCTTTGCAACTGAGTGTTGATTTCTGCCCTTTTTGGGTTTTGGTTTCCTGGGAATACGTTGCATTCAAGTTAAAGCTAGAAAGCTGCTTCTAGTTTTTTATTTCTTTTTTTTTTTTTTTTCTTAAGCTTTACTTGAGAGAAATGTAAACAGCTGTTTTTGATCACTCTGAGAACATAAATCGATTTCCTCATTTATTCTCCTGCATTAAGACTTACAAATCAGTTTTTAGGTGACTTTTGCCACACTGAATTTCTCTTTGGAGAATTTACAATGAAACAAGATATACATGTTGCTATGCGGAGGCTTATTTGGTAGTTGTCCAAGGGGAGTAGAGACAAAGTGAGGAAAAATGCTGATGTGCAGCTTAATTTTGCTCTGGGAGCTCCTAATGTAGTGACTTCAGTTGCTGGGAACAAAAGGGTGAAGGCAGTTATCCTTTGGCACTGGCAGTATGCTTTTAATTTCAGAAATTAACCTTTCTKGTATTTTTGGAAACTAGAAGCTGAATTTTTATCTTTGCATTTCTTTTACGTGGGTGCATGTACAGTGTGCTACCACTTAAAATAAGTGGTTTTTCTGTAAAGTGGTGGGAACCCACTGTGAGTGCAGGTAATTTAAAACTGTGTTAATGGAGGGAGAATTTAATTAAAAGAACTAAAGCCATCTGCACAAGGAGAGTAAAGCAGTTCTTGGTGTGTTGCATGACATGGAGGCATCACCCAAACACTGGTTGCTCAAACTACAATATTTAAATGATCTAAGTATCTGAAGCAAAAAGAGAGAAAATTAGATTTTTTTTTTTTTAAAGAATTCTTACAAAATCTAGGATCAACTTAGATTCAAAGGATAGATCAGCCTAGATCAAAAGATCAACCAATTTGTTTTGGTGAGATTGGTTTTGCAGATCGTACCCACAGATATTCACACCCAACTTTAATAGGAGCCTTTAGTCATTTATAGATCAAACCTACAGATTTCTCTAGGTCAGCTTTTTTTGTACATTGAATTTTGTTAGCATAATTTGTTACCAAGATACTAATAGCCACTTTTTTAATTAGAACCGAAGCCAGAGAAACCTAAGAAAATGTCCTTAAATTTTGAGTTTAGAGCTCATACACAAGTTCATTTGATTTGTTTTTTTTTTTTTTTCTTTTTTTAACTGTAAAGAGTGGTACTTTGGTTTAGAGCTTCGTTTGTTTGTCAAGGAATATGGAAAAACAGCTTTGATGTGCCGTGAGGAGACCCAGCACAGTATCTGGTCAGCAGAGTGGAAAAACACTTGGGAAAGGCAGGCACTTGACAGGCACCTGAACCTGACCATCTCAGAGCAGAGCTGGTACCTCCTCTAGTTGGCTGCTCTTCATCTCATCCCTTGTGTTTGTGGAGTCCCATGGTGACCTGCATCACGAATCTGCTCTGACATTTTTATTTTATTTTATTTTATTTTATTTTATTTTATTTTATTTTATTTTATTTTATTTTATTTTATTTTATTTTATTTTATTTTATTTTATTTTANTTTATTTTATTTTATTTTATTTTATTTTATTTTATTTTATTTTATTTTATTTTATTTTATTTTATTTTATTTTATTTTATTTTATTTTATTTTATCCCTACTAGTCATCTTGGATGTGAGAAGAAAGGAAGGGAACAGCATTTAGTGGTAGTGGAAGAGTGAGACCGTTTGAGCAATAATTTTGACTTATGATGTTTGTGAGTCTGTAAGCTGTGGAGTTTTTGTGGTGTTTTTGAAAATTTCTTCATAAAAGCTGAATTTAAATAGTTGAATAAAATATTTTGCATATTTGGCTGCTTTAAGATCAGAGTTCTCATCTCTCCAGGTCTTGCTGTTGAGTTTCTCTACTGAAATAACTAGCAAAGGACCTCAGCTGCTGAAGCACTGTGAAATCACCATAGCACCAGAGGCATTTTCATGTGAAACATAACAGTTCTGCAGATTTGCTCTGAAGTGCCTGATAATTATTTACTGTGTGTGTTCACATATCCGTCCTGTAAGAACCAATAGGCATTATGGCTGCTTGYACAGTTGTTCAGAAAAAGAATCTGATCTGAATTGTAATCTGCAGTTAACTTCTATGTTAGCTGGGAAGAAGAGAGAGGCTTATTCAGCTTTTGTAACTTTTTTGATTCTAGTAATTTTTATGATTTGAGTCTGTATTTAACAGTTCTTACATTAATACTAATATTAAACAGGTTGGATGTAGAAAAGGAATTGATTTTTGCAAAATCAAATCAGCTGTAGAATAATTTAAAGAGCAAGTTTTATTGAGTACTYCAYRAGAAAATATAACACTGAACCAGGCTATAGCTGCCTCTGCACAGTTACATACTCAGCAGTGATGAATGTTTGCCAAATATTGTAAATCTCAAGATGGAACCAACCTGATGCAGCAACACCTCAAAATGTGAAATTGCAGTGGACATACTAAGCTCTTGCCAATGACTTGTGCAAGAGTATGGATTACTCTAAAGAACGATCCTAAAAATAGCATCATACTATGCCCTTGGTTGTGTCTTGATGACTATCACTTAAAAAGAAGCGAGCTTCGTTTACAGATTAAGTGTTTTTGCTCCATAGTGCTGCAGATTTAGCCTTAATTGAATATTTGGTGAGAAGATTTCCTCTTGGTGTCCCATAATTGATACATGTGCCCATGGGGATACCTTCAGTCCAAAGCAAAATAAAACTCTTCATTAAGTCTTGGCCTTCACTGTGTTTGTTATACGCCCTAAAAGGGAATCAGATCCAATCTCTTCAGTGAACAACCTCAGCAAAATCCACAAGAATAAAATGAGGTAAAGCACAAACTGCTGTGGTTCTGCTGTGGAAGAGAGTAGTTGGAGAGATTAATTTTGATGTTGCTTCAGGGCAGAATTGTTCTTAAATATTAACAATTGCATTTGAGATAATCCTAGTAATAAACTAAATAAAATCTGAAGTGCAATAAAAAATCAGTGGAAAAATGAGGGTTTTTTTGTTGCTAATTCCAGCTCTGTAACCGTGCAGTCTTGAGTTTTATTCTTATAATTTTTAGTCAAGTGAATCATGTACTGTTGTGCTATGGAGAAAAGAAGTATCCTGTTCTAATATCTTGCCTTTTTAATTTTCAGTTGTTGACCTCCTTTACTGGCGAGACATTAAGAAGACAGGAGTGGTGTTTGGTGCCAGCTTGTTCCTGCTGCTTTCATTAACAGTGTTCAGCATCGTGAGTGTGACAGCTTACATTGCCTTGGCCCTGCTCTCTGTGACCATCAGCTTTAGGATATACAAGGGGGTCATCCAGGCAATCCAAAAGTCTGATGAAGGCCATCCCTTTAAGTGAGTTTATTTTGTTCTCATAATAATTTTGTGGAAGAATGCTACTGATTTTATTAAAAGCATTTGATTTGTATTCTGTAACATATATTGCACAGTAATGTAAACATTGTCTACTTAACCTGTGATCCAGACTATGACTACTTCCTCCCACCCCTATTCAGTTTTTTTAATGGGTGATGTGGTTCACCCATTTCACTTGCACCTTGCAGAAACTTTATTTCCCATTTGTTCCCCATTTGCAGGTTCTTTACTAATTTTATCGTGGTGCTGATCTCATTCCCTTTTTTCCCCTTGTCAGTGGGTCAAAGTAAAAGGGCTTTTCAAGTTTTCCTCCATTCCTCTGCTTATGGTCATGGGTATTTTACCCAACCAGTCAAAAACAACCTCAGTCTGAAATAGGTGCAGGACAACAGTCTGGAAAAGAAGTATGATTTCCTTAGTTTACRAAGTTTCTGTTCTGCTATAAAAATATATCTGAACAGCTGGCAGCCACATTCAGTATAGTAACACTAGATGTCTCCTCCTTGTAAACTCAGTTCTTATTTTTTCACCATCAAGGCCTTGTGTGGCACTAAGTGGTTTCATATCAGGGTGAAGGATTCCCTCTTGAAATCTTGTTTACTCTGCAGCCAGACAGCATTTTTGAGTTGACCAGCAAGTCTTTTCTTGTGAAGAGCAACTCAAACTTGCACAATCTCTTATTTTTAAGAATACTGATATTCCTGAGAATGTTCCAGACATCCTTGTTTACCTTTCATGTGTACAGCTTCAGTTGCAAGAAGGATGTTTACAGGTGAAATCAGTTTGACACTGAGGAGCACATCCATGTGATCAGTTTACTTTTTGGTTCAGATACTGAATATCTAGCTGATGAGCTAAGGAGGAGGCATGAGTTCAAGCTGAGTGTGGATATCAGACCTGAAGTGACTGCCCTGGGTAGTTGCCATTTAAAGTATTTGGATTTGTTTTGGGACTTACTGCATTGCCATGCTTAGCTTTCCCTTAAAGGATATAGGCAAATATAGTACTAGGCATTTTTTTCTATTCCACCCCCCCCCCCCCCCCCCCCCCAAAAAAAAAAAAAAGTAGGATGTTTTGTATTTGTCTGAGAAATATACAGTAGTCTAGTAGAATAATAGACTCTTAAGGACTTTTCTAATACAGTAGCAAAAACAATAGGATGGTGTCTTAATCTCATTTATTTATTTTTAATACGTTGACCTTATTACTGTAGTAGATGGCAGCACATGCTGAGAAGTAGCAAGAGACTCATGCAGGCCAAAGAGTGTGTGCCCCAGTGGTGCTGGACACTCTTTTGGCTGCCCTCAGGCCTTGCAGTGTGTGTTCTTCAGCGTGCGTTAGCGAGTGCTTTTTCTTTTATTTTTTTCCATAGTTTAGATAAGGTTCTCTGTGAGACTTGGTAAATACACACAGTAGAGCAGTCAGAACCAGATATGAAGATATTTCTTTTGTAAAGTTGCTTTCTTTTTCTCTTTTAGAGGTTTYGTTTTACTAGCGGAGAATAGCTTAGACATTTATTCTGTCTTCTTAACATTCCTCATACTGGGAGCTTTTTCTTCATAATAGTTTACTGTGTGGTGATACTGTTGTTTTGACACAACTTTGTTGTGAAATTTCATACTYTTTTTTTCCCCTCCTCCTTTTCTCCTCTCAGGGCTTACCTGGACTCTGATTTAGCTGTGTCTGAGGAGCTTATTCAGAAATACAGCAATGTTGTGCTCGGTCACATTAATGGCACAGTCAAGGAGCTGAGACGTCTGTTCCTAGTCGATGACTTAGTGGATTCTCTGAAGGTAAGTTTGCTTTAGCTCCACAGGTGCCAGCCTTGTGTTGCTGTGTAAATGTGTTCCCTGCTGACCTAGAAGATTAGCAAAGCTTGTTACTTTTRTGAATGTGAATGAACAGCAGCTTATTTAGCTCTGTATAAATAAATACTGAGTTTTATCTGTTGAAAGCACTCAGCATTTTAAATTGGATTGTTGARGAATATTTTCAGCCGATAATATGTTTAAGTGAAACCTGTAAAGTTTTGCATGTAGTAATAGCGTGAATAACTTTGTTTGCACTTTTGACTGGAAAACTGAAATAAGCCCTGGCTGCACCCATGTTTGCTGTTACACCTCCTTCCCGGTGCTTGAAAGCAGAAGCCTTCTAAGAATACTAGACATTGCTTCAGTATGGCCCTAAGAAATGTGTCACTATGAGACATCTCTTAAAAATATATATATCTGTAAATATATCTTTATATATGTATCTATATATATCATAGTTTGATGCACAGTCTGTTGGGTTTCATTTTGTTTTCTGTGCTTGGACCAGTAGGTAGCTGAGGATAGCTAATTCCCTTAAACAGCAGAACTTTTTATATCCACTTTACTGTTTGCTTTTTGATTGAGACGAACTGGGACTGAGCGATGCCCCTTATTTTGCTAGGAAGGACACCTTATTTCAGTCTCAGGGTTCATTGATTACTGTCTCGAAGGGAAATTTGGATGTAAATAGGGCTTTTTATTGTATTCTGCAGGTTACATTGCCTGAACTATGCAGTACTGACTATCAGGTGTCTCAGTATGCTCTGGTGGCATTTACCGTGCTTTACTGAATGTAGCAGAGCAAAATTAACAGCGAGGAAGTTACATTTATGTTACAGTAAGTCYTTTCTTTAGCAAGTGCTTTGCAAAGCCCTCTGAGTTGTAGTGGGGACTGGGAGAAAGGCTTCTTAAGCCTGGAATGCAACAGGAGGGCTCCTATTTTGCCACAGCCATTGGGGGCGGGTCTCTGAATGGTGCCCAGAGCTGCTGAACCAGCTCCTGGCCGCGCTGGCGCTGCGTCACAGCGAAGGGCTTGTGTCGCTGCCGCCGCCGGAGCAGCTGGCGCCGTGCACGTCCCCCCCGGCACCGGCCCCTTCCCTCTGGAGAAGGGCGAGATTGTGAGGAGCCCCAGCTGGAGCCGGGGAGCTGTCGCGCGTGGTACCGCGYGGCGTCACGGGGAGAGGGCGGGAGAGACCGAGTACCAGCCCGGGCTCTGGTGCCAGGAGCTCTGCAGGGGCTTGTTCTCAGGTGGGGATGTGATACGCACCTGGTCACTGGATGGCAGAATGGCTGGAAGCGGCCGGGTGCGGCCCGGGCCTTGCCGGTGTTTGCACGGAGGGGTTGCGTTTTGGGGGTGCCCTCGCCATCGCCCTCGATCTGGAGGAAGCTGCAGCACTGCCCAGCTTCAGCAGCTGAGGCRCTTGGGATTCGTCTCCACAGCATCCTGGCCTTGACCAAGAGAGTTACTGTTGCCTGAGCAGAGTTACAGTTTTGATAAATTGAAATTTGGCATGTGAGGGAGGAAAAGAATATATTCTTTGTTTACTGTGTTTTTGGTAACATTAAGATCTGGTGTTCAAGGAAACGTTTTAAGTCTGATTAAAACTGAGTGCATCACAGGAAARCTGACAATGACAAAGCAGGGTTATGTTCTTTCATAATTATGAAACCCTTTTTGGTACATTCCTTCATATCTKTTGGAGGGTTTCCTTATCTTTTGAATAGTGTTACAGGGAAGCAGTGAATTGCAGCGAGCTGCTGTTCTAGTAACGTTGTCCTTCAGGGGAATGCTGCAAGGCTAAATTGTGTTGGAAGTGGAGCACGTTCCAGACAGAGTGTCTTCAAGGCACTCCAATTGCTTTTAAAATGGTATGGCATATAGGAAAGTGATGTTTATTCGGCTAAAGTAATTTATTTTCCCTCTCCCTTTCTGGCATTTAAAACATTTTTATAGGTTAATTAGCCTAATTTATAGTTGGGAGCAGCCCTGTCGTGGAAACCAGTGAATGTCAGGGCAGTTTACAAGCAGTTCCTGCTTTGAGAAGTTTGTGCTTGAGGAGATGCTGAGGTTTTATGTAGCATAATGACCCTGATTTAAAAAGAAAAGAAAGGAAAAAGAAAACTTGGCCTATGTAATTTAAACATCTTCACTATAGGAAGCAGCACGTTTGTGTATAATTAAAGTTACAGAGCTTTAATGTGGAATCTGTCTGCAGGCACAGATTGTGTGCAGCAGCTCTAGCTGTAAAATCTGCTCCAGAGTTGAGGCTTTTATTCTTCATTAAACAATGCCTCAGTCATGAAAGTTAAAATGGAGTCTAAATATTTATGCAGCACAAGGAAAAGTTCCTCGTGGCTTTTCAGCTGAAATTCCCCGCGAGCCCTTGCCAGCGGGCCCAGGAAAGTGGCGCTTTGTCCCCGTGCGCAGGGATCTGGTGATTCACCCTGGCTGCACAATCCGGGTTTCTCTTGTGGCCTGGGGCGGGTTGGTTGCCTGCGGTTTGTCACTGCCCAGCTGATGTCTTTGGAAATAGAGCTCCTTGCTGTGTTTGAACTGCTCCGTAGTGGAGAAGCTGTTACATGGGCCTTCTGGATTTGTCGTTAAGCTGGGTGATGCTTTGGGTTGCGGGGAAGTCACTGGAACAAGGTAGGAAAAAGTTCAGTCCATCAGATTGTATCGGTTTTCTCTTTGCATATCTTGCAATGGGCAGACAGTGAACTTGGGCCCTTGCTTTCCCTTCTGTTCTGAATCCAGTATGTGGGAAGAACAGAATTATCTTGGTAGGTCAGTCCTGGGTTGCCTTCTGCTTGTTTTCCATCTTAGAGCTTAGAGTTTTAAGTATTTAAACATACTTGCTGTAAGCCTTCTCTGCACTGGGAAATTCTCTGAGTTTGTCTTGTTTCTAAGAAGAAGGAGGGAAGATAAAAGGACGAATACATAAATCAGAGTTGAGATCAACTCTGCTTCATCCCTGGAGTTTTCCAAGTGTTGGTTGTCGCAGCAAGGGAAGAGAGAAGCTGTTGTAGAATGGGCCTCAGTGTTTCTTGCTGAACTTTCTTTGCCTTGGTGGCCACAGCTTTGGAAACAGGAGCCATCCCTATAGTCAGCAGAAGGCAGCAAAGAGAAGTGGCCCGTTTCAGTGGTGTCAGTGGTTCCTGTTTTGCCCAATATGAGTAAGTTGAGGGGGTATAAACTGTATGTGTGGCCTGGGTCGTCACTAGACCCTGCTGTGAACTGGAATGGACTTCAGGAAGGACGAAGCCTCCGGTGCATGGTCAGTTCCTGGATTTTGGAGGGCTGTTCACTCAGCGCTTGCTTAATGGGGTTGAATGTTTTGGTGATAGCTCTGGCATTTGCTGGTCTTCCACATGGATTTGTGTCTGTTAGCCCTCTGCTTCCAGGACCTCAACTTTTCTGGCTTAGTCTTTGGTAATGTTTCTAAATGTTTATCTACCTAGCCTGGGGCTTCACTTCTCTGGTTATATCCAAGCAGAGGAGATTTTGGATGGCTGTCCAGATGCTTTTCTGTGCAGCACGCTGGTTTTGCTGAGTGTGCAGAGCGCAGGAGGCCCGTTCAGATGGCCCCAGGCTGGGGGTTCCGCGCTGCAGCGGGGATGGTGTCAGGCCCCCAGCCCCTGCTGCCCGCGGCCTTGGCGCGGAGCCCCGCGGCGCCGCTGCGCGACGGGGCCGCCCGGCGAGCGCAGCACGCGCAGCCGCACGCGCAGCCGCACGCGCAGCAGCACGGAGCCCGGGGCGCGGCGGGAGCGCGGCTGCAGAAACCCGCTGCCTTGTTCGCCGTGCACGCGCCGCGCGCCCTCGGCACGAGGGCAGCCCGTCCCCGTGTGGCAGACTTGTCTCCTGCCCAGCTCTGTGCCGCGAGTGCCGCTCGCGTCACGCCTAGAAGGAAGGGGCGGATGAAGAACTGCCATAAAGAACTGTCTCCTTTGCAATTAGTCCTGGTTTACTTGGGGTGGGAGCAGATCCGCTGTAGCTGCTCAAGTACTGACTCTATTTCATTACTGGACTCAGGCAGTTAAACTTGAATTACTTCTCATGCCCTTGCCTCATTGCCAKCTGCTGATTATTTTATTGGTAGTTTTTGTTTGGATTCTGGATTTTGATTTGGATGGTTACATCTACGAGCGACTGAAAATGGATGTTTGGATCCATAACTGTGGGGTAATCCTGCTGTAGCCCAGATCTTCGYCCTCGTCTTCCCATTTCATTCCACGTGTGCAGGACTTGAGCAACCTCCCAGTGCCCCTTCCAGAGCCTCGCGCCCCTCCGACCCCCGCTGCTTACGGGAGGGCCTGGCCGGCGGCCGCTGGCCTGGGCCCGGGGTCCTGTGGCAGCCACCGGCCGCGGCCCCGCTCCGTGTGCGGAGGCCCCGCTCCGTGTGCGGAGCCCCTGTGCTCCGTGGCGTCACCGCGGCCGGACCCTGCCCTGCGGGGCCCACGCAGGGCCACGTTCCTGCCTGCATGTCCAGCGCCAGCGGCGCTCAGCGCCCAGCGAGGACGAAGCAGAGCTGAGCCCGCCACAACTGCCGGCCCGAGTCGCTGGCGGGTGGTGCAACACGAGCAGAAAGGAGCCGGCCCTTGCCGAGGAATCCCTGCCCAGAAATAGAGCTGGCAGCCTCGGCCCCCCCGCTGCCCAGCATAGGTCAGAGGTGCGCCCGGGACAGGCGCTGCCCAGCCCGGGGGCTGCAGCTCCCGTGGCTCTCGGAGCAGAGCGGGGCGAGCGGGTCGGCCGGGCACGCGGCGCAGCAGCGCCCGGGCGCCAGCCAGGCAGGGCGGCCACGAGCCCCCGTGCTGCTCGGGCGCCCCGTCTGTCCTTGCTCTGCACCTCAAGCTCTCCCCCATTCTGAGGCACTCTTGCCTGCTTTCCGGAATATTTTAGTGCCCAGAGGCTTTGGGTGAAGGGCCGGCCTTGCTACGATACCTTCCACACGGGGCTTCACCTCGGCCCTGCCTGCACTAGGCCACACTCGCTGGGGCCCGCGCCGCGCGGAAGCGCTTGCAATAGTTGCACCCAGGAGAGGCTGGGCTGGCTGCTGGGCTGCCCCCGAGCAAAGAGCCTGCTTGCTCCGGCCTCTGTCACCGCGTGCTGTGTCACATGCCCCCCTGAGCCTCCCCCTTGATGTCCTGTCCCCCCCGTGAGGGCGGAAGGCAGGAGGGCTGCCTGCCCGTCACYGTGCGTGGGTCAGAGCCGCTCTGCGAGCGCGGGGCGCGTCGAGCGGCCGCCGAGCGCCCAGCGCGGCCGTTCCCTGCTGCCTGCGCGCCGTGCAGCCAGCTGACCTAGAAGCAAGGGCCCTATCCTGTTACTGAGCCCTTCAGCAGCTTAGTCACTGGTCTATAATTATATTGGATGCACAARAGTGAGGTGGAATTGGGGATTTTTTAACTTCATGTGTGTGTTCGGAGAAGTTGTCTCACTTAATGGTCTAATTTGTACATTCTTAAAAGACTGATTGTGGGCTAATATGCTTTTTTCCTTTTAGTTTGCAGTGTTGATGTGGGTATTCACTTATGTTGGTGCCTTGTTTAATGGTCTGACATTACTGATACTGGGTAAGTGATTTAAATAGCGTTAAATACCTTGCATGCAAATAACAATCCTGGAAGGGCTCTGAAGTCAGCTCGATACTGTGTGGCCAGCCCTATGTTAYTTAAGAGTGTATCAAGATGATATAACGGTGTGTCCTTTCTCCAGGACACCGATCCTGGWGCGGAACYGCAGTTTTGCCTTGTGTCACTGAGCTCCTCGAGGCTGCRGATAGTGCAGGCCGTGGAGCACCCYATAAACCCGGTTCACTTGCGCTTAACTCTCAGCRCTAGCCCTAACGTCACTGCTGTGCGGTGCCCTGGGGGAGGCTCAGAGCTGCCTTTGCTCGTGTCCCACGGGAGCTCCCGTTCCCTCCTTGGTGTCCTGGTGCCTGCCCRCTTGGGGTGACGGATGCAGAGAGCGGCGGAGCCGCCAGCCCCAGGGCCCTTTCTGCAGAAACTGCAGAATTCCCCACAGCCGGAGTGTGAGCTCTGCTCGAGGCGAACTGCACAGTTGCAAGGCCTAAGGAATAGCTYGCCCTTCCTCATAGAACTACTTACACTGCTGCCAACAGTTTTTGTATGTGGTTTACCCTTTTCTCCTATTTTATAAGATGAAAGAAAAACCAATAAGCCCATCTCTGAAAACTAGTCTGTTCTTCAAGGAGGTAATTCCTTTTTGTCATGGCTTATTCCTTCAATCTGTTGTTTTCCAGCTTTGATTTCGCTCTTCAGTGTTCCTGTTATTTATGAGAGACATCAGGTGAGTGCTCAATGTATTGCCAAAAACACCAGAAAAATCACTTCTGTCGAAATGAATTTGGGGTTAAATCTCCCAAGATCTCTAAGTTTTTAAAGCAGGGCCTTTCACCTCCTGCCAGGTCTGCATGAGGCCGCGCGGGGCGGGAGGAGCAGGTTGGCTTTGGGTTGGGGGCGCAGGAAGGGCAGCCGGAGCTTCCCGCTCCTTGGGGGCGTGCGGGGCGGCTGCCCAAGCCACGTGGGGTGAGGGAAAGCCCTGGCCCTGCCTCCTGGCCCTCGATCCGGATGTGGACAGGACGGAGGCAGTGCTGGGTGGGATTTGCTTATCCTGACGCGAGTGCTTTGGAAACCATTTTTGAGGAACCCACTTTGCAGCCGGTGCCCGGGATTTGCGTGCTGAAACTCCATGGATTTGTGGCCCCAACTAAAATGCTGGTGGGGGTGCTCGGCACAGGCCGGTGCTGCTTTGGTGGGCAGAGCAGCGGGAAGGAAGGAGATAGGGGGGCACTAAAACGAGCGCTGTTAAATTATAGCGTTGCTGGGCAGAAGGTGTCGCTGGCAGGCCGTGGCCTGGGAGGGGGAAGCCAGGCCTGGCTTAACAGTCCTTCTCCTCTTTCACAAACAACCCCTCCTCAGGGGCCAGCCCGCCACTCGGGCCGGGCCGGCGGAGAAGGCACCGAGCAGATGGTGGAGCCTCCCGGACTCCTCCCTGCGTGACCCCAGGGACACAGTCTCTGCAGGGAGAGGAGCTGGGTAGCGCTGAGGGGGCGCTGGGCAGCRTGTGGCTTAACCCGGCCCTCAATCCTCTCGCCGAGCCGCGCGCCGCTGGCCGGGGCCTAAGCGGCTCAAGCGCCCRGCCCCTAAGCGGCTTGGCCCTCCTGGCGCCGCTGCAGGGAGGCCTGGAGCGCTCGACCCCGTGCTGCCGAGGGCAAATCCCGCTGGAGCGGCCGGGGCCCCGCGCAGCCCCGCCGTGGGGCTCGGCCCGGGAGGCTCCCGCCGTCCGGCGCCACTCAAATCCAGGGAGGTTGATGCTGGGAAGTGCCCGGGAGGCGCCGAGCTGAGCGRGGCGGCGCCCTGCCATGAGGGGTGCCCGGCCCCAGCACCCGGCACATCCCCGCTGCAGYGGCACGCCAAACCCTAACGCCTCTTGCCTTGAATTGCAGGCCCAAATTGACCATTACTTGGGACTAGTGAACAAGAACGTCAAAGATGCGATGGCCAAGTGAGTGTTTTTCACCTTTTAAATAACCATTTTTGAGGAGTGTGTGTTAATAGTTAGGAAATCAGCTTGTTTCTTGCTGATGCAGTTGTTAATAAGGGATGAAACTTGAGTCACTCGTTTCTTTTAGTGAAAGCTGATATATTCAAAAGGGTTAGGGGGAAGGGTGAATGTAGCAGTTTTAGCAGATTGAGTGTGATTTATAGTTTTGTGTTGCCATGAGAATTAGATTTGTAAGAATACATTCATACCTGCTTTTTTTTTCCTTACTGAAATGCTGTTTTCCTCTTCTTGCAGGATCCAAGCAAAGATCCCGGGGTTGAAGCGCAAAACTGAATAAAAAAAAATGTCTGAAGCAACTTATCGATAGGAAGTTCATCTTTTAAAGGGGGAAAATACTCATCTGGATTTACATGGGGAGGGTCAGGGAATAGCAAAACCCTTGACATTGCAGTGCAATTTCACAGATCTTTATTTTTTAGCAACGCAGTGTTTGAGGAAAAGTAACTGTTTTGACTGCCATGTGTTTCATCATCTTAAGTATTGTAAGCTGCTATGTATGGATTTAAAACTAATCATCTTTCTTTCTCCTGTGTGCAGCACTGGCTAATAGCCSAGGTTTGAGGAGGCTGTACATTTTGCTTCATCAGAGGTAGTCGCTGCTGCGTTCAGGAAGGGGTAGTGCAGGTGGGTTGGAGGGTGACACTTCCCGGTTTGTGCACTGTGTATGGTCTGTGTAGATTGCAGATTT
Organism: Nothoprocta perdicaria; assembly: GCF_003342845.1. Classification (NCBI taxonomy): domain Eukaryota; kingdom Metazoa; phylum Chordata; class Aves; order Tinamiformes; family Tinamidae; genus Nothoprocta; species Nothoprocta perdicaria. The sequence goes on from NW_020454461.1 coordinate 1,456,653, forward strand.
TCTAAAATGAGATGTTTTAGAAGAATATACCATTTTAGCAAGTTTTGAAAAATCTTGCCTTTTTGGTATGAGTATAGCTGTATTGTGATTTTATTGTTTTATCAATTGCCTATATATATATATATATGTGTTTCACAAAGCTTAGATCTCTCAGCTGCTCCACAGTGCTTCATCCTTCGAGAGCTGCCTGGTTTCTGGCCTCGCTCCGTAGCTCACAAGCTTGAAAATCAAAACGTCTCTGTAAACGTGATCAGCTGTTTAGAAGAAATAAAAAAGGAATGAACAAACGAGGAACTCCATCTATATTAAAAAAAAAAAAACTTAAAAAGTAATAAATAAATGACAGCATACACTCTGCACAAGCGTACAGTAGTTGATTTTAAGTAAATACTTACACAGTCTCTCAAACTCTGATAATCTGTGGACCGAATATTAAGGCTACAATTGTTGTTTGGAAACGTAAAACCTTGTTATGCAAGAAATTATAAATGAAAATTTATACACTTGCAGTTTAAGCTGTACTGAACTAAGTCTGTGGAATGCATTGTGAAACGTTAAAAAAAAAAAAAAAGAAAAAAAAGAAAAAAAACCAAGAAACCCCAAGTATCAATAAAGCTTATAGACATAAATAATATCGGTATTTTGCTTTCTTGAGGCAAGTTTAATATATTAGTGTTYATTTTGTTCAAGTTCCTGAAGTGATTATATCTCTGTGGTAGCTGGTGGTGGAACTAGTCCTTTCGTTGCTCTGTGCCCTGTGTCTCGGTGCAGTTCTGGAGGCCTCTTCCCCGCGGGATGCGGCGGCCGCGGGTGCTGGGCCCGGCGGCGCCGCCGCGCGCGGGATTGAGGCCCTCGTGCTCGGAGGAGCCCGGCCTTGGAGACCTCTGCGTTGGCGCCCTAGCCCAGCAGCCCCTCGCAGCAGCTGGAGGCTGGTCACAGAGAGAGAGCTGGACAATGAAAACTTATATTCAAATTTATTTGAGACACAGATTTGGAATTAATAGCATCTTCACCATTTAAAAATAAATTCATGCATTAATGCTTTAATTTACAGTATAGTACATYGTCACTTCTGAACATTTTATACATAAAACCAAACAATATAAACATACAAATTGTATTAAGTGTTTTCCTGACAGACACTATTGCTGTTAGATATTTCTCACATCATCATTTATTAATTCATTCTGCTGCACAACTGGTTTTATTCAGGATACAATCAATGTGAAAGGCAAACAGTACAACGTAGGCAAAGAGGGTGTCCACTAACATCACCACCTAACATGATTACATTAATATGATCAAGGTGTCATTTAAAAAAAAAGAAAAACAACTGCATAGGGACTCGTATTGTGTATCTGACAGACTCGTCTTCTGTATAGTAATATAAGGCATTAATAAATTCCATTTTAAAAAAGGTGATTCTTTGAGGTTGCTGAAGCACTTTTGTGTATTGAATATACATTGCTCCATGCCTTTAATCGGATAGTCCCTGCATCTGTCACGTGCGTGATCCTCTGTATCCAGCAGCTTCCTTCCTACAACTCAGGGGGAGCAGAAGGGGTTGGGCAGGAAGTTCCCTAGTTCAAAACCTAGTTTGTCTGAACTGGAAATAAAGCCGTGTTTAACAGGTACTTTCAAATGCTATGTTAAAGTATTTTAGCCTTTACTAGTTCTGGTTTGAAAGAAGAAGAATTTTTTTTTATAAAAGGTCTTTTTCGAAGCATGGATGTGTTCCATGCCAGATGCCCAAGATCTGCTTTGCTTTTGTCCTTTCTAGACTGTTTAGAGGAAGAAAAATAAAAGTTTCTCTCCTCTCGCCAGTTCTGTCCTCCTGGCAGCTTTGGTTGTGACAAAGCTGCTCCTGAACGGGCTGGGCAGCGCTGGGCGCCCTCGTGGTGCCAATGCGGGGAGACTCCGCGTGGCCCCGTGGTAGTGGGGCAGGGCTGGCCCCATCCCGCGGGAGAGGCCGGGAAGGGCTGGGATCCCGTGGGACAGACGCCCTTTCCCGGCCGCGCGTGAAGCAGCCGCCTCTGCTGGGCCTTGGTGCCGGCGACCCCCATGGACCGAGTCCAGCCCCTCATCAAGTCCAGCCCTTCATGGGGAAGCCCAGCCCGAGGGCACCGGCACCCGGGAAACTGGGACTYGCAGGTGCCTTCAAAGCACCTTGTTTATAGGCTAAGTAGCGAGCGCCTGGGAAAGCGGTTGAAGGGGGAGAAGTGAGGAACACCCAGCAAGCGGCAGGGAAGCTCCCTGGAACGCCCCTCTCGTCCCCCCGACTCACCTGCAGCGCTGAGCCCCAGCTCGGCCGCGGCCTGTGCCCCGAGGCGGCGCCGCGGCCCCGCGCGGCTGCGTCGGCTCCTGCTCGCGGAGACGCTGCGCGGCCGCCGGGAACGGGAACGGGCGGCAAGCACTGAGCGGCCAATGGAAGCGCGCGGCTGGAAACGGGGTTCRTGGTTAGCCCTCCTCTGGGAAGTGGTAGCACCATACGTTGAAAGCAGACACTGGTGGGAGGCAAGGCTGTAGCCCACACTGCTGGGAAGTCGTTCAAAGGCACTTCATGGATAGAAAACTTTGCCAAATAAATATATTTAAAAATGAAATGATTTCGGAAACRATACTTTGCTCCTTTGATTACTGACAGCTCAAGTATGGATCCAGTGTGCGTGCTCGCAAGAAACTGGCTGTTTATTCAATGTACCAAATTCTAAATTTGAGTTTTAAGCAGGTGTGGAGAAAACACCAGCGTTCTTGAACCAACGTTCAAGCTTCTAATTTTGAAATTGTGCAAATTAAGGGGCCCGTTTTCTTGTTGTGCTGCTTTTGCAGACATAGCTTGAATAGCAGAGCATGACGCAAAAGCAGCTGAGTGAGGGAGCCCGTCACCCCGAGGCCTCGCGTGGGTTACCACACCGTTCCCGTTGGACTCCAGCTTCCCTCTCAAGGGCGGTGGTGTTTCACGTGGGAGATGCTTTTCCCTTTCAGGCTGGCCGCAGGGGCACGTGCGGTCCGTGCAGCCCGGCACGGGCACGGCGGCCGCCGAGGGGCTGGAGGCAGCGGCGGCGTCCGGCCCACAGCAGTCACTGGCGGGTGGCGGCAGGGCTGTCAAAGACACCGCCACACAAACACGCTGCAAAGGAAGGGACGGCAACGTTACTGCTCAGCACCTTGCTGATGAACTTCAGCACGCGATACCAAGAGAAACGGGATTAGGACAACAGCCACTGGGCTCTTTCCAATGGTTGTAGCTCTTAATTTTGTTTACCTCAAGTCTTAATCTATATTTACCAAGCTGTGGACTTAATGGACCAGCACTGCAAGGTACTTTCCTCACAAAAAAAAACCTTTTTTTTTAAAAAAAAAGAATCATTAAAAGTGTTTTGCCCACCAGTTCCACACATGTGTCATCAGCCAGTGAAAAGACTGAAATGTGGGGGAAAAAAARCTATTATTTTACTCTGCACAATTAAAAGCTGGCTCCCTAAACGCTTGTCAGAACAATATTGAAAGGATTAAGCCAGCTGAGCAACWCTTGTGACTTCATCTATTAACCTCTGGGCAGCAGGGGGAGGGTTTCGACACCCCTGTCCTTCAGTTCCCACACGGCGACTCGGCTCAGCAGCGGTTCCTGCTGGCTCCCTGTGCGATGCCTTCCCAGAGGAATAAATACTGCCGAATTTTTCCAACAGGGAAAAGCAAACATTGGATTTCTGGGGTTCCCTCAGTCCCACCAGAYGGCTTTAGGAGAAGGCCCAGGCTTGCGGCTCCCTCAGGCATGTGTAACTAGCAGGAGCTTGGAGGTTTTTTTCCCGTTGGTGCCGGTGCCGGGTTATTCCCTGCCTCSTGCTGTCCGTGTCCCCGTGCAGCTGTTGCTGCTCAGCCACGTGCGGCTGCCGCTCTGCTCTCAGTGAGCGCCGGCGCCAGGGGCAGCTCKGCCCGGGGCTCTGCCCCTTCCCTCCCGGCCGCCGCCGGAGCCTTCGGCGCAGCCGCCTGTTCCCCGGAATGTCGCTGCCGGCCGGCGGCGCTGCCGGATTCCTGCACTACCCTGTGCGCCAGGGGCCGCCTGGTTATTTCTGTGTGAGTGACGGCCCCGGCTGCCGCCTTTGTCCCAYGGAGGTGGCAGCGGCGCAGGGGGCTCCGGCCCCACGGGCCTCCCGCTGCAGCGGGGCCGCAGCGCCTGCCCCCCGGCGCTCCCGCGGCTGCCCGCGAGGCGGATCTGGCACCGCTTCTCAGTGACAGCCTTCCAAAAACCAGGATTTAGCAATTCCAGCTGCCACGATGTCCCCTGGGCTACATGTCAGCTTTGCCTACAGTGAGATTGACAGGGGCACAATAAGCCTATTTTCAAATAAATAAAAAAACCCTTGACGTGTCAAGGTCACTGTTTCCAGTATTTAATTCTTTTATGGTCAGATTTCTTTTTCCTCTTTCCCTGTCGGCTGTGCTATGGGCTCACGCTGGGCGTAGCGCCCTGCTGGGGCACCCGCTGCCCGGCCTCGGAAACGGGAACAAAAATCCCTGTCTCACCCCCTCAGCTGAGATCACCTTGGGGCTGCTGGCGCACACAGGGTTTAATGCACCCCTGCACTTGCAAAAGAAGAACTCTCACACGTCTAGAAAACAGGCTTCATCTCCAAGAACGGGCTCCRGAAGGTGTTAAATTGGCATTGACATGGAAGAGTGCGTGGAACATTTTTGATCATTATAAAAATAAAGCTGTTACCTGCAGTCATCTCCCCCTGTGCTTATAACATACTTGTCGTCGTGGGAGAAGCGGATGTTGGTGACGTGGGCCGAATGCCCGAAGTACCGCTTGTGTTTGGCCTGTTGGACAGAACRGACAAGACCCTGCTCAGGAAATCACAGTGCAATGGGACGAAGTTGCACATAAATAACGGCTATTCCCACCCATACCGGTCTCTKCCAGCCCCCAGCCCCCCTCCCTATCTCCTCCTGTGCCCTGGCTGCTGGCCGCGCTGCCCATGCCCTGCAAGGGACGGGGCCGCCCCTCCTGCGCACGGAGCCGCTCCGTGCGCCGCAGCCGCCGCGGCCTGGCCGGGAGCTGCTGCCCCGGGCAGCTCGGCCCCCTCAGACACGGCTCGGAGCACCACAGGAGCAAACAGCTCACATGAACGTTAGTTAAAACAGCCACTTACAAATTTTTCTGTGCATGGAAAATCAAACAGTTTCACCAGGCCAAAATCATCTCCTGTGACTATATTTAAGCCGGCGTGGGTCACACACGCACAGTTGACATCTGCTTTGTCTGCATTCCGTGGCCAAATGCCAATGACTTCGTCTCCGAGAATGCTGTTCCAAAGGGAAGGGAGAAGACAGCTATTAGCTCGCAAGCCCTACCTGGTGCCGCTCTTCTCCAGAGCGCGGCGAGGCCACGCGGAGCAGCAGCAACAACCTGCACCCTCCAAAGCTCTGCATTCGSCCCAGCGCTCCCGCAGCGGAGGGCAGCACAAGAGCCTTTCTCCTTGGGAGACTCCATAGCGCCCAGCTTGGCGCCCTGGGAACCSCAGCCCTCTCCTCACCCCGGCCGCGTTTCTGCCGTGGTTCTCATCTCTCAGGCCTAGGCTCTTGAGGGACAGGATGCTCCTTGTGCCCAAGAACAYTTCCCCACCGGGCTCTCTTTCTTTCCCCTAGTTGAAGGGTTTGTTTTCTTTGTAATTATTCATATTTATCCACATATTAAATATCAGGTGAAGCTGCCCCACTCCCAGTCTGCCAGGAGTCCTTCAAAGTGGGTAATCCAGGGCAGCCTCCTCGGCTTGCCTGATYCCAGCTCAGCGAGGCGGGAGGCCGCTCCTGTCTTTCCTCCTGCACAGCTGCCTGCAGCCCTGCCTCCCTCTGGGATGTCAGAATCGCTTTCCTGCGGTGCCAGTTTCCAAGGAAGGGCACAGCCACAGTTTCATACTGATACTGGGAGGACTCCATGGAAATCCACTCCAGCGAACACATTCCAGTGGTGCCCACAGCTCCCTTCCTAACACGTCCAGCTACACTGACAGCCACGGGGCAGGGCGGCCCCGAGGACGCTGCCCCTCATGGCTCGGCAGCCGCTAACCCGTGTGGGGATGGGAATTATCATTATCCCTGGCATTACTGAYGCTGTGCTGGAGAAGGCAGGACAGCAGCCGGCCACGTATCTGCTTCAATAAACGTGTGCGAGGTTGGGGAAGGAGATGGGGTCGCAGCATCACCCCGTGGAAGAGCCGAGGCCCYGGAGGCCGCGCACTGGCCCCGTGTGAGGGGCAGCCCCAGTGGGGCAGGACGCTGCTCCTTAGGCCCTTCACCTTGTCCATGTAGCCCAGGTGATCTTCTCTATCAGCGCAGCGTCTGTGATCTGCTTTCCCAGTGGCACCTCATGCACTTGACGCTTGTAGGCACCTGTTGATACCTGCAAGGAGAAAACACCAGTAAATAAACCAGAACTTCCCTCAGGTGCCTCCTGCCGCCTGGCTCACCTCAACCCAACCTTCCTAAGCTTACAGCAGGAGCAAACCTCCCACGAGGTCAGGTATCACATCACCCAAACTCGGGAAAAGGAAGGGAATTGTTCCCCTGTTGTGGTTACAACTTGTTTTGTCGTGGGCACCCCTTTCCTTACGTGATGCCCCAAGAGCCCTATTTGAAGCAGGTCCCACACATACCTGGATGTACCTGCTGTCTGCTGAGAAGTCCATCTGTAGCACAAAGCTGGCAATGTCTTTGCAGTAGCCGATCCGGTTCAGCGTCGTGCCTTGACTGAGATCATAAAAATCCACAGTKTGCTCTTGGGAGCCCACTGCCAAAAACCTGTTATCTGGGCTGATCCTGCGCAGCAAGACACGGGAGGGGATGTGAGCTGCTGCTTCAGGTGAACAAAACCAAATTTCTCTTAATGGAAACCAATCCTAAATCTTTTACCAAYTGCAAAAATCAATGCAAACCAAACCTGATGCTCAATAGAGGGATCAGAAAGGCTGAGGATCTCATATGCAGTTAACAGATGCTAATATCACATTTGCATGATGTGCACAGCACACTGTGAAAAGTAACACTAATCCTCTGTGAGGAAGCATAAATTTTAATTACTTCAATAATATTAACGGCATTATAAAATTAATTCCCAGGATCACGGCTTCATGATATCCAAATTTCTAGCTGCATTCTAATGGATATAACTGAATTAAACACAGGAAAAAGAGTATGGTATATAGGGTAGAAAAGCATAAAGTACAGGCAAAGCCATGCAGCAGTCAAACAGTAAATGCATTGCATGATTCTGTGCAGATTTCAACAAATTTGAAGTTATCAAAATCTGGAAAAGAACTTACAAATCGATGGACTTTTCCCTAAGTGAAGGCTGTGTATTTGAAGAACTTCAACTTGAATTTTTGACACACCTGATATCCTGGATCGCAGACTTCCGATCTCGCTTTTTGCCCCAAACTTTAAGGCTGTTGACAAGTAGAATAACAAATTCTCCATTCTTCATGCCAATAGCAACCATCTCACCATCGGGACTATATGCAGCACATCTTGCTGGATGACCTAGATTCACTTTGTTCAGCAGTTTCTGTAGTGACAAAAGCAATAATTTCTTACCTTTCCCAAAGAAAATGATGCAATAAATGGAGAGCTTCCAAACATGAAGTACAAAAGCTAATTATAAAAAGCAAACTGTACACCGTCTCTCTAAGTTTGAAATTTCATGTAGAACAACCATATCACGTGTGTGTGTGTGTGTGTGTGTGTGTGTGTGTGTGTATGCAGCACAACATGCTTCGAAATACAGATCTATGGATTATATATACATCTAATTCAAACAGCAGTTTCAACCTTGCATCTATCATGTTGCAGACTGACTTTAATTTCACACCAGAAAGAATAAAATTCACCTGAAAGGGCTGAAAATTCAGGTTCCAACTGAGCTTACAAGAGGAGTTTTGATACTTTCTGTTACTACTGGTATGAACAGTTTTTTTTTTTAATTGCTCTGTCATTGAAAATATAGCAAAATGTTCTTGCATTATCTCTTGTAACACTGCTCTATACCTGAAGGTGCATATGTGGTTGGAGTACAGCACGTCTTAGAGTTGTAAAATGCTTGGTTATATAAAATTATTGTTTATAATCACACACTTTTCAATTTAGTGACACTCACCTTGTCACACAGATCCCAAATTCTTGCTGTTCCATCATTACTTGCAGAGATAAATATGTCTTTTGAGGGGTGAGTTGCTAAGCCCCAGATCTCCCCTTCCATGTGGCAGTCAATCAGCAAGTTGGAAGCAGCATTTTTTTCTCCCACTTCAAGGATTTCCCCATCTTTTGTTCCTACTAGAATTTTCCCCTGTTTGTAGTCAAAAARAGGAGGATGAGCTACACATTGTCAGTATAATGGATGTAACATCAGCAGCAGCTAAACGCAGATGTATTGCAGAGTTACATGTGACAGAGACAACTTGTTTGGCTCTTTCCTGTTTGTTCATGCAGCATCTTAAGAAGAGGCCAGTAAAACACGTTTATAGTTTCACATCTGGTGATACCATGTTCTGGTGTTTCTGCTGAGCAACTGTGCTGGGCTTCAGCCTTGGCATTAAGTATTTTTATTCAAACCATAGTGTTTGAAATTATACATATGATGTGGTAGAGCATGATTCTCATACTGCTGAGGTGACTTACTACAACTTTTGGCCAATAATACRAAAGAAAATGGGGCTTTGGGCTCAGTCAGACTGTCTCTGAGCACGTTACATCTATTCTACCCAAATGATCATAGCTTAAATATTCTCAGCCAAAACTTAGGGGAAAAAGAACAACAAACAAAAAAAAACATAAATACAGTTTGGAGTTATTAATGGCTCCTTAATTAGAGATGCAAAACAACACTCCTCAGTGTTGTGATTATCAAAGACCAYGTGAAACCACTGAGGTCTGATATTTAATGTTAAACAGAGGCCATTTCATGAAGTGTTGATTTGACCAGACACCCACTAAATGCAGTAACATTTCTGCACCAGCACACATGCCTTCCATCAGGGACACCACTTACAGGTACCATTTAAACCTGTGTAATCAGCACCTTGTTGGTTAACAAGTAACCTTGTTGGTTACCAAAGTTTAAAGCCAATTTGTAATGCTCAGAGGCAAACAGTTCTGTGATTAAAAGACAGGGGCTTTTAATCCCTGTGATTAAAAAAAAAAACAGGAAAAGCTGGGATACAGTCTGCCTACCTGAGGCACAGTTTATGGGAAGCAACCTTGTAAAGTAGGTGCCTAAATTGTTTTTGGAAAGGGAAAGGAGGAGACGAGGTCTTCTCCCGGAGGAGCCTGTGCCTATACTTAGCACTGTCCTTGCGGGGCCCTCTCGGTGCTGGCTGCCCGGGCAAGGAGGGCACTCGCTGTCACAAACTGAGCCCTGGGCGGTCTGAAGCCAAGCACAGCAATGTCACGAGGCAAGAAGCCTCTTCCTATAACTTCAGGAAAGCGCTTCCCCATAGGCGCCCTATCCAGTCTCCACCCCGGACAGCACGAGGGCGCGGGCAGCAAGGCCTGCGCGGGGCCCACGCACCTTCCCTCTGCAGACGGAGCGCACGCACTCGATGAGCTGGCCCGTCTCCAGCTGGAACGCCCGGCACCGCTTCATCTCCTGGTCCCACAGCTTTACAGCTCCCCCTTCCTTGGTGCTGCAAAGAAGCACGCAGTGTCACACGGGGTCTGCGCCTCACAGGCTGCAAACACTCTCCTTTGTAAAGCCCAGCGGTATGTTTTTTCTGATTACTTTAATAAATCATACATTGAACCACCTTTTCCTGTGCTAAAAGACATCCTACTACTCTGTAATGGAAGGAGATAACAAAAATATGGTAGCTAATGCTATCACACTTCATGTTTCAAACAGCATCATGTCTAATTTGCAGGAAAAGCAAACAGTTCTCTTGACATGTACTCTTAAATCACGGCCACTGATCTAAGCTCTGCAAATATGTTCCTACTTGTGGTAAACAGATGAACATACTAATCAGCAAGTGTCCGTCATGACAGGGAAACTGCAGTTTGACAGGATTGGAAATTTTAGACAAAACTCTTCTGCCAGGCTGGCAGGAGCTGAGGCACCAAGGTGTCCCCACTGGTTGCCAATCTGAAGGTTAGTGTGTCTACGTGCATTGCTGCGACCGTGAGTGACCTGTTCATTAGTCCTTCACTTAAAAAGAAGCCTAAGCACATTTGGTGTTAATTATACTGAAACGCTGACATCGCCCCTTTCAGTGTGTGGGAAGTGCTGCCCACGTCTAGGATAGTGCCCAAGTAACAACCACCACGAGGCAGACAGAGGTGTGCACTTTAGGGAGGTGCAAGTCTTACGGTCTCTCCTTTCCTCCCGTAACAATGAGTCCATCTCGAAGAGTTGTGTACATGGTGAACACGGGCCCCGTGTGAGCTTTGGCCACAAGTCTAACCAGAAAATGATCCTTCCAGACGTAGACATCTCCATTTATGGCACCAGTAAAYGTAAGGTTATTCTGGAACAAAGAATAATGACCGCTGATATAACAAATACCTTGACATTTTGTTCAATCGAAACTTCAGTTACTCAGTTTCTTGAGAAAAATCATCAGTGCAATGAATGTAGAAATTAAAAACATCTGCTTTGACAAGACTGTTTAATGACTGCACTCCAATGGTGTTTCTTTGAGATGTCATAAATATTGCAGGACCTAATGCAGGCCGTTCACCTCGTATCCCATCTGGGAATCAGATACTCATCCACCTTTTGCTGTACATGTGCTCTGTCCTGTGTCCTGCTAGGGGGACAGCGGTCACGTTACAGAATCTACAAAGAAGCACCATTACTGGAGTCTGAGCGACATTTCTTCCCTCTTTCAGCATGTGTCAGAGAGAAGCCCCTGCAGGTGACCAGCAGAATTGTTGCGTGTTCAGCAATTTTTGACAACAAAGTCACTCTTTTGGCCCCAAGAATGAGGATTTGGGAGCATAATTTTATACACCCACATTTCATACATGAGTACTATTGTCTAGGGTAGATGCTTAGGAGCAAGTTTGTTGTTAAAAATTGACAATTTATATAAYTTACAGCCTTTGCAAAGAGAATTTCTAAAAGATTTCTGGATGAAGTAGAAGCCATTTCAGACCTCAATATCATAGTAAAATTGTCTTTTGTACTGCTAATACACATRTTCTTCCTTAAACTATTAAGTCACAAGTCAGGTGACATGTTTTTTTAATGAATATACAGAAGAGCATTACGGAGTGTCGTCATTAGTTATCACTAGCATATGTCACACAAATACTGCCAGAAAAAAAAAAAAGGTTGCAGAGCCTTTTATATAAAATAGTTATATACAAAATTGCATTATTAGAGTTTTTAAAGTTAATTGCTGAAGTGCTAAGTAACTAGCCAAGCACAAAAATAGAAACCATAGCAGCTGATGCTTGTACATTACTGTACTGTACTGGACACAATGCACAGACATGTTTACTGACAGAGAAACCCTGTCTACTTCAGAAAACTTACATAAGGGTCTGAAGGACTACAGGTCTCCAATTAAAAGTTCATGTACTAAGCAAGAGCTTAGTGGTTTTGCATTATTTGTACTGTACTGGATCTCAACAAAGGGAAATTCACACTTGCAGTTTTAATAAAAAAGTATTAGAAAGTTCTGTAGCAAGTAATTTGAACTTACTGCTCCRAAGGCAACAGAAAGCATGGTTTGCATTTTGGCATCTTCCATGGAACCAATGACTCCTTTCTTATAGAGCAGAGCACTGCCAGCTAACGTCCAGAACTTCATGTGTTTTACCCCAACCGACACAAACTGCGTGTCTGAGTCTGGGCGGAACTCTACCACGAATATCCTCTCCAGGTGTCCTCCCCTGCTAGCCACTTTAGACCCTGTTTTAATTAGRAAAGGATAAAAACACAGTTAAATTTACCTGGTAAAAAAAAAAAAAAAAGCTCTCATATGATTTTATAAACTGACCTACTATTGAATCAGGTTATTGTGTCCCACATGTGGAAAGCTAAGCATATCCCAACATTATTCAGTATCAAACATCTGAATTCATGCAACCTACAAGATCTCTTGCCCTGTGGCTATTGCATCACATCCAATAAGGTTAGGAAATAGAATGGATTTAGATCTGATTTAAATATTCCTGACTCATTTAGATCTAGATATTCATAGCATAATGCATCTTCTTACTACATGCTCAATGGGCAGTGGAATAACCAACATCACAGAACTTCTGAACAGAACAGCAGCAGCACTTTGAGTTACCGTCTGCTAAAAAGCACAGGGCAGCTGACACTCAAAAGTTGCTGTCTCTGCCTGAAAACACCCAGGCTGGCCCATCAGGTCAACGAGGCCAACTGGGAATGGCATACTTCCAAAGATGTGAATGCCACATTGGMAAATGTAGGRATTAAATCWGAGTTTTCCATGCCYRGGGTGGCTAGGCYACCACACAAAAGATGAGCATGGCCRCCACTGCCCTAACTGAACTTCAAAAGCACAACAGCAACGACCTGCTCTGTAAAGGGATGTCAACTACCCTCCAAACACATCTTTCAGATATAATGGCTCAAGGCAATTAAGAAGATGTACTTCCTATTCAAGTGGTGATTGCAGGATACTTGGACATAGGTGTCTGAAGAAAGAATTTGAAAAAAGACTTGAAGTCAATCAGAGAAACATCTAGTGAACTGAGATGCTTCCCCTTGCCCCTCCACCACTGCAGTACAGGTTAACGGACAATTTTTCAGGATGCTTAGTTCTGCCTAAGTCCCRTTTCAGGAATCTAAACCCTCTCCTGGGTTTCTTCCAGTGCTGCCCACCTTTCTGAAGGTTCTAAATCTTGTCTTCAAATAACTTCCCAAAGGCCTAACCATTGGGGAGAATTTCAAGTTTAAGTGTATAAAACGAATAAAAAGAAAACACTTTCCTTAATTTTATGGATTTTGAAATGACATTTCAAAAATGTCATGTCAAAAATTCCAATAAATGACATTTTTTCCCTTATTTCTCTTTCCAAGAGACACTTAAATTATATTTTCTTGGGCCACTCCTAATATGTTGCTCTATTCTATAACCAATTCTTTGACTTTTAAAGAGTCATGATACTCAAATACAAGCCTATCCCAAGGTCTCAAAAGGACAAGTGAGTAACTGTGCACAGGTCTGTTAGGCTGAAGGACAAAATATTCTGCAGAGTTACCTTCCTGCCACCTCCACACTGTGATAGTATGTTCTGGATCAACTCCCACTGAAACTAGAAGTTTGCCAGTCGCACTGAAGTTAACATAGTTGACTCCTTTGGTATGGAAGCAACGCAGCATTGAAATGGTTTGCTTACTCATAGCATCCCATATATGAATTGTGGGAGTTGTACCTAAATGCAAAAAGATGCATTAAAAGAGAATTAATTGAGCACCTGGAAAGCTTCAATGTGAAATATGCATTTTTCAAGAACAAGTCACCTAAACAGACACTCAAAACAATTTTCTTTTAAGATTAACATTACTCAAAAAAGTCAAAACAGCTTGCGAAACATAGGGGGAAATTATTGTATTTCATGAAGACAAATACTAAAAGAACAACATAACATTTATGAAGAAGGTCATGCAAAAGAAACTGTCCGTAGATGTTTCACTTGTATCCGCGGTTCACACAGATACAATGAGGTAACATGAGACTTTTACATAACTCTGCTGACTAAAATTCACAAACGAATCAGCCTTACCTGAAAATTCTGTCATATCACCTGCATTGTGAGAGCAATGGCAAATGAGGAAGCACCAAGGGAAAACAATAGCTGAAATAAGTCATGTTTCTAATGCTGAAGTGCCAGCATCAGGACCAGAAGGAAACAAAATTAAAGATTTGAAAATGGATATGGATTAAATCAACAAAACAAAAAAGCAGGAATATTGTTGAACTGTTTTGGGTATAGTGTCTTTTATACACAAATATAACAACAATATGTAGCAGTTTTCAGTTTTAAAAAYGGTATTTAAAAGAAAAGTTAAAGACATGCAGCTTTTTACATTTAGTAAAATGAATAGCTCTACAAAGTATTAACCARCCATCAGAAACACTGATTTCATGGACTCCTATTGAACTCTGGAAACAGAGTTCAGGAGAGGAAAAGGGGGCTGTAACAGTCACCTTTTTCCTTTCATGGAAATCAGCATTTGGAACTTGCATTTCACAAAGCTAACGAATAGCTCAGTTCTTAAACTCTGGCTACAGATACAGACTTTGTGCCTACTCAACATTCGTGTTCAAATGACAGAACTCAAGACAGTTAGTCAAGGCGGTCATCTGGAAGCATTTTCCTGCCTCAGAGTTAAGTTACTTTATTACAGAAGTTAGGGACTTGAGTCTCCTCTGAGTGATACAAATCACAATGATTTCCTTATTTTTAATAAAGTTACTTATTCCAGGTTCAAGCAAAAAAGCCAGATCCCTCCCAAGGTTTGTGACAAATGATCCAATATTTTCCATATTGTATTTACTTCTTTGAAAGACATTAGTAATTCTTCAGGTAAATAATAAATGTATAAATATACATGATTTCAGAATCAGCCCTTATGCATGTTATAATTGGTGTCAAGATTTCTGATTTTTTTCCTCCTATTCTGTATAGCTTTTGTATTTTGAGGTAGGAAATTTTCATTGTAGTGTTTTCACTGCTGAATATTTTAGTGCTGAGCAGTGCCTTGGATGCAAGAAGGAAATGGGAATTCTAGAGAACTTATCCTTACAAGTAAATTAGATGATGCAATGCAGCTTATGAAAATTTGCTTTCTGGAGTATGGTTATATTGCAAGCAACTCACACTCTAAAATGCAATGACTCACAATTAGAGATGAAACTGTGGCAGGTAGACTGAAATCATAAGAAAATTCTGAAGCTTGATTATCTCTAAAATTAAAGGAAAAATTTGAAGACAGTAGCACTGGCAAATCCTGGTAAAGTTACTACAGTGAAAAGCCCAAAATAAACCACAGCCCCTGATAATTTTTGAGTAAGACTTTGTTAATATGGAGAGTAACCTACCGATCTGGCTGGTAGCCACAATATTTTTATATTTTGGATGCTGATTCACAGTTAGGCAGAGAATGTCATCGGTATGCTCCAGGTAGAAACTCTGGCTACCTAATAAAATTCAAACATGTTTTTATTCACAATATTATCAAGGAAAGAACGATCATTGAAGCAAAGACTATTACAAGCTGCTTGTTGCCACTTCCATGCTTGTGCTGTGTTCCCTCGTGGGATGCGTGGCAGTAGGGCAATAAACAGGTAAGGAATGATTTTGCTCTCATTCCCAGACACCAGTGTGTACTGAGCAGATACATTAACATGCATACATATACATATAGACATATATATACATAAAATATATATTTGCTGAACTAGCTATGCCCAGAGAAGCAAAAATCAGCCCAAGATTCATCCTGTAACTGCAGAAAAGAAAGACAAAACTGGGAAACACAAAGCCCAGGCCTCTGCTTAACTGAAATACGTCAAGCAGAACAAGCGGAGAGCGAAGCCCCTTGAAGTTCATGCTCTGTCTTGTCCTCTCAAATTTAAGAAGCCGAAGAGCGCAGTGGGATASAGCCTCCCAGCTCCACAGGCCAGGGCAGCTTTGCTAGGGCAAGATGTCCCCAGGATCAGCAGAGGAGACACCTTTGATCCCTCTGCTTCCCTACTGGGGCTGAGCTTCTTGGTGCACTGCTGTCACCGTTTGGTTCACCGTGGCACAAAGAGGGAATAAAATGAAGCCAGAACTCCTTCAATCCCTGGCTCTTGAGATACTTGGAGAATACGGTTGGTGCTACTGCTCATGAACAGTGAAGTTTTTGGTGTCTTTTCTATTCATTATCCAAAAGGTAGGAAGTACTTCTACCCGTTTCCAAAGGTAGGAGGTATCTCTATCTCTTTCCAAAGAGCATTTTGCTCACATCAAAATTGTGTCTGAATTGTTGCTAAAGTACTTCAAAATGAAACAATGGATGTTACTACTCCTAAAATTTTGGAGAATACTAGACATTTGAGATTCTTAGCTCTCTCCACTTAGAGAGCCACTCCAATGTCTTCAGAGTGGATTTTAACAAGGTGCAACTACAAAAACAAAACAGGTTTTTATTACATCTCCTAATAGAATCTCATCAGCATTGAAAGGAACAGGATGGCTCTACAGAATGAACTCAACATGGGACCTCTGTCAGCCTGATATAATAATCATCTAACTGTTTTGCATTACTTATCAAGAAACAAAATGTGAAAAACTTACAGGAYTGTTACAAAGTTAGGTCTATTGAAAAGAAATGTTTTAACTGCACGGTATTTTTTATTTCAAAATATTGTTTCATCTTGAATTACCAGTAGAAAGATTTTGAACTATGCCTGCTGCAGCTGTGTGGAAAATAATATCAGCACCATCATTTAGGTAATGAAGGTTGTTGCGACAATCAAATCCTCTGTATCCAAAAACATGGTCTAAAGCCAGCTCCTAATCAAGTAAAACAAAAAAGAAAAAATAAGACAGTAAAGTAAAAGTAAGGGAATTACAGAGTTTGAAGTGTGAAGTTTACTTCACATATGTGAMGTCCTAAATAGTTACATCACACACAAACACTTTACAGAGACAATAGAATAATTAAACAACAATTAATCAATTATCCTTGTTCTTCTGCTACTTCATTGAGGCATGACATTCTCACAGACCATCTATAAAGCCTATAGTCAGCTAAAGGCACTCCATTTACATTRTTATTTCTTAATATATCAGTCAGTTGTAAATATTTTGATTCTTTTGATTTTCATGCAAAATATATTCAAGTCCTGTCTTATTAAATTTTCCAATACAGTTTAACATCATGATAGAGTATCAGCTATTTGCAAAAATCTTTACTTCTGTTTTAAAAGTCTTCGCATACAGCTCTCATAATTGTCAAAAATCTAACCTTGAAATCTTTATAAGCAGCAGATAGGCTGTAAGCAACTGTATAAATAAAGCATTAATTAAAGGTGTCTGGGACATTTCAGGTTACAATGATCAATTTCTAAGGAAATTTCCTCCCAAAAAAACATTAATGACTCATGAATTGTTGCTGAAGTTGCTTTTATAGCCCAGAAGACAGACTTAATGAATTTGGCCCAAAAACAATTACAGCTTGCTTTGAAAAAAATGAATGACATTGATAGACCAAGCAATTGCTGCTAGCTGTCCACAGAGACCACAAAATATTCCTTTTCCAGTTTATTACATGAAGATTCTGGAACGTGGAGAGAAGGGCCTGCAATTTGGGGAAATAAAAGTATGCCCCAAAATAAGTAAGTAAATTTCATCATTCAAAATCACGTGCATGATTTTGCATGTGCAAAAGAATGTTTTTCTGACTGCATTTCTGCTGGGGATATATAGTAAGTGTGGGTCCCACTGTAGATGCACRTACTTCTCAGGTGTGCAAGCACGGACGTAAGCTGAGGTGTCCTGAGTGGTTCCCCTGCCTCGAGGCAGGAGCTGCTGAGCCCTTTGTCACGGCCCAAACACACACTAACCACGACTGCTCTGGAAGCATCTTTCCTGCTGGTAGGTAAATATTCCTCTCTTCCTGGAGCAGGTGTCAGTGGTGACTGGTAAGCAACACCTTTGACAGGACTGTGGGCCAAAGGTGTCACCTTAAATGACCAAACAACAACTAGAGTTCTGTYGTGGGTAAGGAAATCGAACCTCGTTCATAATGTCAAGGGATTAGTCAACACAATAAGCTTGCTGCTACCAGCATGTTCCAGAAGTCAAATGAAGAGCAAGAAACACAAGCTCTGATGTTCCCTTTGATAGGGAAGGTGTATAGCACAGTTGGCAGCACACTCTAATATTCATAGGGTTCATTTAGAGTTTTTTTGAGATGTATCAGCCTTACTTTAGGGACAGTCAGCTATACAAGAACATACAAAAAGTATTTAGTTCCATCAGTGATCTTGTYAGCTGCAGGAAGCAGGGATATAGTCCTTAGTCCCTTCATATATTTTATTGAGGTGAATTATAACATGGTGTGAGATTCCATAACCTAGACACCACCATTTTGTGCCAGTTTAGATGCTCTAGGACAGCTCAGACTGATGTGTTGGACTGGACCTAGTGGAAAACACAGCCCTTCCTGGAGAAGCAGGGCTGATCAAGAAGCATAACGTAGGCCATCTAAACAAGCAGCAGCTCCCTATGTTTAGGCACCTGAATCACTCCCTACTTTGGATAATAATGGTCAGAATCACCAGTGGAGGCATAGAGAGTTCACAACTAAATCAAGAGGTCCCAAACCACCAGTATTAGGTCTCTGCTCTTCTAGGCCACACACAAAAGAGAACATATTTACTCAGCTGATGCTCCCTGTGAGAATACAGAATAGTCAGTCAGTCTGATTCRGAGCTGAAGAGGCCTCAGGAGAAGTCTTTAAGCTCATTTGTAAGGTTCTAGCCAAGCCTTTCAAGGTAAATTTCTATCATGAAAGCCAAATTTGAAAGACAACTGCTTTATTAATGATGTAGGTGAAAGGAATCTGTCCTTAGGTAAATGCATGTTTGTCACGTAGAAGTTATCTTGGCTCTTACGTGCTGCATTACCTAAGAGAACAAATTTTTATCTTTCGCCAATAAGCTCATCTGGATGGATTAAAAAAAAAAAAAGAAAAAAAAAGAAAAGCTCATCACAGCTCCCCTATTAGATATGACAGACAAGTCAGTTATTTGAGTGCCTATTTTCTTATGTCACTGTCAGGCCCATGAGGGCCAGAGACGCCTTAATGGCCCTGACCGGCCTCCTCTGGACCACCATCCACTCCTGCTCCTGCTGTCCATGAGCCGTGGAACTCAGTCAGGACCTTCAGTCCTTGTCCCAGCTATGTTGGTGGAATGCTGCTCTTCCAATGTGCTTTAGTCATTCCAATTCTTGGCCATGGGCAGGTCAGGCCGGGTCTATATTGTTATGCCCGCTCCTGGCCATGGTATGATCCAGATCCCACTGCATGGACTGTTTTCCCAGCTTAACTGTGACTCTGTCTTTTCTATATGGACCTGCCTGGCACTTCCTAGACCTGATCCTAGCATCCAGCTTGGGCCTTAAACCGGCCTCATCATATTGTTTTATGATCCAGACTCGGGCCTACTCAAGGCCCTTGGCCCTAGTCTGCCCTGCTTACCTCACTTGCACACTGAGAGACTGGGTCCTGGTCAGTGAGGTCTCTTCCCTACTGGCCATGTTATCACTCTTGCCTCCCAGCTCCCCTTCCCTCAGGGAGCAGTCGGCCCTGGCAGTTACCACATTGCTAAGACACTTTCTGAAGACATCCTATGTTGTAYAGTAATGATTCCACAAGAAAAATGAGGTGTTTTGAGCCAAGATAGGCTGGAGTTAAGGGACAAATTAAGAGAAAAATACTGAGTTTGTAGAAATATAAAGTTATAAATAAACTTCAAAACACCCARCTCTGAGATTCTTTCTGACAAAAGTTGATGTCTGTCATGCTTTCTAGTGTTTGCCAGCGGTGCTGAGAGCACTTTCTAGAAATTTCTTTCACTTCTCCTCTGTACTCACATGGTAACATGACGAAGCCAAGGCCACAGCTGAAAACCCATGATCATTCAAAGGACTTCAGGCTGGAGTGCATGACGTATATATGCATCTATTTTGAGACCCACACAAAGAAACTCAAGGCAGAAGAATGTCATACCTGTAGCTAGTTATTTATATGACTACATATATTTAGTGCTGGTGCAAGCAAAGCATGGCAGATGCCTAGCAAAAGACATAAACGTGACTTTAGTAGCCCTCAAAATATGGGTGAATTTCTCTCAGCATGTATTACTTTTTCTAGAGTAAATGAAAAATATTAAGCCTGACCTCAACCAGTTTCTTTTTTTTGTTGATATTGTTCTTTTGCAGTTTTTCAGGTTGAGGAGCAGCTCTGCTAACTGGTGGCCTGAAACAAACATATTTTAAAGAGAAGACAATCAGGATGCTTGAAAGCAAAATAAAACTTTCAAAACAATGACATATTTTGTAAATGAACAAGAAATGGTCAACTGAAACTACATGAACTCAATGCCCAGAATTCTTAGAGTTTTACAACAGACAGACTACAGTCATGGCACTTTAGTAGAAAGAGCAGAAATAACACTGATGTACATTGTGTGAATGAGTAGCAGAACAGACCATGTTATGCCAAAAGAATTTTAAAACCATAGTGGTTTAAAACAGTGGGAAAAACCTTGGATGCAACTTTTACTTTTGGAAATGATCTAAAAGAACTCCTACAACTGGCTTTTCCTCAGCATCACTTCTTTTGAGAAACCCATCACAAAACCTTGATGTAACTTAATTAAAATCTGATCAAAAACCTACTAGAAATTATTGGAATATGTCCATTGCATGATGCTTCATTACATCAATCATAACATTTTAAACAGTATAACTCAGTCATTAGTGGGAATTTAAAAGAGAATAAGGCTTTCAGATTACCTTTACGTAATTACAGTTGCTAAAAGTAAATAAAAAGACAAATGTAGAACATTTGATTGAAACAAAGATTGAAACAAGATTCTATTCATGCACATGGTCTTTAAAGACAGATAATCTTTATTGGTATGAAACCAGCAGCTGGAAGGCAACAGGCTATAACTCAATCCTTCCATGAAAGTGGCATAAACCCAAGAGGAACAGAGGGTGCTCAGCCTCTGCATCGTAGGTTCATCACTTCACCAAGTCCAGCGCCGTCTGTGCAGCCACTATTTTATAAGACCATTGTATTAATTTGCATGTAATGATTCTCCCTTTCTGATGACACTTATTCAGGAGGCCAAACTTTAACACTATGAACAACGGTTCCATAAAAACTGCATTGTGTTATTACAGAAATCAGTCTGCAGAAATTTGGCCCAGATTCTTTATCTGATTTGACCATCTTTGACTTTGGAGTTGAATCTTGCCAGAATTTTAGGGTAGAAATGGTGACAGTGAAACAGTGAAAAAGAGATATATGGTTAAATGCAGGTTCACTTGAAGGTTGGTGTTGATAATATAAAAAACTACATTTCATGTCTTTAAATTCCCATTACAGATTCTGGAGAAAGAGCGAAAGAAGAGTAGGAGTCTACAATTAAAAAAAAAAAAAAAAAAGGATATGTTTGTCCTCAATTTATTTAACTAGCATTTGAATCTGGGAATCTGGCACATATTTCCATAGGTTAAGATTTTAAAAATGGGAGGATTAGATATACACTATCTGTGAAAATTAGATTGTGCAAAAGCAAAGGGGTCACAGGGAGTTCAATCTGCCATCGCTGCTGCAGGTTAACCCTTACACAGTAACTACCACTAATTCTTGTTTAGCAAAAAATAATTGCAGAATGAAATTCTTTTTGCTTCATAAGAGCTGATTTTTCTGGAATTATAATTTTTATGAGAGGCATAAAAGGCAGCAATTAAAATACCCGKCTAGGACACTTACACAGCCAGAATACTTATCACAACAGCATGTAGCATGAAAAATCTGAATTCTAAAAAGGACAGAGCAAAGCTGCAAGTAAACAAACTAGCCCACTTCTGAAGCAGACAAACAAACTCACTAAGTACTAGCAAAGTACATTAGCAGGTGATCTTGTGACATTAAAAGTGAAAGAGTTACCTTGATCCCCTTGTAAGCAGCAAACAAAGCCAAGTAAGAAACTTAATACAGTTTAGGTGTATTTCTGACCACTTCACTCATGCACAAGCATTTTAAGAGTTGACCAGTCATTCCTCTGTGGCACAAAACATGCTATTCAAGCATGCCAGCAAAAACTAAAACAGAAATTAAAGAGTGCACCAGTCTACCAATTCAGAAGCTCATACCCTGGCATCCTTTGGTATACGCTGTACTAAAGATCCAACAGGAGGGAGGGAGGAAATAGGAAGCTGTTGCCATGCTTCCCAAACACTTTATACTGGTCTGAGAATGTGACTCCATGGACTTACTCATTTTCAGGTGCCTGACAGGGACAGTAACTGGTAGAAACTTCACAGTCTCATAAGCACGGATGAGAGCTTCCCACAATGGATGCTTGTTTTCCAGCCTATTTCAGCTCGTAATTTAGCCTAATAATTGTTCGTTACTGGGCCAGCTTATGTAGGGGACAACTTGTACTTTTTGTTCGCAGGGAAACAAGTACCTTTATTTTCTTTGAAACTGGTCAATCAAGACATGTTACATAATCATCAATGGTAATTGGACCAAATAGTGGTGCAATCACCACTACAGAAAGGATGAGGAACTTAATACAAAGCGTAATTCTCTTCTGAGGTAAAACCATTAAGTGAAGCCAGAACAGTGAAAGCCATTTCAGCTCAGGTTTACTAAGGCCTGTGAATCAGCACTTATGAAAATAAGCTTTCTTGCATGTTTCCTGCTCTTTTTTCTGTTTTAGTGTAATTTTTAAATGGACCATTGCTTCACCTACATTAAAGTTTATGACAAGAGCAAGCCAAAAGTTTTGATGAAAGCMGGAGAACACTATCACTATGGCATGACTGCTAATTTCTAGATAGTAAACATGAGATTCAATTTGGAAACATACACATACACACATTCACTTTAATATATATTCACATTACACACAAACACAAATGTTGTGTGCATTTATATATACATATACATGTATATATACACACATGTATGCATTCAGTGTATGCATTATTACCCTCTTAATAGGAGAAATATAAAGCATCATCAAATTTACTTTTAACAAGTCTGTGATTATAGCTAATTTATTTTGATACATCAGATGGCAGTATCAAGACAGGAAATYTTTACATCAGCAAATCATATTTATTTGCTTTGTGTGACCTATGCAATCTGCATTGTACAATCACAGCGATCTGTGCTTTTTCTGTACTGTGTGTTAGTACTTACTTGACAATTCCCTGCCTCCAAAGGAAAGCAAGTTAAAACATAATAAAAGTATTAATGGTTTCTTTCCAGTAATTTAAAATAAATGTGCTTTTGTTAACTTATGGGATGAGTGAGTTCCAGAAAAGCTGAGAGACAGACAGAGGGCTTTCAGCTCTTCAGATACTGTGAATACAGAAAATAAAACTTCTGTTACTAATGACTATCGTGATAACATGTTCACATCAGTATATCAGGTCATATTGTAGAAACATAAAAAGGTGCAAGTGATAACTCATTTACTCTCACCTACCAATAAGTCTGATAATCACCTACCAAAAATCAGAAATGACCAAGATTTACAAGTAGAAAGAGGAGCCTAGAACAAGAGCTGAGGTAGGAGGCAAGAGAGAAACGGGGTTTGGAAGGAGGAGGCACCTAGAGGATTTTAGAGTAGAAGAGGCTGATGCATTTAGAGAGGAAATAAGAAAGCAGATCAGAGAAAGAGTTATGGGAAATTCTGTGAGACAGAGATAACCGCTTCCTGATTTCAGAGCACATGGCATAGTTGCTATCTGAGAAGAACCACYGTCTGCATGGGTAATAAACTGGCAAGAACACAAGTATTCTGTTCCCAGCGCAGCGAATGGGAACAGAACTGGATCTCCAGAAATGACACTGCATTAAAGCTACAAACAATGAAGTCTGGAGCAGAGAGAGATGGACAAAAATGTCYTCATACTGAGAAGGTGGCAGAGCAGGCCCAGCAGAAAAAGGGAGAGGTTAAGAAGACTCCAAGTGGGAGGCTACGGTGTGCCTGCAGGTGGCTGCTAACTGCAGAGAGAACATGCATAAAAATAAAAATGGGCAAGAGACTACTCTGAAGAAGAGAGAAGAAATGTCTGGCAGAGGATCCAGTCTTGGTAAATTTATTCAGATTATTAAAAGTCAGAGATGTTAAAAAACACCATTCATTTCAGGAAAAAAAAAAAAGAAAGGAAAAACATTTTTTAAAAAAACCTATCTCCAGTAGTTTACAGGAAAGGCACTCTCAAATGTCCTAAAACTGCTGTAAAACTCCTAGTACTTTAAGAAGTGATTAAAAGATTTTGTAAATTCTAAGCCTTCTTTAGATTTCSCCATCCGAACAGACATACATAAAGGCATTACGTACAGCTTTTCTTGCTGTTACTTTTCATTTATGCTTTGTAGCTAACAGGAGACAGGACATTTTCAAACTGTATAGAATGAAACTACTCTTCAATACAATGGATCAAAACACAACTGGAACCAGCCTAGAAGGGAAAAAACAACCGTAATCCATGTTATTTAAAAAAAAAAAAAAAAACCATGGCACTGGAAAGGCCTTAGCGTGGTTATAGTGTTTATGATTTCCTATGTATGCTGATGCATTCTTTAAGAAAAAAAAAAAAAAACAGGATATTGCTGAATGTATGGCAGGATAGCCACTGTCGTATTTTGTAAGAAGGGAAGCTAGTCACTGCATTCACATGTCATTCTAGCTCCGTCTCCAAATGTGAAACAAGCAGAAAAGCAGATTAAAAAGAAGCATAATCAGATCTGAATGAAGTCTAAAGGACTATTTTTAAACAGGTTCTTTGTTCAAAACACTGGGTGAAGCTGTTTGTCTCAATAACTGTTTTGAATAGGGCTGCCCCTACCGTATAGAGACRTGTCCTACATAACTATAGCTCTGAGGGAGCTGTTTGGGAGGCCACTCAGGGCCCACCTTTTGGAGAAGATTAGCTTCAAGGAAGACACTGTATTGCACCTTTGGCAAAAATCCAAATTTCTGAGAGATGTCAGTAACCTTTTGTGTGCTGGGACARTATTGGCATGCCTAACTTCCATGCCCACTAAGCGTCACACAAAAAGAGACCTTTGGGCCAGCTATGGCCCCACCTGTGGGAGAAGGTGGAGGGTCCTCTGAGTTCCGCACGTTTGCAGGCACTGTAAAAATATTAGTCACATTAGTCACTATGTGTCCAAGCCCTGGGGACAACTGTGGTGAAGCCAGTGTGGTGCCAAATACACTCAGGATGTATTATTAGCCTGACAAAGTGCTGTTGAGAAAAACAACAGCGAATGTTCCAAAAGATGCTACCCAATCTCAAACAGTAGCCTGCTGCTGAAATAATACAAAGCCATTTTCTGAACCCCAGAGATGTGTTTCTCCATACACTTCTGGAATAATTCCCACCTACACAACTGGAATTCACATTGAAAGCTTTTACACTGCACCCACAAAAGGGTGCATGTAAAAGGGCATGAACCAATTTGTAACCATATGTCTAATAATTCACAATCGAGCACAAAAGCTTGGGGGTGCTATTTTTCGGAAAAAAAAAAGATAATTCAACCCACATTATTGCAAAATAGGAAATAATCAACAAAAGAAAATTTTCAAAGAGAGAAAATTCAACCTCTTATCAGATCATATGATTACAGGTGATGTATATAATACAGCAAAATTGAGAACAGGCTCTGAGGTAGATCAGTTGCAGGAAGTGAAGCAAGCCAGTGTGTTAAGAAAACAGAAAACTAGACAGACATGCTCATGTTGCTTTTGTTTTCTACACATTCAACTGGCTTAAAAGGCTTTTCCATCACCATATATGAGAGTTTTCAGGTAGAGTCATGCACATCAAACTAATGAAAGCCGGATATACACTAGCAGTTAGTAGAATGCAAAATGCAAAGGTTATYTTGTCTTTCATATTAGTAACATACAGTCTTCACGCAAGCTTGTTTTACTTCTTATCATACAAATTCTTTGACAGACTGATCCGAGTTCAAAAGTTAGCCCTTTTTCGTAAAGAAAGTGCAATTGCAGCTCCTACATAGCACCCAGTATGGCTTACAATTGCCTGGGGTTGTCCAGGGCAGCCCCACCAGTGACCAAGTGGTCTCGTGGTGTGGGAGCTCTGCGCCTCGAGCTCCCACACTGTGAGACTGCTCCTGCAACACCTCTTACTGGCACCCTGCTTCTGCATTACGTAGGTAGAGCAAGGGAGAGGACGCCCGTTAGAGGAGCAAATAAAGGAGGAGGAGAAGGAGGAGGGGAGAAGAGAAGGACAGACATGGAAAGGCGGAAGAAGAGAAACAGGAAGGTTGGAGAGAGGAGAGAAACAACAATTAATCAGCTTAACTAAATGCACCAACTATTAAGACCAAAAAGCATTTCAGAATTGTTTCTCAGCCTCATCTCTCCCATTCTAATACTCCACTGACAATATATGGAGAACGTGTGGACTGAAGATAGTATCATAAATGACAGATATATTAACATCCTTCCCATGCATAACAAAATATAWGCCATATTATAAACAACACTTTTTCTCTCTCTCATGGACTACAATCTACACTAGAAAAAAACCTTGAGTTTGAAATCCTTGAGAAAAAACCTTTACACCTTGAGTCCCCTACAAAATACTGCTGTTCAAGAAGCRCCTGCTCTGGACCAGGATTTATTTCAAACCATGCAAGCAAAATCTGTCACATAACTTCTACATTCCTCCACGGCATCTGCAGAACCATCGTTATCTTCAAGAAGAATATGAGTCAGGAAGAATACATATGATAACAAGCTTTTGTTTTCTCTTCTAAGACAATACTTTAATATCATTCCCCTGTTTATCTATAAATGAGTTTGTTGCCCTTTATAAACCATTTTATTTCTCCTCCCAATTTGCTTAGGGGCCCCATACTTTGGAGATCTAGAGGAGGCCAGTGTAATACAGGGGATCTGTTTTCCATCTTGTTAGTTCATGCTTTATTGGTTAAACACACACCATGCTTGGCAGTAAAAGAGGAGCTACTCAAAGTTATCCTGTATTCCACATTATATTAAAATTTGTCCTCTGCCTCTCTTTCCCAAGATGAGCTGCTCCATCCCTTTGTATTCTTAGAGAAGAATACAAAGAAGAATTTGGCACAATTATGAAACTCGCTTCCCTGAGGCAGACATAACTRAGTGCAGGTTGTTGCAAGATCCTGCATAAACAGGGCACCACGATGGTACCACTGTGGCCAAAAAGTGAAGTCAGGGACATCTTCAGTAGTCAACACATTAATCTCATTGTAATGCACTAAAAAAAAATCAATACTTTCATAACTTAAAGTTCTATCCAAGCACAATCTCTCATCTCCTGCAGTGTTG
This sequence comes from Nothoprocta perdicaria, assembly GCF_003342845.1. Classification (NCBI taxonomy): domain Eukaryota; kingdom Metazoa; phylum Chordata; class Aves; order Tinamiformes; family Tinamidae; genus Nothoprocta; species Nothoprocta perdicaria. The sequence goes on from NW_020454461.1 coordinate 1,483,781, forward strand.
CCCAAATTTTGCCATTAAATATTGGCTTCTAATTTCTTGACTATAAATTCTAATGATTTATAAAGATCAGATAAAGCAAGTGAAGTCTATGCATCTTTATCTAATAAGCCATATATGAAAAGCATGTGAACTGTTAACCAATTTATCAGAGCAGTAAACTCCAAACAGAGATGTGATTACACTGAAATAATCAAAACTGGCAAAGGACATGCAAAAGATGTGAAGCCAGGTCTAGAGACTCTGTAGGTTCTTTGGAGAACTCATTAGAGAAAATATGGAAAGATGCAGCATATGGTAGCACACTTAGAATTAGCTATTTTAAAATGAAACGCCATACTGTCAACTATATGGAGTTAAAACAGCAAGAAGAACCAAGATATGGAGAGTTAAGCAACAGAAAGAACCAAGATATGGTGCATGTTAAAAACTACCATTTTGCTCTCTTCAATCTACAGTTTGTGCTAGAGAGACTTCTCCTTCACACGGACTACAGTAACCTGAGGATATTTCCATGTAAAATTATTATCAAGAGATGTACAGAAATCAGAGATAATCTCATTGCAAAGGAGGCATCAACCTGTTTATTTAGGCTTGTCAGCCATAAARAGAGAGGAAACATTTGGACAGAGGAGAGGAGCTTCCTGCTTTACTATTGCTTTGCAAGAGTAGACAGCACAGAGCACGTTTTCCCTGACCTGCCCTGTGGATCATCAATGTTACTGGGGCAAAATGGAAGCCTGTTTCCCTTGTCTCATCCTGTGGTACTTTGATTTTTCTACAGGCTGAACAAAACCACCTGCCTCTCCTCTTGATGGGGTGCCCTGCACGTCCCCACCGTGTTGACCTCAGTGAGCTTCTGCAGTGCAGGACCACCATGTGGAGGGACTCCAAAGTCATGGAGCATCAAGTGCATGTGGCCAAATGAGGTGGCCCTTGCTTGCAAGGGCTGCCTGTGTGCACCATGAAGCAGAGCCATGGCCAGGTTTCAGAGAAGGGAAACTTCCTACTGACCCAAAGGGACTCTGGAGATTTTCAGTCCTGGACAGAAAAGAGTCCTGAAATCGCTGCAGAAAGGGCTGCTGCTTATGCTCATAACGTTGGTGCTTCAGCAGTACAAAACAATTGTAAGCCTGGCTTAATCAGTCAATTAAACTCATTTTACAATTGCTTGTGCATCATCAAAGCAGAATAAAGCAGCTGGAATGTACAAGGGTAGCTGGTGTGAAACATCTTGCCATCAGGCCTCCAGCACTCCTTATTTCAGAGGGAGTAATGACTTAGCAGTGTTGCCCCAAAATAAAATCTTTTCCTTTTTGAACTCAATCGCAAAACACTGACATTTAGTAAATAATACAAGATACTACACAGGAAAATGGAGGAACAAAGTCTTTACATGAGTAAGCAAGAAAATAGAAGACAATCTTCTTAAAAGAAGGGGAAAAGAAATAGTGATGGTTTAAGATTTTATTGAAAAAAGTCAGTAATCCTCTTACTTCATGTCTCTGTCGARATATTGAGATAAAAAATAAAAAAGGGGACAACATTTTGCAGTACAAATGCCTTATATTGGTTGTTTTAGGTTGCATATTGTGATTTTCAAAAATAATGTGTATCAAATAGATGTCATTTTAAGTGCCTAATTTTCAGAGTGAGGTTTTTTTTCATACTTCTATGGTGGATTTTTTTCAATGTTCTAGTAAGAACCTGAGGTATGTAGAGGGGTCACTGACAAGTCAAATATAAAAATATATTTTTATTAGAAGACTGTTTAAACTGGTGATGAACTTGCAATATGCCTAAATTGCACTGGCTAAAATCGAGAAGTTAATTAGGATCTTGTAAATACGTTGCATAATGAGGCCAGGAGACATAAATAGAATTTCTAATTCAGTTAGAATTTGACCACTCCAACTCCAACTACAAAAACAACTGATGTTAACTTATCTAGAAGTTAACATGAGAATATGGATCCTCACATAGCTCCTCCTCTGCTAGGTTAGAAAAATACGTTATTAATGAGAGTTTAGATCTAGGAAAACATTGTGATTTCAGTAATTCTGTAGATATTTCATTCTCAAGATACAGTGCCACTTGATATTTGAAAAATAATTGCTAATTTGCTCTATTTGCTGTTCAACTGCAAGCAGTAGAGCAAGATATAAACCACAATATATAGCTCTAATAAAGACACTTTTACACTCATGTAAATAAAAACAAAATATGTTTCCACATTTTTGTCTTTGAAAAGTATTAGGTCTTATCCATTAGAGAAGGAGAGAAAACATAAATACTCCTTCCTCTGGTGAAAAAGATGATTTTAAGTTGTTTTGCAAAGTGGATCTAGCAAAAGGTATATAATTAAAGTGGAAACTAAATAGTCATATTCTAAAATGCACGTSCATGTTTAAGTCACACACATATATATGAGTTACACTTTTATGYAAGTAGCTTGCTTGGTTTTACTCATGACTATATTCTTCATATAATAAGATATAAAGACTCAGAAGCTAAGAAATGACATAACTATGGTTTCTTATACAATCCAGGTGCAGCCTGCTGTTGTGAATGCATTTTGATAAAATGTTCATTTACAAGGAGACATTAAAAAAAGGGTGGAGCCTTTCCTTAATGGAAATGTAACTACTGAGTATTTATCATCTTTCAAACTATTTGTTTTCATGTTGTGCAATCACTGAATACAAAGATATTAATTATTAATTTCTGCTAATTGATGTTCAGTGCTGCAGTCTTTAAGAACTTTACAAYGATAAATTATTTTCTAAAAGGGGCATATGAGATTAGGAAGTATACTAACTCCATTTTATGCCTTGAAAATCAGGACAACAAAGATATATTAAGCTAAAAATCTTGAAAGAAGCCATAAATATGGGAGTAGTCAAGATAAAAAAAAAAAAAAAGGCAGAACTTAATTTGCTTAATGTAATTATGTGTTACATGGTTGTTAAAGGATCTGCTTACAGTATCTTGACTTGCAGCTGTGACCACGCAATGTTTGTGTCGATTCAGCCTGAAGTGTCTTACAGCCGACAAGGGGAAATGAAGGAGGCAGAGTTGGAGGCTACCTCTGAAAACCTCTTATTTGCCACACGTCAGTAGGAAGCTCTGGGAGGCGCAGGAGCYGTGGGAAGGCCGCTCCGAGCTGGCTCTGGAAGGACCTGCAGGCACCATCGTGTGCGCCCAAGCACCGTGTCCCCTGAGCTCTGGATCTGCTCGGYGCTAAGAGGGGCAGGGTCCCCATTTGGGGGGGACAGGGACCCTGCCCCTCTTAGCGCCGAGCAGATCCAGAAGAGCGTGCCAGCCGCTGCCACTATGACACTGAGCCCTGTGTTCTGGGGAAACTGAGGAGAAACAGCCTTGCCTTAAATTCTCTCTCCTCACACGCCACGTTGACATATGTTTAACAGTTAAAGGCTAAGTGTGGATGTAAGCTTTTAAACATCTAGCCTGCATCTGGAAATATTTAAAGTATTGCATTACTTAATTGCTGTATGGTCTTAGGTTATATTATTAGGAGTACAACTATGTTAAACTTCTTAAGATACCAGCATGGGATTAAGCTCACCTACCTAATCTCACTCAGCACCCCTTGCAACAAACAGATGGAAATAAGAGTCTCCTTAGTGAACTTCTGAATGTTTATTACAGCAAATATATTTTTGTTATTTTCAGGAGACAAACTTCTAATCTGGACAGCTTTATTTCCTTGGATATTTCAAAGCCCAGAAAAGATAGCCAGCTGTTTAATGCAAATTAGTGAATACATTTCTAAAAATAAAACCAATTAGAAAATATGATAATATTGTCTTGATTAGGAAGTGTAGAATAATATACAAATACGCTGGGCAACTACAGCAAATTTGGAGATATTCCTGAAGCAGATAAGAAAGACTGGAGGACAGAGAAAACCTAGATTATCTGAAATGTTGGGTAATGTCTTCCATTATAGTATGACTGAGCTGTGTTGTTTGCCTGTCAGGTAGGGAGTTTTCGTGTCATAGGATCTAACTGAGAAAACTCTGTGACAGGCATCTTCACTCCTTACCTATGTGGAGAAAAAAGCCACTAATAACAATTGTTCATTACAGCAGAGTAAGAGGGCCAACAAAGGGAAGAACCCAGCTCCTCCTGCCCCGTTGCCCTAGGCACTTTGCCACAGGCTGTGGACAGTAATGTCCAAAGATCTCAGACTCCAGACAAGAGAAGAGGGGCAAACAGTGAAAGGTGTAAATGCAGTTTCTAAATACAAACGCATACAGGGGTTGAATCAAGGTAGCATAGACATCTGGCAGTTTCTAATGTTTAACTTTACAGCTCTAATTTTTCTTGCTGTAATTCTCTAAATTTAAATGGAAAAGATCACTGATAAGGTATTTCATCAAAGGAAACTACACGGACTCATGCATGTAGACCTGCATAGGCTTCTGTTCATCTGAGCTCATAGAGCAACTGGCAACACTCACAGGCTCTTATCCTTCGTAAAGCTCCATCCCAGAAAAGGGGTAAGACACCCCTGACATTCACAACTATATTAATKCAGGGCACATTTCACAGAGATATAAGGAATATGAGGAGAAAGTACCTGACTGACTATCGATCAGATCCCGTTCCTTGTCTCCCAGCAATACTGTCCCAATTACACATTTTAACTCACCTACTACCCTTGATATATGTTCCATGGGCCCTTAGCCCTCTATGCATTAGCTGTCCCCTTTTTTCTTTCCTTTATTCTTCTCTTTCATCTCTAGCACTGATCAACCTTCTAGGTTCCCCTATCTAATCTTATATCTTGACTYATGCATCCTTCCCTGGCAGTTCATTTCATCCCACACACCCAGGTGCTGTTTTGATCCTGCTGTTTTATTTTCCCCCAGAATTCAACTCTTTTACAATACATTTTCCTTTTGTCTTCCATACTATGCACTCTCTACACTTCAATAAAACACTTCTGCCTCCTCTGCCATGCTGCTTAGAAATCATCATGAATACAGGTGTTTTATTTACACCTATAAACTTATCCATCTGAATGCTATTCTAAATGTCTTGTGAATTTTGAAGTTCCTGTCTTGCTAATGTTTTTAAGAACTCATTTTATTTCAATGAAAAGCGATTCAAAAGAATGCCATGTGGAAATTCACCACAGAATTAATTTGGAAATAATGCTTTGTGCGACATACCTTTCTTCTACTGAGATCTCCTTCAGCTGTTGATGGGGTTTTGTCCCTTCCATTTCTCGGATGCTTACTGCGTAGATCTTAGTAGTATAGTCGATTGCTTTTTCTCTTGCAACATCGCTATCGTAACCTTAGAAAAATAAAACATGAAATAAAACAAACTACCCAGGCTTCATAGGGGAAGAACAGAAAACAAGATCTACAGCAATAGAAGGAAGAGGATAAACCTCTYCATATATTGAATTCTAGCAACAAATGAAGAGTTGCAGCGAGTCATGAAGGTTTCTCACCCACTTCATATGAGCTTCTCTGGAATGAAGATTAAATTAAAGATGTGTTTATATAAGCCTTTTTACCTCCATCTTCTTCTGCATCTGTGTCTGATTCTTCACTATCAACCAGCTTACTCTCCTGAATGCCCAAAAATTCTCTGGTCCAGATCATCAAAGCTGTATCAGCACCACCTACAGTCAGCAGCACAGAATCATTATGCAACCACCGAACATTGGTTACCTGTGCGCTGTGACCCACATATTTCTTGAATTTTGCATGTTGGCCCTGTAGCACAAAGAATTCACACATTAGCAGCCTGACATACTGTGAACAGTGTCTTCCCTAATGCCTTTCTAGTATTATTTCTAATCGGAGAAATAAACACCCCGTGTTACCTTTACTGGATATGAAAAAAGCTTCACAAAACCAAAATCATCTCCTGTAGCTAGCAGTGCTCCATCTTTGGTCAGACTAGCTGCATTTACAACGGTGACATCACTGTGCATGGGCCAAATTCCTTCACAAGTCGGACCAAGAACACATGTCCAGGTGTCCCACTCAATCTTCTCTATCTGCAATCAAAAATTCACCAAATGAAATCATCTTAACAACACAACCAGTACAAACTCTGTTAACACAATTTTCTGTCTCTGATATTAATGTAAAATATTTTAATTTTTAAAAACGTCTCTAGCTAAATAGTAAAAATTGCACTTGATCTTCATCAAAACTCTTAAAAATCCTTTAAAATATTCTGCTATTCCCAAGGTAGAGCATTAAGATACAAAACTCCTTAAATGTTTTCTGAGGTGCTAAATATTACAGTAAACCCTGTAGAGTCATTCTTTATTAAAAATAATCAACATCATTGAAAGCCAGGTCACATTCTTTAAAGATGGTTTAKAAACCATATGCACATTGACTGTACAGAAAACAGGGGAAGCTCATGGGAAATGACTGCTGCTAAACATACAAAAATGAGCTTACAGATACTAACAGACTTACAAGGGCTTCCATTTACAAATACTAGCAAAGACACTATGCAAAATAACTAAATATTTCTCATTCTACATAATTCTATGCAACTCTATGTATTTTTACCAATGTAAAAATAATATCTTAAGAGGAAAGAATACAATTTGCACACAGAATATGCTAATTTCCAACAAAATAGGAAAATAACTTTTACAATAAAAAAAACAATAAGTATAATTCATACCTCAGCAATTCTTATAATATGCCTTTTCCCCCTTGGTGCTTCAAAAAACAGTTGCTCTTTGGCACCAGAATTGACTTGCAATAACTTTCCTGGATATGAAATAAGAAYTTATTATGAATCTTATTCATTATTATGAATATTATGAACTTTCTTTTCATTGAAGGAAGAGAGCTATGGGGATAAGCTAAGAAATCACCATCCAGAATTATTTAAAGCAAAAGCAGTCAGATGCTTAAAAATCACTCTCTTGAGAATCCTATACTCTTGATTCACTATGCAAGTAATATTTTAAATACCTTGCATGGTATTTGCATGGTAAAAAAACAGCTAACAGTCTTGCATAGCCTCATCTGATGAGTAATATTTTATTAGCGTTTTCATGATCATATTAATGGAAAGTAAAGCATATTTCGTACCTGCACTACTAATTTTCATGACAACTTTGTAAGACAGGTCTGCAACAAGTTAAAAATACTGTAGGCTGCCGTCTCTTTAGTACTGCCTAACTGGTATATATTTAGGCAGTTTACAGCAAACTACCTTTTAATATGAATTTTAATAGTCTCAGACAAATATTGTACAGTAGATAACTCTGATGGTGTGTTAGCAAGTATTTGTGCATGACTGCAGAAGCAAAAAATACCATCAAATTCAATTTTGCAATATTTGCCATAAATTTCTTCATAAATCTCACCAAAATTTTGAGGGTTTTTATTTTTTTTATTGTAATTAAAGAATAATTTGAATATTTATTATAGGATCAGTGCTGCAATAGCTAAACTGAATAACTACAGATAAAGCATTCATTAACTGTGAAACTCTAGATTAAATTACGGATTGCTCTGAATTAGTGCAGTTCCCACTGCTTTACTTTGGCTTCTGCAACACGGGTCATTCAATTTAATCCATTAATTCACTACAATAGGAGTTTATTTACTACAATCTCAAGAGTAACACCACAAATAACTGTGATGCTCATCTATCCATTCCATTATTATCTGCTATTTACAACATGCTATTTTGTTATAAAGAAGAAAAATAACCAGTTACTCTACAGAAAACATTTTTTATAGAGTCTGCTCCCTTTACAGCTGTTACTGAAACAGAGGTGAAGGGAAGAAATGAACATATATGCTAGGAAAAATTCAAATAATATTAAGGAAAGGAATATTGTCCTCCTCTTCTAAGAACTATCAGAAAATGGGGAATAAAAATAATGAAAGTGGAAAAGCAGCTGTCATTTTTTTATGAAAAATCTTAATCAACATATCCTCTCCAAATATAATAAATATCATTAAATATTAAATATTATTACAATAAATACCCTAAGGACACAGAGAATTTTTAGTTTTCTTTTACTTTATATCTGAATAAGTAACATGCCTACGAAATGGCTACTACAGGTGTACAAATCTTATCAGACAAATTGCTATTATTATGCATGCAGCTATTAGTCGTTAGATTATCAAGGTTTTAAGCAAGCACATGGTGCCACCTCAATTTCAGCACGACTTACTAGATCAGGAATAGCACCCAAACTTGAACAAATTCTGAGAGCAGTTTAGCTACCACAAGTGAGCTTGTGCTGCAGTTTGTTTGCACCCACCATCAGTCCATCAAATTTTCTTAGTGGTGACTCTAACTTCATTGTGGTAATGCTCAGCAAAGAAGAAAGGAAACTGGACATAAAAGGTGGAAAAGAAAAAATGTGCCATATACTACAAAACTACAAGAGAACAGGGCAAAGAAAAGCAGTATTATGCCCCTAAGTGACGTTTTAGGCATGTGTTGTCACAGCAAAGTACCATGTATTCTTGTACAAATGCTACAAGTGAGGATGAATTCCACCAACAAATGTAATTGCAATGAATCCATATGGTGCTTGATGCTGAGCAAGCATTACATCAGTATTTGTAGTTTTTCTTAATTGGTTTAATAAAAGTTATCTGGTATTTTCTTTTACAGGCAAAAATATAAAAATATATAATATATATATTTATCATATCTGGTCAAACGTTTTACCTCTTGAGTCCCAGTCAATGTGTGTGATATAGCTAGAAGCACCTTTACAAATGCCAACTCTTTTGCTGGTAAGAACATTGTAAATATCTACAAAATTATCATGGGAAGCCACAGCCAGGTATTTTCCTGATTCTGTAAAGAGGAGACATTGAGGTTATCAAAACTGTAGTATTATTATCATTACACATTTTTATCACTGTAATAACCCCAATCCCATCTTTATAAATTTCATTAAAATATTCCAATTAGGGGTATACAATCTTTCTTCTGAACATTCAGTCTTATGCCTAGAAGAAAAAAATATTCAGGATAAACATTGCCTTTTCATTTTATTAGGTGACTACCTCGTGAAAACTTTATATCTGAGATCATTTCCTTTCTGTGGTGGAAAGAGACCATATCTTCAACAGTGTCAGCATTTACCACTAGAAAGCTTCCATCATTCAACCCTACAGCCAAGGCTTTCCCATCAGGAGAAAAGGCACAGCATCTTCCACCTAGAAAACAAGAAATGGAATCTTCCATTTGATGAACTTGGGATGAAGAAAACCATCAATAAACTGGAACTGATAGGTTTTTGCATCAAATATACACTTCTAAAAATATTTTTTTCGTTATTAAAATAAATACATTATGTAATAGGAGGAGTATAGATATTTTATTTGATTTAAACAGGAATGTACTCTCTGGCTGTTCTTGAGATGACCGTGGTGATTTGATCCATCTTGAAGTGGGTGTAGGCACAAATACCACCTTCCAACTGCATTGTAAATACAACAATCACAGAAACATCAGAAAGGAAAATATATATAAAAAAAAAAAGGAGGTCTGGCTGAGAAATTTGAAGACCCATGATAAGCAGTGTACCTGCATTTCTTTAAGGGATACTACACTGTATGACTGAAAATTCTGTTATATGACATAAATATATAAACCTGATACAAAGCTATAAACTCTATTATATGATAAAATAGGAGTTCCTTTCASATAGAGGATGTTTAACACAGACAATACACTTCCTCCATTTACTTTTTTGCCCAGTGATATTTCTGACTACATCCCTTCATGGAGCTATTCTGGTCCATCCCTGAGTTCACCTCTCTAAAACATTTGACTCCTCTGCTTTTTTCTCAGCTAGTTAGAGTTCCTGTGYTCCAGATCTGTCACTGATAATGAGGCATGTTGAATTTACACCCTATAATTTCCTGAAGAATATGAATGAGTAGCTGAAATAAGAGTAATTTTGAGAAGACAATACTTCAACATAGCCCATCTATTTTTACTTAAAGGGAGGGGAAGACAACTAGTCACTTCCAGAGAAGTTGGTATAGCACCTAACYCTTGTTTTGCACTGAATACTAACTTTGCTTAACGAGCAGAAAAGTTTACTTTTGTCTTTGTAATGAAAATTTTCAATGTCAGTGACAAATTAAAATTGGCTTTAAATATTCTTAGGATGAAAAATGATTCTGAAGTAAAATCATTCCCCTYGGAGTCACAGGAAAATTGATTAAAGTTCATTTTATCATTATTCATTAAGATGGATTATAATCTTATTTTTTCCACCCTTGTCATAGACTTGACACATGCCAAGGACAATTTTCTTCTTATGCCTCCAATTTCTTCACGAGTACATCCCCTTCCTACCTAATTAATGCTTCTGATGTGCTCTGAGAGCAAAGATGGAATCACAACAGGGAGTAGTACGATTTCTGTGTTGGTAGATGGCCAAATGTGGATTACCTTTTTTGAGTTTCCTCACTGCCAGCATGCGGTGCTGGGAAGAAAGTTCCCAGATTCGCAGTGTTTTATCGTCACTCACTGTTGCACAGACAGGCARGAGAGGATGAGCTGCCAAGCCCCAGACCTCTCCTTCCATGTGTCCCTAAAAGGAACAATTAAATGTTTGAGAGAATAATGTATTTCTGTTTATATAATGTGTTGTAGTACTTGTCCTATCTCCTTTTACAAATCTCASGGGACAGAGCCTTCACAATCTCCTCTCAAAGATTTCCACATTCAAAGARACCTGAATATCTCTGTTTGGTCTAGTAATCATCTGAAATACGTTTTTCCTTAGTTTCATTCACTAATAGCTGTAATCCCTGTTATCCACATGGTCCTTACCCCAAACTTGAAATGCATGTATAGGAAACAGTTACATCTAGGGCAGGATCATAGCCTGAACGGGCTAATCTGTCTGCAAGGTTTAAGCAATTTTTTACATTCTGGAGAACTTGTTTGGCAAAGTCCACATATTCAGTTCTTTTAACCTTTCCTCAGAACTCAGTTTTCAACATCTTTTATTATTCTCGCTACTGTCTCTAGATTTCCCTCACCTCCMTACAACTGCATTTCAAGGTCAACTCATTTTGAATTCTGAATTCCAGTTTGGTACCTGGTATTTATTTTTTTTTTCAAAAATTCTGTCGAAACAAAAAGGAAGAAAATCTTTGGTCATCTTGATTACATCCTACATATTTTCTAATACATGCAAGCATGTAATTTAATCTGGTTAACAATTACAAAACTCCTCTGTACATAACTGTACTATGCAGAAGCAGATACCTTCCATCTCCTGATCAGAATACTCATGGGAATCAGGTAATTTTAAGGTAATTTTAATATCACACCATCTCATTACCCAAGGGAATGGAAATACATGAGAATGAGATTGCAGAAGGTGTTAACAAGTTAAAAATAAAATGCAGAATACATCTTTTCCTATCTCACGTTACTATGGCTACCATGGARGAATACAAATCTGAAAGACAACTTGATTAGAAGTGACTGGAAGCAATAATAGCAAAGATCAGACACAATATTTTTCTATAAAACAATATTAATTTAGTCAGCTATAGAAAATGTAAAGTAAAAATGTCACACAATGTAGCTGTGAAAGATGAATACTATTTTCTACATGCAGACTGCTGAGTTATTATAGTAAAACAAAGCAACACTGAATGTATCAGTGGACATACACAAGAGAATTTTGCCAACTGGTCTTCATAATCCTTCATGTTGCAAATAGATCTCTCTAAGCTGGACAACAGATGCAATCCTGCTAAATAATTTTTCAGAAAGAAAAATAGAGGATTCTTCAGAYTATGCTAGGTTATTTCTATGAATGCACACAAATTGAAATAAAGTGACAAAATAAAATAAACAAAGCACATAGATCTATTTTTTCTTGCTTATACTGGTTCTTAAATGAAAAAGCCTGAAAAGTCTGAAAAATAGCATTTGAACTTAGTGACCTCTGTTTCACCTTCAGAATTCTGTAATTATCAGTGAATCTCAAAGCCAYTTCTATAAATAAGCACCAACTTCTGTCTGAGCAGGGAAAAGAATAGTAGCCAATAGGATTAATGAAAACAAAGAAAATGACTGGGAAATTCTGGAATGCCTTGTACTCCTTCAGGGAATATTTTGACATGAAAACCAGTATCGTACCTGAACAAGCAGAGTCATAGGACCACTTTTATCAATTTCAAGTATCTCTCCATTTTTAGTTCCCACTAGTATATGCCCATGCCCTAGACTGATGGCTCGAATAGAGGGATTATCTTCTAGAAGTAAACCTGAAGAATACAAAGACATTAAGTTTTATTGCAAAATCAAACAGAGCCTCATACCACCTGTAACAAGCATCTTGCCTCAACTACGATTAAAATCTTTTAAGATTAACTGTGAAACATGAGATATATTTGTCTAATAAAACTGCCAGTTAATACAGGGATTTAATTAATAGTTCAAAGGAGGGGAGCTTGTGCTCTTCTGGATTGTGGATATGCAGTGACTGTGTGTTCATATGCTGAATGCTCATATTAACTCTGCGACTATCTGTGAATATACAGATAATCTGTGATATAATTCTGTGATTATCTGTGAGTCTTCCCAAGCTTTTACACTGATGGCTTGTAATAATCCACCATAGAGGAAGTACAATTTAACAGGTCTTTCCAAGTCATAGGAACCCTACTCTGAGTGTGTGAAATTTGGTCTCTTAAAGAAGCTAGTTCATAAACATAGAACAGATTTTGAAACAGTTAGACCAACAGGCTTGTGGCATTTCTCTATAAAACCATTTTGTTAGTGAAATAAAGCCAAATACCTTTAGAGCTAGTAGACAGGGCTGCTCTTTTAATAGCGTAGGTCTTCAGACACCTTTCAAACATATCATCCCAAAGGGCCACAATTCCATCTTTTCCACCAGTTACAAAACCCTGTATGATCATAGTATGAAAAACATACATAAACACCAGCACTCTCAAGAGAATGTATATTCAAATGCAGTGTAAATTCCTCTATACTCTTTGCTCCTGTGTCCAATAAAAAATACTGCAGCCAATTCTTACGATGCCAAACTGTAAGAGAAGATTCAGTAAGTTGTTTTAGTAGAATTCTATCCTATAAAGATATATAATCAAATAGAGTTGATACTACTGTAAATAATAATGTTAGACCACAATATTTTTCTGCATATGGAAATAAGCTACAGAGAAGTACATGCATCATCGTTAGAAGTGATAAGTTAGTTGTATCTGCTTCTGCAGATATTTCAAATTCGACCAACTTAACAGATGTTCTAAACTGAGCTCTGATAATAGGCTGGGACTGATTCTTTGACTAATTCCTTTGGTAGATTCTTTTTATCAATGCCAAGTGAGTGCAAAACACAGCATAAATCACAGGTCAACTTATGTTATTATCTAAGACAGGAGGATGTTTAGAAAATCGAGTGCCAACATCACATTGAAAAATTGCCTGAAAAACTAGGCACAATCAGTTAAGAGTCAGAAAGGATTGAGCCAGAGGGATCCAATCTTAATGTTTCTAGCTAATAATATTCTTCTAAAGCTATAACTTTAAAGTTGAATCTGATATTTCATTATCATCCTCCTTAAATTGCCATTGCATTTCCAGTGGAAAAATTTAACCCCGGTCTTCATATGTAATATCACATAAGTAATAATATATTATAATAATAATAATAGCAATAAAATATCTTTCCACAGTTTCTTTTAAGGATGTATTGAYGCTAATGAATGAAAAATGCTTCCGATGTCTGGAATCTCTGAAAAACAAATCATTTGAATATTTGAATTCTTACTTGCTTAAGATACAGTGATTATATATATATATGCATAAATAAATCTRTGGTTCATACTGTCAAAATTCATAATGCATAAACATGTTGTGGGAKGAGGTTGAAGAGGCAAGGCATGGTACCTGATACTCTCCTGTGGCAAACAAACATGAAAATGAAATGCATGAGCACAGTGAGAAACAGATTCTGCATATTTAGAGGTTACAAAGCTACTGGTCACATATCAAATATATGTAAGCTAGTGCTTAGAAATACGTACTTACTAAATAATCACAACTGATTTTGTGTTGTTTGATTTTGTTTGATTCTGTGTTTTTAGTCACATTCAGTTTCATTCAGTGCACCTTGTTTTTCTGCTACCATCTTGCCTACTACGGGACTTACAATGTTAGTGTAATGTACAGCAATGTATTGTTTTCATGCACATGCACAAAGCTTGAATAGCTTAACTCAGAGATTCATGATACAGCTATACAGTTCTAAAACCCAGTATTGCAATGAAAATAGTGCAGATGAATGGATGATATAAGATGACAAATACCTTATCCAATGCATGCATTGCAAATACAGGTCCATCATGGGCTTTCACAGTCTTCAGCAACAGAGTGTCCTTCCAGATATAAATGTCTCCAGTAGCAGCTCCAGAGAAAACTAGATCTTCTATTCGCCCATATGAGACACTCATCATTGTTTCCAATTTTCCAGTGCTTCCAAATGTTCCTCGCTTTGATGTAAAGCCTCCACCTGCAATATAAACAGAAATATTTTTATATGTCAGTTTGTAGCCACAACGCTTTAAAAGACAAACATCTTGACCCTATCACCTCTTGTTTCTTCATAAGATGCAGCAGATAACAGAAATTCTGAAAATATAGTGCACAAGAGAAAAGCATAAATTAGGAAAGCCAATCCAGTGGTGACAGTCTTAGAGCAGCACAGGCTGTTTTTTTCACATTATTAYGTCCAAGCAGCTGATGGATTTTGGTGAGGAATTGTATAAAAGAACTAACACATCTGGCAGAACATTTTCTGCACAGAACAGCCTGCCAACCTTCCTTTTTCTCTTCAGAAGTAACCAAAACTAGATAAAAGATACCAAAGGTTTGTCTTACTTGCCCAYCTTCAGTGTGACAACTTGACAGTAGATCTGCAGAATGAATGGSAGGATTTGACCCTATTTGAATTTGCAGTGCCATACTCTGCCCAAACCACTAGCTTTGCTTTGGTGTGGAAAGCACAAAGTAGCCATATATGCACATTACATTGAATACATTTATATAGAAATATAAATTCAAGAACTAAAATAATATAAAAAGTGGTCTTCTTTCTTCAGTCATATTTCAGATTTATCTCAGACTTACATTCAATTCTACCTGGCAAAACTTACAGCAAAATATGTCCCTTTGCAAAGGCATTATTCTTGGAATAAGCTACTGCTTAATGCAAATGAGTGTATAAGAATTTGGCAAACAGCAATGAAAGAACACTTAATTGCAACAAAAATACCCTGAACATTTAATTTTTAAATTGAGAACATCGTGTCCTTGTATTAGAAATAAATCCTCAAATAAATTAAATAGAAAATACTCAGCTACAGTACCTGTTTGCTGCCAAAATTTGATGTGCTTCATCCCAACTGTGACTATTTTGTCTATATGATGTGGATTACACTTCACTACAAATATTTTATCTTTATGACCCCTGTAACAAAAATAATAATTAAAAAAGCACGGTAAGGGATGACTTAATATTTAAAACTTGTTTTTATTTTTAAATAAGCATAGCATGTGTTGGACTTGCCAGAAACAGTCTCAGATTAACAATGAGAATCTAATGACAGCAACTGTCATATTCCTAGTGCAAACATAGCTCTCTATGGCTCTTTAGCAATATGAGCATTGGCAGACCAGTCACAGAGACTACGTCTACATTATCTCTGCCACCATATGTCTAATCTGAAAGAGATTATTAGTCTTGGGAGTCTGACCCACTCAGTTGGTAGAATGTACTTGAACCTATGTAGTATTTGCATTAGACTACAGAAAGTCGTCCTGAAATGGAAGGCAGCAAAGGTCAATGCAATTAAGGCAAGGTATAAAGGACAAAAATAAATATTTAAATAGATAAGCATTCCATTTATAAATATTTTAAAAAACCTCTTGTCAAGAAAAACTGTGAAGGCTCTAAGCACCTGTGTTTTAAGAGGATAACTAAAATAATGAATTTAGAAACCAGCTTGTTCAGCAGCATTACACCTTCAAATTTACTTCTCAGGTAATCAAAGTCATACCTCTTGGAGTATAACTTGGAGTATAACTCTTGTAAACTTGGAGTTTGCAATTTTAAGTTTCACTATTGAAAAAAAATCGTGGATGCAAAGTAGTAATTATTTCTATTTTGGTGTTTTATTTTAAAAAATAAAGTAAAAATTACTACCTTTTCTGTCAGCATTGTAAATCTGAAATTCTCAGGTTTTGCAGTGTGACCATGTCACTTTTATCAGCCAGGTTTAGGAGATCTGAAAAACCAGATGATTCCGATAACTCTCCCAGGGTTAATGTTCTCTTTTGGTCAATGAGTCTAGCCAAAACTCTGCACTTCAATCCTCTGGTGCCTGAACCACTGCTTTTTGCTATTCCTCCTTTTCCTATGCTGCTACTTTGCCATAACGACACTCAGCCTTTCGGGTCAGGCAGGGCATATTGCCTCAGTCATGCAATCACATCGTGCCCATCACCAGCCCCAAATCAAGACAACCACATCCCGGTGCAGGTATTCCTTGTAAAACCCGCCCTGGGAGGAGCCAGCGGACATGGCCATCCGAGGCAGTGCAGTGACACACGGCTGGAAGAGCCTCTGTCTGTGGGAACAGGATCATTTCAGATCTCATGTTCGGGGCAGGGAGAGGTCGGGGCCGTGGGGAGGAAGGGGTAGGAGGAGGTTACAGGCTGACAAACAGCTTCTCTTGCCTTCAGCCCGATGCTTGGCCAAGCCTGAGGCCCTGCGGAGGAGCTGACGGGGATGTGCCGAGACGAGCACTGAGGCGTGAGGCCCGCACCGCACGGCAAACGCGCGCACCCATTTCCCGTGAGATGGAAAAATGCACCTGCACCAACAGCCAGCTTGGGCAGGTTTTATCTTCCATGGGACCGACACAGAGCATTTGCTCGTGGAGAATGAAGACAGCAGAGCAGCGTGGAAATCACTGATTTAGATCATAAATAAAATTGACACGACTCCCCTCAGCTCCTCTGGGGATTGCTGTCCACTACCACAAAACCCTCCGACCAAGTACAACCAGCACCGTGCCAGCATGCAGGGCATGAAAAGATAAAGGAAACTCAGATCGGTTTGGATTCTAACAGCAGACGGACACTCAACAAGGATTTTAACGAAACTAGACAGTTTATAAAGCTAACATATATGATTTATCTAGTGAAGAACTGAAAGAAATAAAAATGCATCCTGAAGACTGAGACAAGAAAGGGAAACTAAGACATCATGCTGAAGTAATTCACCTTAAGAACATTAAGCAAAAGAATATTCACAGAAAAAATCAAATAGCTACAAAACAAACATAACAAATGCTTGTACACAGTGAAGTTATTTTTCAGATTTTATCCTCTAGATGAATTCTTCTTTTTAGTAATGCTTAAAATTTAGACATAAACTCTCCTACTCAATTTTCTCTATTATATATATTCTGTTGTCCTAACCAGAAAGGGTGACTAGCCTGTAGGCACTACCTAAAAATAAATAATAATATAAATTGGAACATTCTAGATGGAAAACTATTATCTTGTGTATCTCTGCAAGAATCCTACATATTTTGAAAATTAGAGATTYGCAATAACAGTAGATACATTTAGGACACATATTTTTATACACTGAAAGATCCTGAGTATTAATTTTATACCTCCATCATGAGCAGAGACACAGAGCCTCTAGAGCCTGCCCTTATCTTGTTTTTAAAATCTTAGAAGTTCTCCATGGAAACATATAAGGTATTTCTCAGCTTMTGAATCTGCAGCACCATCTGTCTAGAGACAGGGAGGCTAGGACTGGAAAGCAAATTAAAATGTCTTGTTTTACAACACAGACAGGACTGTCGCTAAGGGTGACCTATACTGCACATTTTTAGCAGGATTTAAAATCTTGCTGTCCTATTTTGAAGGTATATCGTGAATATTATATAGTGAATATAGTGTACAGGACATGTACACACACACTTAAATTAAAACCATTATCTCTTCAATGATGGTATAGCTCTAAGGGATAGTACTGCCATTCGAAAATTCTGGAACATGTCATCACATGACACTAAAAATAAATGCTTTTTGCAGACACTTATTTGTTGCTATATTAATAATTTCTAGATAACAAATGGTAAACATTACATAGCGGCCGACATTTGGCACATTAGGATGTGCCTATTAAGTATCTTGATTTGAAAGTTACTTTTGATTTGCATGGGAATAAGACACAAACCAGATTCCCAAACAAAGACTTTGAATCTTCTTGCATGTACAGCTAGTTTAATAAACTGCCACAATTAAAGATTTTAGAAGACAAAAAAATCAAACATGCAAACTATAACTCAATCATATTCCAACACTGGTCTCTTCAAACAATTGCAAAAAGCAAAAGCTCCTTCAGCACCATGGCGATAATATTCAAGCTTTCTGTTAGTAAATATAAAAGGAAATATCTCAGAAAAATCTCATTCAGAAGGAAGGCAAATAGATCTGGAAAATCTATTTATGTTAGAGGAAATCTTTCTTTTTAGAATAGTAAGCAGCAGATGTAGACTGGTGTAACCAACATATCACCTAGTTAGTGCATGAAGGAAAACATCTCTTATGACTTATGCCCTGAATCAAGAGATAATAAAAAGAAAAAAAATATTGGCTGAGCATTAAAATTACTACATGAGAAATAATATTAGTGCAGCTACCCCAGCAGGAAGGCTAAAGAACTCAAGGTAGAAATAGTTGACGAGATCCAAGATTTTTGATATAGACATATAGCTCAGAAACACTGCACATTTTTAAGATATGTCTTCTGTTTATTTCTATAATCTAGATAATATGTGTGGATCATGTTATTCAGAAAAACATAATCACAGAGCGCATTCATACCACGTTGTATTCTTACCTGGTTGTTGCTAGCTTTTCTCCTTTTTTCCAATCCCAAAACACAATGGCATGATTATCATCTAACCCAACAGATGCCAAACATTTCCCATCAGCTGTACAAAAGCAATATTTCATGTTAAAAGTGCTAGGGTTTTAACTGAAAATATAACAGGCAATGGACACAACCAACATACTGTACACTGAATTTCAAGGGATGCTTTATAACCAAAGCTGGGTATTTTAGAATGTGAAAGAGATGTAGCACTTAAGACTCAAAAAAGTGATTCTCCACACACCGTGGTGGTGGGGAAGCTGAACGTAGGAAAAAGTGTAGTTAAATTGTGCAGAGTTGGAAGTTATATATCTGCTTGGAAACCTGCAAAGCCATATGCCTAACTGGAAGATTGAGGCTTTTAACCATAGAGGACAKTTTACAGCGTATTAAATGCAGGACTTCATGGGCCAGCTGATCTTCACAAAGCGATGTGTAATATCTCCCATTATGTTCTGCAGATATGGGGGAAAATTCAACTTCCTTCACTATCTAGATTTCCTGTACCCACCTTTGTTTATCAGACCATGATCTGGGAAATGGATTTGTTTTCAAGTTCTGTATCTGAGTAGTAAGAGAAAAATGTTGCCTTATCTTTGTTCATATCCCTGTGGCGAATATAAAATAGAACTTTACAAACTGTACCGATGTTATCTGGAAATTAAAACTGTGTAAATAGAATAGTGCAAACCAGGAAATAAGCCCTGTCTGCAAAGCTGTATGGGTACATGTGCAATATAACATTTCAAACCTTTGAAACAAAACAAAGAATATTGCCAGGAAAGGGCACAGCCACCATTTTTTTCCATGAATGAAAAATCTATGGAACAAACTACCTAGACTATGTGGACTGCTTCCACRTCCGCTGTAGCACTGAATTGTTTTGAAGTTTGCTATTTTAATAATTCATTTATTGATAACAAACAGGAGGTGCAAAAGTTTTCCAGATGAATGTCAAATGAACAAAGTTCAGGACTAAGAAATTAAAGGTTTTCATCGTGTTCGTTAATTCTGTTTCAAACGCGACATCAAATATGTGAATGCTGAAGAGGAACCTAAAGATGGAGATGAAAACACTGAGGAGTAATTCACTGAAAAGAACACAGAGACACAGGCATAAACCAGTTAGAGAGACCAATGAGGAGTCGGATGAATCTGGGATAAAGTAGAGGTGTAAAGRCCAAATGAGTCTTAATGGTGGGCAATAAATTGTTAATGATTTCATCTTTGTTTTCCTCAGTACAACTGTACAAAAAAAACAAGTTTTGGCTTGGTGACTAAAAATAGATAGGAATTGGTGTAGGCTCAAGTTTTTAACTGAATTTGCCAATACAGCTAGCCATAATTAGACTAGAAAAATGGACTATATCTAAAAATATATTGTAGAATACCTTTATAGCTATCTTCAGCACATTTTCACGGCTGTCAAATATTCCTCACCCACATTTTTTTTGATGCAATTTTATTCTTATTATTCATCTGCTGAGACGGAACATTTTCCAGAAAAGGAGCAAACACTCTGAGAGTTTAGGATTCAGGCTCACTGCTGGCCTTCAGTCCCTGCAGCAGACTGCACACAGAATCGGACATCTGAACTGAGGGACACATCAGCACGCCTGACTTCTCAAGATGACTGCRGGCTATACATGCTGAAAGGAGGATGCATGCTCCAGTGCTTAGGACCAGGATGGATACCTGGTAAGTGATGGCCTTTCAAACTGGAAACCAGAGATCTCACTCACAGAGCACYGGTCTCAGCCGTGACCTAGGCTGCCTCTTTACCACTGCAATGACTAAAGATTGCATTGCATTTATCATCAACCAAACGGGTTTTGTTATAGATAGTAACAAGACATTTTGCTTAATTTTATAACTAGATCATTACCAAACACACTGCTCTTGGCTAGAAATGTGTTCTTTGACTTCATCATCTTGCATTATGCTTTTATGTCTGAGCTACRTAAGTTTTGGTTATATTCTTATTCCTTATCGAACAATTGACCTTTCCCAAAGGCAGAAACAAAAAGTTCCTGTATGTTGTTCCTGTATTTGATCAAACAAGACAATGAAAGTCAACTTCATGAAGTTCAAGTGCTCCAAAATCAAGTTACACTTTAGTGGAAATATTTATTATCAGATCATATTTGTTTTTTGTAATGGTGAAAGAACTAATTACTGAATAGTGATACGAAGTATTAAAGTTAGTAGGAAATGAATCTATAAATAAAACGGAATGTTATAAAGCTAAAATTAACTGCTATAATCTCATCTACTGTAGGAAAGAAACAGGACCACTGATAATGAAAGGAAAAAAAAAAAGCAAGAACAAAATTCCACTCGGATTTTGAACATATTTTGGAGTCCTTGCTATGTGTGCAGACTGAGGAYAAACAAGATCATTATTAATCTTTAAGAGACAAACTACTTTCATGAAATTTTTTTCATGAAAACAACTGAAATGTAATTGCTGATGTATTTGATAAGAGTTTTGAACTTTATAAATTGTAGAAGATTTTCTTTTTTTAACTGGAGAAAAGATAAACATGGAGACAACAGACAGCTGGGAAGAGAGCCAAAGGTGTGAATGAAAGCAATGATTTAGCATTTTGCAGCAGTTAATAGGTGTTGATGGGCTCCATATTTAAGCGTATTTAACTACAAGGAACAGGAAGAGTGTCACTGGCATAAAGGACACCATTGCGACTACTTCAGAGGTCATGAGGCTTTACAGGTCTTTGCAATAGCTGGACTGGATCACAGTATTCAGCATCTTACAGGACTGAGTTCTGAGAAGCAAGCCAAGAAGGAAAATGGGGACTTCATCAGGCAGCAGAGAGAGGAAAAAGGTTTGGACTGAATTAAACAGGCCTAGAAGGATGGAGTATATATAGGCAGGAAAAGATAAAGTCTAAATACAAGATAGGAAACCTAAACAGCATTTATAGAGAAATAATGAAAATAAAGATACAAACAAGCAGTCATAAAACGTTAGTAAGAAAAAAAAATGAATCAGTAAGAATATGCTACCCTCTTGTAGCTGCAGCCAAATAAAACAGCTGATCTGAAAGATATATATGCAGTAATATGTGTTTTTTTAAAAAGGTAATGTATATATATTTTGTCAACAATAATTATTTTCAAGGATAAATCAATTCTGGAAAAGGGAACATGGTGGGGGTTTTTTAAAATTAAAAACACATTTAAACTTTGTTCCCTTGAACAGTGATCTTGGCACTACTACATGCCAAACATTCTGACTAATATCCCAAACTATGGACGTTAAATCCACCACCAGAGGGCACAACCAAACCCTGCATGAATACAATTTTAAGCTCAGACCTATGAGATCAGAATGGTTCTACAAAAGTGATCCAGCCTGGTATGCAGTAGTGGCAAACAGCATTAGCTTTGGAAAGTGAGAAAGAGCAGGGAGAAAAGCTAATACTGAGTCAGCTACCAGTATGTGGATCAAAGACTTTTTCAGCCAAAGGAGGTATGGGKTTTTTTTAAGTTTCAAGCAGTGGGACCTGAAAGTAATTTAGAAATAACTATTATTAAAACAACGAAAACTGCCTGCATAGGCCCAAACTAGCACCCTGATCCTGCCGTTAGGTGCATGCTGGCACACCTAGCTGTTCCTGTCAGTGCCACGGATCGTGACTAAAGCCATTTATGAGGARATGGAAAAGTCATGCACTTCAGTAATGCATAACCTTGGGACCTAAAGCAGTGCCAGCTTTAGGCATTGATGCCAATGAGTGTTACTTAAMAAAAAATAGTTTTGATATTTTTATACAAATCTATGCCCACAGAGTACATGTCCAGTTAATGTTTTATGCTTTTTAAAGAGGTACATGGTTTCTAATCAACAGGCCATAACTACTGGCAGAGGAATCTATCTTCTGCTTAAAATGTAAAACAAAGTATGTTCTAAATATACTAGTATTTGTTTGACTAGTGATCCAAATGGAAAAAAAGAAAAAACATGAACATGTACAAATACTCTATCTATCAGATCATTCTTATCCATTGCCTTTCTTCTGGTACCAAATCTATTTTCAGGGCTAGGTTACACACCAGAGAGAATGGATCAGCAATTTCAAATTTTAATTTCATCTCTGGGATAAACACCAAGATGCCTGTTCTAATACTGCTATATGAGTCAGTTCAGTAGAAATAAAACTGTTTTATAGTCCTGTTTTATAAGTGTGATCGAGAACATAAGGAATTCTTTACACATTTCTTAAGAAAGTGTTTGGTATTATGTAGTAGACATCACAAAAATCAATCATTGATCAACTGAGAAAATGCCCCATGTTTGATTTTGCTGCACAAACTGTTTTTTATCAAAGTTACCTGCAAGCTCTTATGTAAACTTTGTGTCATTGTAAAAAGGTCCTTTTATATGAATCAGCTATCATCATAGCTATTCAAATTAAATTAAAATTTAAGTCTGAGGATTGCTTTTTAATTAATCATTTAGATAAATGTTGGTTGTTACTTACCCGAAAAATCCAGTGCACACACTCCTCTTTGATGCTGGCCTTTAAGCAGTGATAAACACTTAAGTGTCTGTGTGTCCCAGACATGAATAGCAGCATCTCTTCCAACCTAAATAAGAGGGCTAGTCAGAATATTTGCTCATAGAAGTTCAAAGCATGCGAATACCAGTAATTAGCACTCTCACAACTTCAAAACCCTCCAGAGGTAACTACTTTTCCATGTGCTCTGTTTTATCTTCAAGATAAGAAGAGTTTTTCTGTTCTCCTCTGTTTCAGTCTTCACTTTCTTCGCTGTTAATTTCCCCAATTTACCGTTTCCCTTCTACTCTGCATCTATACACACAGCATTCATTCTCCTATTTTCCCCCAGTCATCGACACTAAAAGGTTTCCTTGTGCTTATACCTAGCAGCAGTGTATATAATCCTAATTTCCCTCATATCCTGMTTCACGAGGTTTCTTTATCTTCCTGACATTACAAGAACCAAAACAAACATTTGACTCCAGCTTTCGTTCTGTCTGATGGAAAGTCTTTCGCTTCCTGGGAATACTTCCATATTCTTCTATGTCACATCCTGAAAGTATCTGGACTCTCACATTTGTATTTTCTCCAAACTGATTTCTACCTTTCCCCAAGAAGCGGAAGGTTCTTGCTCACAGAGTTATATTCCTGTTCATTAGGTACTGGCTTCCTTCAAAGCTACACAAAGAACAGTCATATTCTCTCATCCCAAAGGCCACCTAGCCTACCAACCCTGAATTATCATCCTCCTGTTGTTTTCATAGCATCATCTCACATGTCTAGGGTCATTCAGTTATCAGGTTCATTTCCTCATTTTCCTCCTGACTAATAAATGTGAAAGGACTCCACTTTTTACTCTTGTTTTTCTCTGTCTTGTCTACACTGTGTCTTGGAATGATTATGTTCATAAATGGTTGGATTCCCTTTTATGATGGTATATCAAGAGTTCTTCCTTTCTTCTGATATTTCTTAACAGAACTCCATCCATCAATTTAAATTCAATTTCTCTAAATGGAGCTCTTTTAGCTTCTCTAATTCTAATTCTCATCAATGTGGGCAATTTTAGCCTCTTAGTCATTCAAATTGTGAGCGTCATCTTTCATTCAGCTGCCCACCATTCACATCTACACAGCTATGCTGGAGTCCAAACCCAAATCTCACTGCTTCTTTGCAAAGAAATAATGCAGCATCTGATTATTCTCTGCACTGACATCACCATCTAAGCAATTATCTTGATTAATAACAACCGGAATGCTGGCTTCCAGTACTGAGACTTTGCCATTCAAACTGCCACTTCATCATTCTGATCAAATAAGTCCTATTTTTAGGTCTGTCTAGTGGTGTCCTCTGAACTTTCACTTCTTTTTTTAAGGACCTTCATGATTTAGCCCTGTTTTGTTGACATGATAATTCATGTTGAAGACCACCACTTAAACAGTTGCTAGACTGCTCTGCTTAAATACTTCCAAGCACTTTTCCTTACTTTCTGCAGTCGAGTGCCCAACATAGAGAAACCTCTATCTCTCCAAATGCTGCCACAGTGCAAAATTATTAAGATTGACTAATGAAATCTGAGAAGTTTCTAGGACRGAGCTAAACCCCCACATTTTACACCTGAAAGAGTGATTCAAAGTAAATAAAAGACTTYTGCAAGGCTGCATCATTCAACTTCCAGTGTTCCTGTTATTTAGGAATAATATAATAGTGATGGCATATTGCTTCAAATAGTTCCAAGTTCAAGAGTCCAATAGTTCCAAGYTCCCAAATAGTTTGGCAGGCACATAGGAACCAATATACAGTTTACTGATATTTAGTAGGAAATGTCCCACTAAAGGTCAAAGAGAACCAAATTTTTTTCTGGATTATAAATCATAAAGGAAAACTGTTTCTGTATATTGCCAAGATCATCACTTTTAATACCCACCTGACCAGTAGCAACATAGTCTTTGACTGGGTGAATGGTCAGACTGAGAATGTCATCATCATGACCAAGATACAGTCTTTGGGTGTGTTGTTGCCTGTTATATACAACAGCTACAGCAGCRATATGATAAACTACTTCACCAGTTTGTGTGTAGAACAAATTATTCCGACAGTCATAGCCTCTATAACTGAAATAAATACAAAACAGTTTAAATAAGTAGTTCAAAARTATTCTTGTATTTTGTGCAACAAGTTGTGCAAACAAGTCGGGCGTTGACTTGAAAAGCCCAACTTTGTGTCACTGCCCACTTGAAGCGTCAGCTGGCTTGAAAATACCTTAGCACATACACAGAGAGATTACTTCCACTAAGAGCAGGCATTCATGAAATGTACCAAACTCCTAAATTGGTACAGATTTCACTGAAAGAACATGAAATTCATGCACACTTATATCCAGAAAACTTTTAYAGGAACTTGGGTTACAGGATAAATCTATCAAGCATTTTTACAAATTTCAGCAAACATAATCAACTTATCAGAAAATCTCTGAGCCAGAAAGCATAAATCACAGTCAACAATTAGTTTAAGAGGTAATTTTATAAACTGCAATATTGTTTTACTACTCATTTTTTATGTTGCTACACTATTATAACCAATGACACCACCAATACTACACTATAATACTATAACATATACTACACTATAATAGTGTAGCACCAATGCTACACTATTATAACCAATAGCACCACCAATGACAAAAAAAAAAAAAAAAGTGTTAACTAATATTACCATACCCATGTATAAACTGCAATTTTAAACTGTCTTCAGGTGCTCGCTCTCTTTTAAGGAAGGGTACAGAATGTTTTTTCTCTTTACTTTGTTGTTTCAGCTGAGGTAGGTCTTCTTTGTAAACCTAAAGAATAATGTTGAAATGATGTTAATGATCATTTTCTACATATTTGTATATATACACAAATCAGTAACTTCCTTTTCAGTATGGGAATTTAATATATGTTAATGT
The DNA here is from genome assembly GCF_003342845.1 of Nothoprocta perdicaria. NCBI lineage: Eukaryota > Metazoa > Chordata > Aves > Tinamiformes > Tinamidae > Nothoprocta > Nothoprocta perdicaria. The sequence continues at coordinate 1,510,251 of NW_020454461.1, forward strand.
GACATTCAGTAGATAAAACACAGCATAAGYCACTATTCCCAGCCCACACAACATAATAAAAATTTTTTCCAGACAGTGAAGTCCCCTCACATATGCGTGGCCTGGAGCATAAGTGGAAGAGTACACTTATTTTAGAAGATTCCACTGTCACTTTGTAAAAAGGATTTTAATTATTGTCCTTAAGCATCTTTTAATTTTCACATTGTGCTTAGTGTGTGTGTGTATACACATATATATACACACATACATACATATATATATATATTTATTTACTCAAAGGTGAATGTAATGAATTAATTATACCTAGAGTTTATGGTGAAATACACAGGAAAGCACATAAGTGATTTGCAAATGTTTCCAGAATCCTGAAGTACAATGATAGCTTTATAAATATATTAAGGAAATAAAATATTTTACATTTAAATCTTTTCATAATGCTGAAACCCTGCAACAATGCTCAACTGGCTGTGGCACCAGCCACATCCARTATAAGACTGAAATGCGACTTTAAATTATTTGTTTTCTGTATCTACATTTCTTGTTTTTCTGCAAATGGACAATGAAATTGCTGTTCTCACAAAATCCCACATAATCCATCTGACTGCAGAAATGGAGTCCTGGATTTTCACTAGACAGATGTTCATATAATTTGAGATGAGCTTGTGAAATGGTAGGTCATTAGAGCCTTGACATATTTTCCCTGGTACTCAAATGTACTGTACTCTGTTCTGAGTGTTTTGATCCATTTACTCTTGCTCCTCGGTGGATGCTACTCATGAAACACATTATTAGGATTAACATTTTCTAATGTGTCTAAATTACTAGAAACCTTTGTACTATTTCAGCTATTGAAAGTTAAAAGACAAAAACAACTGCAAAAAACACTTTTCAAAAGAGGATTCATGTTTTTAAGTTTCCACATGCATTTGCAAATGTTTTACTCTAATAAAAATACAAAATACAACCTATGATTAAGCTTGTCTCATGCTTCCTGTAAAAGCCTCTATTTTAACTTGCACACTTTGTCATGCATTAATCTGCTCAAAATATTGCTGTGTAACTTCCTATAGCTATTTTTTCATTTTAGTTTTTAGTTCCAGATGTCACTTTTGGCATATAAACAGTGTGGAGGAGAATGCCGATTTGAAACCAGAAGAAAATTCAGGAGAAGGAGAAGAAAAGGAGGAGGCCAGGACAAGCATTCCACCCAAACCAACTTGAACTTGAGCAGCTTATTGTGCATTTTTTATATACTAAATTCCTAGTACAGGATCCCAGCTCTAGCTTGGAGCATTTGTGACCTTTCACCATTGCAATAAATAAGATAACGGCTCAAGCTGACAGATCACAATCTACTTATAATGACAGTGAAAATTAGGTGCTGGGTATTTAAGATAAAAGCCAGACTAAGAAGAGAGGCAGCAGTATAAATACCAATATTTCCTGTTTCCTTGCCTTGAAAACAATGATAATACCATATTTCCATATATTCTGCAATACAGATCAACGTTGTAAAGCTCTCAGTATAATGAATAGAATGGTAATATTAATGAGGAAGGTAATACTTCTGCCTTCAGGGACATGTTTGGCAGTAACAAAGGCCATGAAACTGACTGATGAATAAGAAAGGATTGAATATCTTCCTGTCAAAGCACTAAGGATCCTGCATACCGAACGAGGCAGAAGGTCTGCAGAAAAGGAGTAAGTAATCATAATCCATGCACCTAAAAAGAGATAAACTGTGATTTATCATGGCATTTGCTAAGCCTTATGCAACTTTGTGACTTGAATAATGTTTTTTAATAGACTTGTGCAAATGTAATGTTATGGTGCCATTTGGGAAGCYTCACGCCAAGGAACAGTAAGGCAAACTTGCTCCCTGAAAGAAATGGAGCTAGCAGCTGAGCATGAGGACAAAGCCAGCTGAGAGCGTAGCCTTGCTGGCAAGGGTGCAGCGATGCGGGCACAGCAGGTCTGGTGACAGTAACCACGTTGGGCCAGGAGTCCAGGTCACCAGACAAGCCCATGTGATTAAGCAGGTCCAACGTCAAATGAGGAAGTCAAATCAGTAATTCAGGATGTGGTTCTGAGACAGTAACCAGGGACGGTTGCTGGTCTCTAAGAGTTTGAATTTGGACAGCCCAGTGATTGCCAGGTACTGGCCACCATGACAAGGCAGATCTGAGGCCAAGCCAGAAAGCCAAGACATGTCCAAATCGGTGGGATACGGGGTCAAGCACAAGCATGGCTGCAGTGAAGCTGCAACACAGCTCTGGGGAGGCCAAGGGAGGGAGTTTTAGTTTAAAAGCTGCTGTGAAGCCACTTGGAGGAAGCCTCCACCATGACATCTTTCCAGCTCATTCTTGAAGACAGCTCATAGCAGGGATTGGCCTCAAGCAACCGCTAAATGTCCAGAACAGGAGGAATGTGCTCAAGCCCGACACTTCAGCAAAGCTGAAGGGTATAAGATGTCATTTAGTTAAGATGAATTTAAGTTGTTATGATATTTTGAGGAAATAAAAGCCACAATTCAAAACATGGAGCTCTTACAGAACAAGRCACAATCTAAGCTATGTAATAGATGGGATTTTACTGAAGACAAGGCTCCAAGTGAAAAAGATGACTGAAGGCACAGGCAGAAGTACACAAGGTACTGGGAAAGAAAACACCAAAATTCTAAGAGAAAGAGAAGCATTTGCAGCATGATTATGAGAAAAAGATAACTGTGAGTTGTGGACTTTTTTGGTGGCAGGGGAGTGTTAAGAGATCAAAAGTTGGACTTAAAATTTGAAATGAAGTCTTGTCCAAATCCAACTATGTTAGAAAAATAGGGTTATTCTTTGCAGATAAAGGGAATTACATAAGTCAATTCCAAACTGTTATCAWTTTTTCCTATTTACGGAAGCAACCAAGAGAATTCTAAGCAAGCTCTTTGGCCACAGCAGAATCGGTGTTACACCCTGACAGACTGTGAGTCAGGCTGAATCATTCTGTTAAGTTTAATTAAAATTAAACAGAATTTCAAAACCTTTAAAATCAAAAGATAATGAATATACATTAGGTGCTTCCTTAATCAAAATTAGACAATAATAGTCATAAATCAATATCAAGAGATGAGCTTATAGTATGGAATAGGATAATATCATGCCTCAAGAAATGAAAAGAATCCTCATTTGCATTGTTTTCTTCTTCCATGAAAACAATGTATTTTGATTTATTTTAGAGAACAGTTGTACTGAAAATTGAAAAAAATGTTAAGCATATTAAGTAATTTTTAAAATATTTTGGCTCCTAAAAATGACGGAGATGTTAATTCTTAGATACTGTTGTCCTTGCGAATTAGAAAGAACCTGTTAACCAAAGAATATACGTCAGAATATACTGGCACTCATTAAGATGGCTGAATACCTCAAATGTGCTGCAATTGGCATACAAAAACTCCATTTTGAAAAATATCTTTCTGAATTTGATGGGACTGAAGAGTATTCTCCAGCTCCAATGGGAATAGGAATAGCAACGAGCTCTCAAGAAACTGTGTTTAAAAATTGTACTCTTTCAGATACATTCTGTATTCTAATATATAATTTTATATTCACCAATACTTTTTCTTCAAACTCTTCTAAATCCTCATCTGCAGCGAGAGTAAACTCTGTTTTTATGTATATTGTTGCGTCAGAAGCTGAATATTGTCAAAATAATAGTCTTTAAGTAGGGTGCTGAATTAGCTGCAGACATCTTTTACTTATCTTCACTGAAGAGTCATGATAACTCATCTGACAATTGGATTTACATCACTGTATACTAATCTGTACTCACCTGACGATCATAGTTGATTTGAGCTTCCTGCTCTATGTCAGAATCTAGTTCTGGCACATCAGATAGATCAGAATCTGATTCTTCACTGTAGGAATCAACACTACCCTCTACACAAGGAAAAAAAATGGTATCTGTTCACAACAAAATGCAATATTATATTTCCATATAATATAGACTGTATGCAAACAGTATGTAACAACCTCAGAAGCTTAGGAAGTTTTGTACAGATCATGTAGGCTGATTGAATGTGTCAGCTTTCATGTCTGTTTTTCCTGTTTCACTGCCTGGGGCACGAGGGGGCAGGATGAAGAACTGAGCAGTTACTAGCACATTTCCATCATCTGAGAGGGTAATGGTTCTGTATGTAGGCTTTGGAATGGAAACATAAAGAAATATTAAGTCTTTTTCTTTTTTCTTTTTTTTTTTTTTCTCTAAAGATTTTTATCTAAACATTTACCGTAGCATAGGTTTATGACCAAATTCTGCAGATTCTGAGATTTTCTCCCTTTTGCTGAAAGGATTCCACTTTTCAATAACATGTAGTTTGTATGACTTTTGTAGAATATTCTATCATGAATATTAAAAAAAAAAGCTCTAAAGAACAGCTATCATATTTGCAATTAACAGATAATTAATAACTCAAATTTCACAGTCAGATAGTTGAAGACAAGTTAGATGGCCGCTTAGGAAAACTGACTTTGATCTAGCAGTCTCCTCTCAAATGTCTTTTTTGACATGATTTGACAAATATTACCAACATATTCCTAAACATACAGTAGTGGTGTCTGCAAAAGAGTTTTTAAGGAACCCTGCATGAAACAAATAATAGACTATAAAACGTAAAGGGTCATGTTAAGACATGCAAAGTATATGCTACCTATGGGATTTATAAAATCATTTTCTGTTCATTCAAAAAACTGCTGCATTTTTTTTCTTTACAAAAAAATCTGAAAGGAAATATTCAGAGGAGATCATTTTTACCTTGCGGAGCTGTTTCGAGGATACCATTTGTTATACCTTCTGGAATAAATCTCCACTGAAAAACAGAGTGATCAGCACCTCCTGTACTTAAAACCCACTGAAAATCATGGGACCAACGGACATTGGTTACATGTGCTGAATGGCCAACGTACTTCCTAAATTTAGCTCCTAAAGTACAGAAATAGGTCTGTTAGTATGCAAGAAGAAAAAAAAAATAACATTGTACCTAAAAAACTTACTTTTAATGGAAATAGTCTAAATAGTATAAAAACTAAAAAAAAAGTTACAAAAGTATTTTAATGCCTGAAAAGATTGTTTTTAATATTCTAATATTACTAGTGATTATGATATAAAAGTAAATGAATGTGAATGAATGTGAATTATTCACAAGAATGTGTTTACAAATAAATTCAAACTCATGATTAGAAAATACACTCATATCAACTTAAATAGTGAAGATCATGGTAAGCCAAAAGGTTCTTCTCGTTAGTTTTATAGTGTTTATTCATATTACAGTGCAAATACTGAGGACTAAAAAACTATCCTAAAAGAGATAAACAGCTGAAAAGARATGAAGAGATTCAAACATGTACGAACTAAACCGTTCATACAAGACTACATCCGCATGCACTAACGAAAAGGGAAATTCCACCAAAGTTTCTGAAATTGTTACTGGCATAAATCTTGCTGGTTTAAGTAGCACATCTGTTGTCGATRCAGTTTTGATATGATATAAAGTCTTAGTGATGTCATTCTGAAAGTTTAACACCTGAAATAGCACAYGTTAAGCTATACATTCCCAACAGTTTTCATACAAGTGCATGTAGGCTGGAAGATACTAGATACATATAGGGTTAATCTCTCGTATTTACATCCACTAATACTAACATGAAACGTGCATGTACTAATTTACTTTTTGCAGTGCTTTTCCTCATCTCCTGCAAGACTCCTGCAAGTTTTAAGCCCCGTCCCTTGCTGTTTGATTGCTGTCAGCCACGTTCACTGCTCCTCTCCAGGCTCAGCCTCACGTCAGTGTGAAACAGCATCTTTTTGCATAACATTGCTGTTTCTTCCCTTCTAAATATACTCTAAGTTTTCTGAAACATCTGCTTATCTTGAGTATTGAGATGAATGTCTATCATCACAGTTTTGCTCTAAGCTACCCTGTCACCTTCGACACTTCACTTCCTTCTGCAAGTCCTTCCAAGCATCCTGTTGAGATTCCTCCCAATTAAGTGGGTCTCCCCATGCTGCTGCTACACAYAGAGCTGCTCCGCAGGCAGTGACTACTGAAAAAAGCCCTTTCTAATGAGTGTAGTTCAGGTAGCAGGGGGAAGGCACCCTGCCTCCCKCTGAGGGAACAGCGAGGAGCTGGCGCGCTCTGCGCAGACCCAAGGCCTAAAGAAGGAYGGGCTTCATGCTCAGCCATCTTCTGCCCTAACAACCATTGTATTTAATAAGAATACAGATTCAAAACGTGGCTGTAAACATCACATTATCTGCGTTCATGTGAATACCATTACGCCACCTAACTACTGCCTGTAACAACGTGGTCTGCACTGATGGGGAGCACTCACTGCTCCTGTTCTGCGATTCCTCTAGAGAAAGAGGAGCAGAATTTCTACTTAATTTACAGTTACCACAGAGTCTTTGATTCTATTCTAATGCATAATTTGAATATTTTCTAACAGAGGTAAATAGATGAATCTGTATCAGTGATCTCTGCTAGAAATATTTCAAGAGAAATCCAACATTACCTCATCCAATTATGTGATGRAGTGAATGGTACCAAAGAAAATGGCAATTTATATGCAGACAAAATATGTCTGAAAGGACAGACCTTCCAATTCTGGGAAACACACATACAGCATTTTTACATGGCCTGTCATTTTGTTATAGTAACACATAAAGCTAAGCAGAATATGTATTTGAGAATTAAAAGGCACATATGTGCTTAACACATAATTTATGCACCTGCATATATCTCTGCTTGCAATCTCTGAACTCTTCTAGATTGCATAAGATCTTTTTCAATTTATGGATAAAAGCTAACACAAGCTTATTTGTTCACTTATTTCACATTAAAAATTTTCACATTAAAAAGTGATACCAGGCTTTATAGAATAAATCATATAATTAGGAAATAAAAGAATATAAAAAGTATAAACAACAACTAATAGTCGTTTCTCACTGACAGTCTTGAAATTACAGCATTATATACAAACAATGATTCTATATTACCAATTTAATAGAACTACTGATGTTTAGATATATGAAGATGTAGTTTCCATTTTTAAAGGTAAAAACATATTACACAACATAATCTGAATTATTTTGTGTTAATATGACAAGGTGAATATTTTTAAGAAAAATCAAAGGACAGAATTTTACTTTTCCAAAAAACAGACACATTAACCATGCTCTGGGATTATTTCCYGGAGGACAATTTTAGAAAAATATTATACAAGAGTAATAGCCCATTTGTAATAGCAGATATTTTCCTAAGACACGGATATTTGACTAAATGTCAAAGGTCTAAAAATAAATAAAGAAAAAGCAAGCAAACTRCATTGCAAAGTGACAAGTACCTTCTCATTAAAAACTGGTCTATAAAAAGTGTTACAGAAACACAAAYCATTAGACATGCCATAGAAACGTCACATGCACCAAATAATCATCTTAGAATCAGCAAAACTGTCACAAGAGTGTACATTTAATTTCATTATTTTATTGAAGCTGTGAAGAGGTATTTTTTAATGAAATTAGAGCCTACTTTATAATGTTAGCAAAACATTAGTTCAATATATACATGTAACAGGAAGCTTACCATTGCATTCTTCAGAAATACAAAGCACTGTCTTACCTTTCTTTAGGCATGGAAATCTGAATAATTTAACCAGCCCAAAATCATCTCCAGTCACTAGCACCGAACTGTTGTAATTTCCATCCACAGAGTTGACATCTGTAATGTTTGTATATTTTGGCCAAATTCCATTCACTTCAGATCCTATCACACAGGTCCATGAGGTCCAATGAATTCCTTTGATCTCATCTTTGCTAGTTAGGTGCTTCCCGGCTGAAAATATGTGAATGAATATACTGTTTCCTCAACTATTTTTCAATAAGCCATATTTCTTTTCTTAACAGTTATTTWTYTWWYWMATRYATRYATWYWTYTWWYYWWTYTTTTTTTTTTCAGTTTCCATGCACAAAAAGGATCATTCAAAATTTTATGAGTATAATCTCACACTTGTGGTATTTGAGCATATCACACATGTTAAGTGTTATAATGCTGCAGAAGGACATTTAGGTACCATGAATTCCTGGAACACCTTTAAGTGCAAATGAGATATAAGATTAATAATACTAAGGCAAATTTTGAAATAACACTACATGTAGCAATTATTAGTTCTCCTTATACAATATCACTGAAACTTGAATATTTGATGAATTGATGAGTCTGTGGTACGTTTTATGAATCAAGACAATTTTATAGCTAACTGGATGGACTATGACTTTATGATAAACTAGAAGGTTCTTTATGGAAGCAAATAATTTTTAATATTTTGTATGTACCAGGAGAATGAACACAACAGGAAGAGAATTAGCTACTAAACATTTGTTTTTGTTTCATGACAAAAATAATGCTATTACTAATACAAGTATGTATCAGTGATGTAAATTAGAGGAACCGACCGCAATATCACATTTAAAGGGAATTGCTACACAAGAATAAACATTCTCATGAAAAATGTTGRATTATCAATTTAGCAATTCTATGGGACAAACCAGATTTAAGACTCCACATAGATACATTTTAAAGACTTCATGAGACATGAATTAAAAAGAAAACACAATCTCATTTTAAAATTTAAAGAAACTGCAATGAAATCTGAATCAGAGCCGGTATTAGATTCAGCATTCTGATTTAAGCTCATTTAGCTAGACAAAATTAACTCATATTAACCTTCTTTGGTTTTCATAACTGCTAAGTATAGACCAAAGCTTTTAACAATATCATTCTGGAATKAAAGTTATCAGTGACACACGGTCCAGTGGATTTCCTGCTTGACAGACTATTCCAGGCTTTTACTATACGTGTTTATCAAGCACAACTAAAGCTTCTCATTCTAAATATGCAGTGGGTTTGCTTAATTTAATGTGCCTTGGATTTTTACCAATGCACTAATCATTAATAGTTATCAAAATCACCATCATTTCTTAAAGCCCCCTTCTTCTCTAACTATTCTTGTTCTTTATAGAGAAAAAAAGAATAGGGAAGGTAAGAGTTTGGAAACTTTAAGTGAATCCAGTTGAACAGTTCAAACTAAATTAACACCATAATGACAGTGAAGAAAGGTCTGAATCACTTGATTTTTACTTTTGATGAAGATAAAGTCATTTCAGTCTAGGGTCAATGCAAAGACAGATTTTGAAGTGAGGTGAGAATGTGCTAGAAGCTAGAAATAGCTGCTGCCAAAGAGACAAGATGGTGCCAGTCAGGTTATTTCAAAATTAACATCTATTTTGGATAAGAAAAATACAGTCCTGGCTCCCCACACTAAGAATATTGCTGAAATAGCTTAAGTGAGAGCAAAATGTTATTGCTAAAGCTCTGTTCCTTTCTCTGACAAAGTCTTTTAATTACTAAAAAGCATTCTCAATTAAAGACTAGAACAAATCAATTATTTATCATGTGTTACAGATGAATTTTTTTTTWATGGGACTTATTTCTCAGAGGTGACAAGCAGGACTGCAAGCACAAGTGCCAAGTACAGGGCATATATTTATTACTACAGCTGAGRTCCAGAACAACTAAGGAAACAGGTGCTCTTTCATATAAATATACGGAAAAATCTTCAATATTATATGATTGGCACAGACTCATTTGTTTCTTTTTCTTTTTTCCCCCGTTTCTTCTTTACATTGATGATATGAAAATAAATCTTACTGCAGATCACAAGCACTTATTAAATTTATATTCTTACTCTCATCCCATTAGACACGAGTCTTGTTCCAGTAGTGGAAAAGGAGTGATAACATCCATGTTATCACACTGTGACATCTCCAACTCACTTTAAACTTTCTAAATTCTTTCCTGCAGTGTTGGCTGTGTGGCCGTTGTCACAACTGTTCTGCACTTCTGTTCTTTTTGATCTGTATCTTGGTCAGGGCTTTCAGGGCTTCCATTTCGACTGTCAGAGTTTAGCACTACCAGTGGAATATCATTTCTATGAGTGAATCTCAACACTGAAAACATTGACATTTTATCAGCACTTTAATTTTACTCAAGCCATTCTCCCACCTCCAGTAACTGAATTCTTCAAAAATGTTTTAATTGCTAACCCTAATTCATCATTTGAAGGAAATGCTACTGGGCCAGACATCATTTGGTAGTTATTTATGAACCAAAATCTAGTTCTCAAGTGAGTCAGCCTGTAAAAAGAGTTAATTGGTAGGTAAAAACATACAATTTCACATGAATAAAAATGCAGAAGGAGCTTTTACTTAACAAAAAACGAAGGTGGATACAGATTTTAAAAAATGAGCAGTGGTTATTTACGTAAGCTCCATTCAAGAAACTCTGCTTCTGGCTTTACTATTTATATCATACTGCTCTCTTCAAATTCACACCATAGTTTTCTTGTCCATGACATGAGCTACTTACAAGGCATCTTGTAGAACAGTCTCTCTCCTGCACCGTCATTGGTTTGCAAGTATTTACTGTCCACAGACCAGTCAATATGAGTGATAAAACTAGAAGATTTGTTGCACTCTCCGATCTTTTTGTACCGCTGAGCAACCGCATAGATATCCACTGGGCCATCATTAGAACCCACAGCAAGGTAAGACCCATCTGGTGAAAACTTCATTTCATGGATTACCTCCTTTCGGTCTTTAATATGAACTACTTCTGTCATGTCTCTGCAAGAAACAATAGTGAAAATGTAAGCTGTAGACATCAGATTACACAATCCACAAATATTTAAGACAAATATGAAGGCAGATACACCGAATCTTTATATAAAAAAAAAAAAGACAAAAAAAAACAGATTTCAGATTTTTTTTTTTTTATGAAAGCTCCTCCTGCTTTCATTGGTTATAAACACGTTTAAAGCACAAGTTAGAAAAAGTAGTGGCATCTGTCAATGATTCTCTTCATTTTATGCACCCAGGTGTAAAAAATCTAGCTGTTTAAGTTCTGTAATCTTACCTTACTCTAAGAACAATGAAGGAGCCATCTTTCATTCCAAGTGCTAACTGTGATCCATCAGGACTGAAGGACACACTGCGCACGGCTTCTTCCATATTACAACGAGCTATCAAGGCATGGTCAGCAAGACTCCATAATCTGTATTAAAGGAAATTGAGAGCAGTAGCAGGTTTATTTCTGACTACACGATATTTCACCAAGAGTAAAAATGAGATGTCCAACTGTATTGAGAAATCCATGAGTCAAAGGACACACAGAAACCTACTTTCAAAACCTGTAGACATATCTATGGTAGAGGAAGAGAGGACATAGGGAAGGAAAACCCCGAAGTTAAATGACACAATGTTTCTGTATCACCTTCTGACTCTGCTTGTCTGATATAATTCATTTCCCCTAGGTGCATAATTTTAAAATGCAGTTTCCTGTGCAGAKAGGGTCAATGCAGATCAGTCTGAAATTTTCTAAGTGAAAGGAAGACTCATAGAATGTAAACATTCAAATCATGGGGAAAACCTCCTTGTCATGAATGAACTAGTAGACAATACTGCATGTTCATTCACAGCAATTTATATAAACAGAATCAATAAAATCATGTCCCAATCAGAAAAAAAAGAAGTATTTCACCTATCTTTAGGGACTGAAGGGAGTTTCCCAGATCACTACAAGCTGGTTAATCACATCATATTAAGTCAGCACTACCCAATTAACTTTATTCGATGGTAGTGTGGTAAGTCTAATGTATTCCTAAAAGATTAATAAAAGAATATTTATTAAATAGTAGATAATCTGTAAAATTCAAGAAAATGGTGATTAGTACAAAATGGTAACATAGTGCTGAATAAAATTTTATAGCAAGCTTTGCAGAAAAGGAACAATTAGCCTAGATGGAAGATTCCACTGGAATTTCTAGCTACAGTGTCTGGAATACATTTAATATTTTTACTAAAGATACTGGCACAAAAGACAAGAATGCTCATGAAATTTGCTATTGACAGCAAGCTGAGGATCTGAATCTATCATACAGATATGTCTTGAGGATGGGAAACAGAATGGAACTTAACCATGTAATGCTCAAAGTACTTTGGAATTCTTTCAGATTCTTATGTCTAGACCTGCACTGTAAGTCTGAGGTACCACAAGTGCAACCAGCAAAAGGGAATATGATCTCACATTATCTTTCCATAACAAATTGTCTATGCTCCATGAATGAGTTGTAGATAGTAAAAAGGAGATTTGATTCTAAAATACATCTTGGGAGTTATTTCTGTAGATACAAAAAAGCAATTGCACACAAAGTGAGATCTCGTTAGTCATGTTCTCTACATATTCTCTCAAGAAAAAAAAAAACAAATAAAACCAGGAACAGATACAGGGAAAGATCACTATGATGTTCAAGAGAATGAAGATTAWATCACATTAAAAACCAAAACAGTTTCACTTTTATACCTTTGTGAAATAAAGGCTGGGAAGGGATAATATTGCATCTAAAATACATCAGCAGGATAATCCTCAAAGGAGGACAAGCTATACTGAAGCACTAGAACAAGCTAGCACTAGAACAAAGAGCACATGCAGAACATGAATATAGCCAGAGGAGAAGAAAGTTTCTGCCATTGCAGGAGTAACATTTTGATACAGCCTTCAAGGAAGTAAAGACAGAGTTTGATAAATTTAGTAAAAGGATTAAGTTATTTGATTGCCTGTATTGAGAAAGGATGGTACTCTACGACCTAGGAACTTCTTTTCAAGCAGAATCCCTTTGGGAGTTACCAGGAACATATTATGAGGGTCAGTCTAGAATAAACATGCCTGCAAGATGCTGGTTTGCAGCTGAGACAGCTCAAGGCATAAATGACTTAGAAAAAAAAAAAAGGTGTCTCTATGAACAAAAAAAAAAGGTTGAAGTGAAAGAAAAAAAAGCGGGATGATAGAAATGTTTACAGAGACAAAACATAAGGAGGGTTCAGATTTAAGGCTTTCAGCAGCCTGTCAAAAGAGAGGCTAGGAGTACCCAGGACAACAGGAAATGAGGCAGAAAGGATTTGGAAATATTGCAAAAGAAATGTCAAGCTAAAGTTTGCCTCCAAAACAGTTGCTTCCACAACGTCCAATACATCATAGAGTAACTGCTACACATGCAAGTGCCATAATTCAGTTTTGTAAATTAAAGTTATGAATCAATGGCTGAATAACTCCAAATAACAGCCTTCCATTTTGCACCAAAAAAGTGCATTTTATATATGTACAGACGTTTGTGTTCAAAACTGACACAATATTTGGTTTTACTTATGAAAAGTGGAAATGTATCTTCTCTGGCAATTTTTCTGCACATTGCTTTTGAAAAAGTTAATCTAATGAACTCTTACTGTACACAAAAGTATATGTATTTTCTAAGGTAAAGACTATCTTTTTACCATTCTTTGACAATTTTGCTTCTGTATTTGTTTAAATGATTCATTAAAAAATAACCTAATAGGGTCATCGCYTTCTTAGTAGGTATTTCAGCCTTTTCTGTGATGCACCTGACAGATGATTTTATTTATTGGAGCACATACTGATTCCAGCCTCCCAAGAGGCTTATTTAGCAACCACTTCATACCCAGAAAAAGTCAGAGCTGCTGACAGCAACTTTACTGCTGGCTTATTCCTCTCACTGGCACAACAAGGCTGCAGAAGAAAAACAGGGTATAAATATTCAAATTGATTCATATAAAAATAGGATTCTATATCAATCTTAGGAATGCAGGGAACAGAAACAGATTATTCAAGAAAGACAGAAAAGGATAGCAGGGATGTTCTGCCAGCATGGAGCTACTCAGTGGTCCTGCAGCTACACGATAAACCACTACATTACAAATGGGCATGCATGATGACCACAGAACAAATGCAATATATTCGGTTAGAGCCTTCCATCAGCTACACTAAGATAAGAGCTGTATCACCATATGTGAGCCAAGAGCCCCACGACAGTAAGTCCAAACCCTCAGACTGGCTTTTACCTTGAGGGCACTAGGGAATTAAGGGCAGCTTTGCAGCAAGAACTGGCTTTGCCCACCAGTACGCAGGCAGCGAGAGTCTGGGTCTGCCTGCAAGGCGGTGAAGACAGCCCAAARGGAAGAGAGCAGCCCTGTCTCCAARGGTTCACAAACTGAAAGAAATAATAGTGATGTGTAGGACACGGGGGGATAACATGGCCTTTGTGGACAAATGGTCTCCCAAAGGACTCTCCAGGCCCTATAGGTGCCTCTGGAAGACAGGAAAAGAACACTGAGAAAAGTTTTGCTCAGTGTCTTGAACCTCAGGTAAATAATTAGTTGCAACAGGCAGTGTCTGTGCCTGGCTGAGATGATTGACAGTAACTGTGTGGGTATGGAGTATGTTCAGCAGAGGCAGAAGCTTAGAAGAATGCAACCTTCAATTTTTCCCAAGCATATAGAAATAGTTASCATTTTCAGAGATTTATCCATTGGCCAAATTTCAATAGGGATAGTAAAAGAAATATCCTTGACACTGTAACAACTTCTGCAAATACACATATAAAATTCAAATCTCTACTGCAAAGGTTGGAGGTGTCCTATGACTAAACATCTGGAAGATCTTTTATAGTGGTAAAACAGCACATTTTCATTCATCTTATCTTCCAGCACTTTGATTGATTCTTTTTGGTGAAAATTTCTACACATTTTTGGCTGAGCCAAATACCTGCTGTGTAAAATTTTGGCTAAATGTTTAAAGGTTTTAGATTTGTTGCATAGAGATAATGGAATGGAAACACCATTCACCATTTAAATATCTACCCTTGCTGTTCAGAACAGTAATGAATAAATACTTAGAGCAGAGTATAGAACCTCAGCATGTGCTTTAAACCTAAGTATTTGAACACAAAATCTGATTAGTTTTTTATGATGTGTGAAGTATGGATCTGAGGGCCAATGATGTTAATGAATACAGAGAAAATTACACTGACTTAATGGAATCATAATAGAAGGTGAGAACATTTGTTATGAAATTTCTGCAAATSTTTATTCACTGTGACATCAGCCTTTAAAGAAATTATAAATACATCAAGCTGGTATTGGTTAAAATGAATGACAATAGGAAAACAAGTTTTAGCCTTACCGTACAGAGCGATCATCACTGCCTGTGACAGCTAAAGGCTTCTTTGGATGCACCGCCAGGGCCCAGAGCTCCCCYTCACAGTGACCCTGCATGATCAGCATGGGTTTATCTCTCTCTCTCACTAGCACCTCAAATATTTCACTGTCCTGTGTCCCTGCTAAAAGTCTGTCCGCTTTCCAACAGACACTTCGGATGGACAAACCTGGAAGGGTCAGAATAACCTTAGATTAATGGAAACAATGAGACAAAGTGATACTCAATTCAGCAAAGGTCACATTGACTTCAGGAGTTAACTCATAACAACTGTCACGTTTTGGATTTAAAGGTCTAGAACACCAAAGAAATGAAGGACCCACAACAATGAAGTTCTCATCTTAAGCAGAAAATGGGTATTGGTAAGCCTCAGCATACGAAATAGATGCTGCACACATGAAGAGATATTCCATTAACAGATGTTTGYTAATACGCATGCAGATTTAACTCACAAAGCCATGGCTGTGACCAAATTGTTCCTGGGCATGGATCTATTTTTAAAAGTGTGTTTGCATTCCTCAGTAAAGATGACCAGTGAATTAGTATTAGTATTTACAGAAGAAAACCCTTCCTGGCACCCTAGAAAGACGTTATAAGTTTGAAAGCTACTGCCCTTGCCAACTGCTTTGGAAAGAAAGAATTGGAACAGGGGGACAGAAAGCCATAGATAAGCAATTAGGGTTATCCCCTTTGCTTGAAGCTAAATATATGCTTAAACTAATCAGTGCCATTGACATAACTGAAGATGAAACAGATTTTCCAAAATCTGTTAACTCACAAGCACTAAATGGAAGCAATCACCAGTGCATGACAGCAAAAAGAATATAGAGGTAGAACAGGAATATATTAGGTACGTTAGAGATGTATTACATTGAAGAACACAGTGAGAGAGAAGGAAAAAAAACAGGATTAAAAAAAAAAAGAGTATACGCAGTAAAAAAGAAGGTGTCCAAGTATCTCAAATTTTATTAACTGTAGTCATCCCCAGGTCCCAAATTTTCATCATTGCAGTAACCTTAGCTGCTCTTYTCTGTCTCTTCTCACTCAATAATGTCTCTAATGAGAATTTTCTTTCAGTTAGCACTTCCTTCAYTTAGCTTAACTTCCATCAAGATCACAATTCTTTCTTTAGACAACCTGTAGAAAAGAGCTACACACTCTTTGCAGAGAGCATTCTAGCAGTAGATGCCCTTTATGACTAAACTACAGTTTTTTAAYGTAAGTCATTATTTCAAAGTAATGGAGCAATAATTTTCCATCARCGTTCTGGTAGCAAAAGTCAATCAGAACTCAGTGAAGTCTGCTGAGGTCAGCTCTGCTCCATATGTGGTCACATTCCAGGAACAGTTCGGGCACAAAACTGTTCCTCCCTGAAGGGCAATCCATTCGGTTTGCAAAACTCCTAAAGGACTGAACTGTTAGTAGAGCTTGAAAGAGGTAATCTCTACMGAGATGACAAGTGGTCTGAAAGGGGAACAGAGTGGTAACTAAGCCTACAGGAAATCTGATTAGGTTCTACAAATATGATGGCTAAGGCTGTAACATTAACCTCTCTCTAATATGCCAAATGCTACCCCACCAAATGAACCTAATGGAGTGCTCATATGCTCAGCAGCAGGTTACAGAAATCTCAATTAATTAAATGAATTGCAATTMATTAATTTAATTAAAGCATGCTTAACATCATTCACCTATCTTTTTGTGATTAACTGTTTTTTACTTATTTGCATGGTGTGGAAAAGCAAATATAAGCATCTGTCTGTTTATACTCTGAAACATGGAAAACTCTTCAGGCTATATCAGACTACATCACTGTCAGAGRAAAAAAAAGGAATGCAAATCTTACTTAATGACTGTATTTATATTTAAAACGCCAGCAATATGCAGAGATGTTTACACTTTAAATGAAATTCTATCATAATCCATTATCTACTTGTGTCAAAACCTATTAAAGTAAAAAGCTCATTACCTTTATATCCTTGTTCAGTCTCCCTGAGATCAATTTTAGTAATTGGTTTGAAATCGGTGTCCCATAAACGAATGCAACCATCTCTCCCTCCAGTGGCAAAACCTTCCTCGCAGGCATACATACTGAAAATTCCAGCCTGTTAACCAACAGCATAACAACTTGTAAAGTTATTGACAAGTGATTTACAAACACAAAGCAAATGTTTTTGAACAGAGTCTTGTTAAAGGCTAGAAACTGCTATGCAGAAAAATGTTGTTCAKTGAGAAAGCAAAGTAACTGGGACACTTTTATTTGAAGTGCTCTCAGTCATAGTGATATATACAGGAAGTTTTATACAAATATCAGTGTTATAGCATATTTTTGTGATTTGAATTCTGTTTAGTTAGTATTGCAAAAAGAACTATAAACAAAACACTTAAACAGCTATCCAGAGTAAACAATAACAAATAAACAAGCAGTACAAATATTCCTACAAGTACAGACGTGACCGAGACATTGTTGCATGAATTCAGTTCAGGCTCCACTTGGAATCTCGCAGGAACTGAACGTTTGTTAAGTCACTCTCTTTGTTGAAAGAAAAGTTTCTGTTACAGTTTGAATTTCTTCCTCATTTTTGAGCGCTTCACTGTGGATGACTGATGTACCACACGGGACTACTTCATGAAATGCCTCTCATGAAAAGAGACAAGTCGAACTGTTTGAAAATCAACACAATGGAAAGAACCCCTCTGTTTTTAGAGTGACCTTTGCATTGTATGTTAAGAGCTTGAATTTAATCATTCTAATGAATCTAAATAAAAGCCTGCAGAAAAGCTACAGGGGGTTATTGTTTGCCTCAGAGATTCCTATGTTATTGCAGTTGCATGAAACCTCAGCTTGGCCATGATACTATAGTTCTGCAAACAGTATATCCCACTGATATTTCACTGATATTTCACCACTTTCACAAACTAGGGATTACTCTCCCAGACACTCAGTTCTACCTGAAGAGTTACTATGATTCTTGATGCACAGCCAGTATTACAAATTCTGGCAAAAACAGTTAAGTTCACAGTGTTGTTTCTGGTAAGATTCTAGAAAAAAGCTATTGAGATAACTCTTTCATATCACTTCCCCGAGGAAAAACTCCTGTTCCCTTCTGTCCAAAAACCCATGCTGGAAGCTCACTGGAGTTAGTTATGGTCAGAATACCTATGAGAGTCCATGTGCAATTAAGAGATAAAACACACTGAGGCTTTGATGAGGGTTCAACTCTTGAACATTGGGAATTTTAGCAGAGAAATTCTTTAAATAAAATCATCTGGTTACCAACGATGATTAAGTTCCTATCTGAAGCTATTTAATGTGTGAAAATGATACTTTCAGTCTGCTTAATAAAATCAGTACCATAAATGAACATCAACAGTTCTGTCACTATCAGCTCAGCATCTGCTCACAACATGTAAACAAAGTGTAGAATTATGCAAGTTCTCGGTTGCTGAACACCCAGCCATTCTTACAACCTGAATCAGAACAAAATCTACATAGATACTCAAACTCCTTCAAGCTCTTTTTCAATTCAATGAATAGTTCATTTCAGAAATGACCACRGAAACACAACTTACGCTATGTGCTCCTTGAATCGTGCGGACTAAGTTTAGCCCTTTCCAAACATAGATATCTCCATTTAAAGCACCAGAGTATGTGATATCTTCTTTTGCACATGCTAAACAAAGGATGGTTTGGAGATCCCCTGTTTTACCAAATATTCCTCTTTTCGCTGTCAGTGCATTTCCACATAGTGTCCAAAACTGTGAAATGTAAAAGGTATATTAGAAAAAAAAAAATCTGTAACATTTCAGTTTCTTTACATAAGTGTGTAGGTTTCACAGCTGTACATCAGATGTGCTACCAGATTATCCTTTATTATAAAAGGTGACTGCCTGCAGAGAATGGGAAAACCAGGGCAAATGAAGTGAGTTTAAGCATAAAGTAAAATTATCAAATTGTGAAAGTGAGGCACAATCCTAGTTCATTTTGATACATTCCCCCTTCTCATTCTTTCACTGTATTTCATCACATTTTGCTGTGTAATACCTACTAAATGCACACTARAAGTCAGGAATGTCCCATTTAACCTGTCTGCAAAACTTCAAATACAGCTACAGTACATATTGGATTTTAAAAGAACTTATTTACTCAGATGACCTGAGTAGACACTTCCACCTTCTTCTAATGCACTGGCAGAGATACGTCCCTCGAAGCTACACTCACTGACAAACCATCTGTTGGATGGAGAGCTGCATGGACTCGTATCTGAGGAAGAACATAAATTCAAATCCCACTTGTCTCGGAAGCCAAATTGCCTAACTCTGGACAG
The DNA here is from genome assembly GCF_003342845.1 of Nothoprocta perdicaria. Taxonomy (NCBI): domain Eukaryota; kingdom Metazoa; phylum Chordata; class Aves; order Tinamiformes; family Tinamidae; genus Nothoprocta; species Nothoprocta perdicaria. The sequence continues at coordinate 1,529,742 of NW_020454461.1, forward strand.
CACAGATATGGTTCTGTCTCCTCTTGAATTTCTCTCCTGGMTTCATACTGAAAACATGATGGTGGCAGCTCTCAGGCTCTGTGCTTCATGCAATAGCACCTTCTCCAGCTGAGACTGAACTTCCAGGCCTTCCACAGCCTGAACTTCATCTGACTACCAAGCAATAGGAGGCTCTGGGTGGCTTGCTTCACTTCTACTCTGAGACAGTAACACTCTGCAAAGAAAAATGTAAATTTGACTGGGCAAAATTACAATTAATTTAGGGCAGAATTTGTTCTTTTCCTTATTTGTAAGTTAAAGCAATTGTCACATTCCTTCAGTTTTATAGTGGAAGGCAAGCATATAGACTATTGCTTGAGCATCACTGCARGGGAATAACTCATCATGAAGCAATCCAACTCACTCTCCCTCCTCTAGGAGGGGGCATGTCTGGATCTATTTATCCATCTAAATGCACGTCTTTATATGTATGTATATACCAGGTCGCCTGGCATTATGTATGTTCAGGGTAATTACAGCCATTTTAAACATAAAACAGGTGCCAAATGAAGACAGGTTTTGGAAAACAGCTTGTGGAATACAGCAGATGGTATCACTTCTGCCAAAACCACCCACGGCTTGAAAGCAGTGGTAGTTTTAAGGGCACAAGCTTCTCAGTAACCAGAACTAGAGATATTAACTTGTTTCCTGAACTTCTAGTTAAAGCTCTTCCATCCCAGCCATGTGAAATAACTGCCATCTGTTAGGAATATTTTTGATTAAAGGAGGAAGAAAATAGAAATCCACAGGGAATACTGGCAAACAGATCTATTTCTCTCTAAGTGTTTAATAGACTTGAGATTGGTTTACCCTAAACTTGACTTGCAGTATGTTTCCAAGTTTAACCTTAAGTCATCCCTAGCAAAGCACTTAGAAGGAGCAAATAGTGGGGCCCTGGAGTTTTCCCCTCTTCATGTCAATTCTGCAGGTATTGCATACCTCTTCTGTGGTATTTCTTTCAGCACTGGTGGCATTATAGACCAAGCTGGAGCTGTTACAATTCATAACTTCTACAGTTTCTATTCAATGTCCCTTTGGGAAGCTTGAAGACAGAAATCACTAAACACTTTCAGGGACAATTTTGGTGGGAGAGAGAGATTTGATTCCCCAAGTTGGGTGTATGTAATGACAAGACTTGAACCAAATGGCCTTTCAATTTTGCTTGCTACGTTGTTCTGCATCTCAGTCACCAGTGAATTTCTAAATTGTCTGCAAATGGAAAGATCTGATAAAAGGTGCATAAATTAAACAAATTTTATATTTAAAGCCCTCTTATAAATGAAGACAAATCACTTTTAAGACAAATAACAAAAAAAAAGCAGCAAAAGCTATTTACCTTTATGTGTTTTACTCCACAGCTAACAACTCTATTCGGCTGATATTGATCCCAGGATATATCAAATATCTGTTAAGAAATATGATAAGCTGATATCTTGAATTATATAGTAACTGCATCTAGACTCAGACTCATTTTTTAGGCATCATTTATGTTGCAGAGCAGATTACTAAAAATGAAAGCACAATATTTATGTAAACTTAGAACTTTCTTCATGAAAAAGGATCATGAATTAAGGCAAATTTGCTGGGTTCCTCATGTAGTTCTGCCAGGCCACATCATTCCTAACTTCAGATTGCCAAGCTATTTTTGTATCAATAAGATTTACTGTYTCAAATGAAATGGGAGATACAGTGTGAGCTAACATGAGCTCAAGTTTAAAACTGAAACACTTCTACCTTTGTCTTTACTCACCATGTTAGGTAAAAGGTGCTGTACCTAATTTAATTTGAATGCAAAAAGACCTCAGTGATGTCAGAGGTGAATATCCTCCATCTAAACTAATTTATAAAAAAATGACAATTTTAATTCTAATGTTACATTTACATCTATACTACCATATAAGGATGATTCAAAAATGAGTACCAGATCCTATATACCTTACTGGAACAAACTTATAGTGAATTTTCTARCTATGGGATTATGCCATTGAAAAATATTACATGAAGTTTGGAAATAAAAAGTTCGCAGTTAAGGCCAGATTTAAATAGCACATCATTTTTAAGACTTTCCACCCCTGACATTTAAACATATATGATGTCTCAACTGAGAATCAAAGAGGTCACAGTCGTTAGGCACTTTTAATATGCATAATGACACATAAGGACAATGGAGTATTTTCTGGTTTTAGCTCTTTAGCTCCTAAGTATAAATCATCAAAGAATTTCAATCAACTTAAGGGAGCATATTATCTTAAACTGACCCATCATTCATTTGATATATTAGAATGTTCTGCTTTCCTACAAAACAATAAATTTAGCCAGATGATTTACAAGATGCAGATAAATAGGTAAGTTTAGGTTAAATCTGCAGATCTACTAGGCATATTCTTAGGCATATATAAATCTTCCAAAATATGTAGTGAATATTATAACATTTTAAAAACATTATAGTATATTATAATATGCATAGAAGAAGAGTTGTAAGAYTGTACTCATATTTTAATATATGGATGTTTGTGATAATAGATCGTGGGGACTTTTGGCTTATGTGAAAACTGTTTAAACATTTTCTAATCCTGAGAAGCATTTCAAACCCAGACCTGCCCAGTTCTTGAGTCTGGTTTTTGTTTATTAGTATCATTTACTTGAAGATAATGGACATAAACGGAGTATTTTTGCTAACTATATTTCCCCTACAAGTAACTATCTTAAGAAAAAATAAAAGACAGGTAATTAAGCTTTCCTTGAGAATAAAATGTCCTTCTGACATATTCAAAAAAAGCATTATCTTTGTCCAATGAGCTGGCATTTCACATCTCATATAAAGAGCTATATATCAACCTAATCAGTGTGTAATTACAAAGTATTTCCTCCCTAGGCTTGCTAGACAGCCAGCTCAAGGATCCATCATGTGTTTCATTTACTAACACAGTGCTTTCTGCTATGTCTGGCATTACTTTTTAAAAAAATAGCTTGTTCAATATTTTAAAGCTAGTAGAATGATCAAGTTATCTTTAATTTGATATAAACAAAAATTACTAAAAAAAAAAAAAAAAAATCTTTATAACTCCCAGAGAGAATTCAGATAAACCTGTTATACATTTACCCTGTCTGAATGGCCTGTAGCTGTTGCCAGTAGTTTTCCTTTCTTCCAGTCCCAAATACACACTGTGTTTTTGGCATCCAGTCCCACTGAGGCTAAACGCTAAAAAGAAACAATAATCCAGTTAACCAAAAGTCAACTCAAAAATCAGTTTACTGCTCCTCATTTTATTGCATATGCTTGTATTTGAACTACATTGCTAAAGGCACCATCAGGATATTCATGTTAATCATTCATTCATTAGAGTAAGCACTGAAATGTCCAATTTTTTTTTTCTCTAAACACACAGGCTATTGATGTTGGGCTACCAAATACACTTTTTACCAGGAAAAGAACTAAGGAGCTTCTTTCAGGTGCACAGCCCTCTAGCACTTTCAACTATTAACCTGATAAGAATGAATATGAAATAAAAACACTACWTTTTTTCCAAATTTGCTCTCATTTTGTTTTAGAAGCAGAATTGGATAGAYTTTAAGTCATTCTTTTACATAAGTTAGCCCATCACATCACCAATTGAAATAATAATGGTAATTCTTCAAATGGAAAGAAAAGTCACAAAATAAAATGGAAGGGAAAAATCAGTCTATGCTGAATTTTGGCAAGTAAACTTCATGGCACTCCACCTCAGGTCAAGAAGTATTAGAATTACCTCTGCTTTTCCCTAGTCCCTGTTAATTTAGAAAGTAGGCAATTGGCAGAGGTAAGGCAGAGACAATGTATTTTCCAGTGCATCTGTATGATAAATTCTTGTTGAATTCATTTATGTTTTGRAATTCAACTTGGATATTGATACATATTCAACAGGAAAGTACGCATTTGAGGAAAAGYGTGAGCAATTTTTGTAAAGTCTGTTTAGTCCTGCCACAAGCTGTGGGTGACTGTGCTGACTACATGAAGTGGAGCTACATGGTGCTTTGAACTCCACATATTCAAAGTCCCCATCCCTGCTGGCATCTTCTCTCCTGTGCCCTTCAATTTTGGCTCAGCACGGCCGCATCTCCTGCAAAGCCAGTAAGAGCAGATAAAAGTCAAGAAGTATTATCAATATTTATGTTTTCCAGCACTGGCCTTTCTCCAGATATAAGAGAAGTGTTCTGGGTGACATTTCATTTCCAGAGTGAAGTGCAATTTCTCCAACACATCCATAAACAGAATGCCACTGTTCCACAAGGTCAACAGAGCAGAAAGTTCCATTTTTAACTAAAACTAGCTACTTAACAGAAGATTTTCAGAAGAGCCAGCACCTTTGTCTCATACAAAATTGGTCTCTTTGATGACTTATTATTCTCATCTGGTGCTTAAGTAGGTTAAAAAGTCTATCCATAGGCCTTTTAATTTTAAAATTCAGAAAAAAAAAAGAGCAGGTATTTCTGAATGAACAATACCTTAAAATACTGCATTAGAAATTCTGGTTTGTTGATTTAGGAGGTTTTTAATTGGCTTTTCTACTCCCCAGGAACACTTTTCCTTTAACTAGAAATGGCACATGAGATTTCAGCAAAGGAATTGCTTTATCCTTYAAGAAAAGTAGAGGGAGATGGTTGAAAAACGAAACTCAAAATAGAAAGCTGTTTCCARTTTTTAACGAGGAATTGTAATTCCGAAATGTAAAGTGATTCGGGTTAGCCAATGCTTCTTAAACAAAAGTACTTTGTTTCATATGAAAATGTATTTTATACATCAATTCCGATTGCAGAAAGGGTAACAAAATCACCATCTGCTCAATGGAAGTGTACCTAGGCATCCGACGGGCAAGTGCTTCCCAACAGAAGCAGAGATAACTGTTCACTGGATGATTTTAAGCAAATCATATAAATGCAATTCTGTCCCACGAGGATTTARTTTTGAGGCACATACAGATACAAGAATCAAGAAGAGAACTACACGGTACAGTGAAGGACCTGTGTAAAAATTAGCTAATCATATGAGTGTTCTTAAAGATATTTTATAACCAACAGTAAAGTATGACCACAGTATTATATAAGAATATACATTCAGGAATCAATAATGACAACATTTCACAATTAATTTCCATAGCACTATGAATGTGAAATGTTTCTCTTTTATGCAAATCCTAAACATATTTTCCTCCTACTTCACCCACATTCCAAAGTTTTACTCTACTAGTTCTCCTCCGGAAAAAAAAAATCAATGTGGTTAGGTGTGAATAGTCCACTATTTATTCTTATTTTAATTCCGTCTCAAAATACCATATAATCATACAGTAAAAGTCACACAATCTGCTTACTAACCCCCTCATTCCTCACTGGCACCCTACCCAATGACTTAGCAGTGAGATTAGTGGAGTCCCTCGGCCAAAAAAGCCACAGGATTGCGAGGATTCTGCCAGGAATTGATCTTTTTGAACAGCAGGTGATAAGTGGATGGGGAAGCTATTATATCTGAACCACAAAGGGCCATTTCTACTATGGATATTGGTCCAATACCTAGTGATTCTACTTGACTTGAGTGAAAGGCTGTGATTTTGGATTTTAAGCATTTAAACATAGATATTTGTGGTGCTTAAAATCCACACTGGCATYAAAATTCTAATTGTAATCGGAGTTTCAACACTACAGACATACAGATACCTAAACATACAGAATACTTCAATGTGCAAATCTCCTACAGTCAGGAATCAAATGCGATTGCAAGCACAGAGAAAGGAGATATACAAACCTGACCATCGGAATCAAAAGCCAAGCAGGCAACTCCGTGCGTATGCGCGTCCTTGAGCACAGAAACGGTCTGCACGCGGTAGGAATCCCAGATGCAGATGTAAGGCTCCTTCCCCACCTGCCCCGTCGCCACCAACGTTTTGTCCGGGTGAACTGCAAGGCTGAGAGGAAGCACAGCTTAATCTGCAATTCTCTTTGTGAATCAACAAAACAGCCCAAAATGTAAAAAGGAAACTGAGTATTAACTTTTTTTTTTTAACTTAACTCCTTTAGATTTATTGGACTGATCATACCAACTTTAATCAAAATTCAGTCTATCACATTACTTACTTTCAGTATAAAGTAACGTATTTAACTGAGAAATACATGATCAGCACAGAGCTATCAAATTACAATAATTAATAATTAATTTGTAATTATGAAATAACTACATTGAATCAGAAAATGTAAGGAAAATGTAACACCTAGAGAATTTTAGGTATTTTTGGTTGATTGACAAATCAATTTGGTTGATTTCACCTTAATCTTTCATAGATTTTTAACATTACAGGCTAAGTTTCAGCAATTTATTCCTCGTTTACACACCAACTATCAATAATGCTGCATCTGATTTCTGAAAGTGCAGACCGAGGCCTGAGTAAAGTATATTTTTCTCAATGAATAAAAACTACCCGCAAGAAATTTTCTCATTATTATATACTTAAAGATGGTGACCTCTGAGAAGAAAACATCCTCCTATATTTGAAAAGCAGTGATATACATATTTATATAGACTTACTCATATGTACATCTCCTTCCAACTGGGAAGTAAAATCTACTGTGTTCACCTGATTTTCTCTAGCAATAAATTTGAGAATGAACTTTGCACCMAAACTGCTGCCTCAAACTATTCCTACTACTTGAAGAAATTTAGCAATATTCCAAAAACTGTTTCCAGTGGTTAACTCCATTAGTGTCCAGGACACTTGCTTTGAGCATCTCTTTATTATATATTTATTAAATACACACCACTCAATATTCTTACTCTCTGTACTATTTGATCAATTTAGACAGTAGAGAAAACGGAGCCTCTCATTCTCTACTGGGCTTTACCTTTACTGCCTAACACTCCTACAGTCTAACTCCAAACCATTTTTATTTTGTGCGTCAGGAGTATTTCCTATTTCCTGCAAAAGTTAAATTCAATCTTAGACRTTTATACCTTGAGCTTTATTTCTGTTCACAATCCTTCTGATATGGAAGCCTCCACCAGGCACAGTATCTCTTTTGAACTGAACATTTGAAYATCCATTTTTTTTAACACAGGCGTCCACTTTTTTAATGTTGGGAGCATTTAGTTTGACAATTAGAGAACTTTCCAGAACTAAGCAGCAATATCATTTRAAAAATACTTTATGTTTTGCTTATCACATATAATAGATACATAAAACACACACCAAAGGCAAAAAGTCACCACTTAGCAAACTTAATCCCCTATTTGCAAAAGAGACCATCAGTACCAGGACCTGCTCTCTGCCCTAGTCCTGAGGTTTTGTCAATCTACGCTTCAACATTCACAGCAGTCTTTGACATAACCCTGAGGATCTTGCTTGAAAATATAGTCTGGGCAAGTTAAGAGCGAAACACCCTCCCTAAGGCAATACAAATACAGAGACAGCACTACARCTTTATCCAGGAAACAAATTAGAGCAATGCCTGCAAACGTGAGCTACAGATGGCATGAGGCAAATTATCCTATTAATAAATTGACATTCAACAGATGGCTTACAGCACCTACGTTTCATCTATCCCAGGAGTAGATAATRCTAATTATTAAGAAGAATTCATCAAATTCATCAAGAAACTTAATGAAGCKTTAAAAATGTAAGTATTCCCTTTTTTTATATTAAAGAACAATTTGGTCAAAAAGAACAATTGTAACACAATACCCAATAACGCCATTCTATCTCAAGCATTAGAATAATGTACTTTGAACAAATGACTAGATTATCAATTTCTATGAAATAAACAGTAACCAATTTTAAAATGTTTTATAATTTTAGATTTTTTCTCTTGATTAATCAAAATGTTAACAGTTATTATTTTCTACATTTATTTAGACTACACAATAGTGCAGCTTCAAAGGCTTGTACTACTAAAATGTTTGCAAGAACAAGATCTAGGCATGGATACAGRGAACCAAAACTGTGCTCCTGCAAGTCTTGGCTTGCAAACTTGGATTCAACTTCTGACTGTGGGTAACATAATTCACGTCAAATGTAAACCTTAAGGAATAAAAGGTGAGTCTAGATATTTAATCTGAGATACCAATAATAACATCACAACACTTTTCTTCAAAGGTAAGAATGTAGAAAAGAAGTGCAAAAGATGAGCTGAGTTAGTCTAGGTCACTAGAGTGAATGGGAATTGCAGCTTAATTACATTTCCCACTCTTCTCTGTGGTTTGCTTTCATATACTAGAGCCTCACATCTAACATTTCCTATTTCCATTCCTCATTAAGAGCAAGAAGACATTTCTTAAAACATAAATGTGTCTATACTGAACATATCCCTCATTTGTTTCACCCTTTTTTGAAAACGAACTTAAATAATGGGGTATCTAAACTTAGGAACGAATATCCATTTTTGGCGTATCAATAAGCAGTCAATTTTTTTCGGAATTTCTAAGCACATTCAGCTCTTTCCAACAGCCTTTTAAATGCAGTCTAACTGCCTACGTTCAGTCTGGCTGTTAGATAACCATGTTTTTATTTTTGGCAGGCAGAACAGAGAGGGGAAATGGCGCCTAATTTCCGGAACTACTGGTAGCGACTCTTTGAATATCTGTATATATGGTCACCGTGTCTGTTGTCAATCAAAATACAAAATCATATGTGCAACTGTGYAACTTCTTTGCACTGTAACATATCTACACTCAATATGTTCATGTCTGAAGAGTATCTCATTTCCTGCTGCCATATGTTTTGTGCCCTTCCCCAGTTTCTAAAAATCAGTATATTCTTCACTGCTTCTGTTCTCAAGTCTTCAACCCTTCCAAGCACATATCCTAGCCTATAGCTAACCCTTTTACAGTGCTACCATGCCACCAACTGCATCACTAGAACATATTTATGATAACCAGTGTAACATGAAAATGTAGTTAGAATGTATATTCAAATTAAAGCAATATATGATATAGAAGACAYATTATTAGGGATTATTTCATTCTCCTCAATGAGAAGAATGGCTAGAAATACAAARGTCCTTATTATGCAAGCAGATAATTTTGTGCAAATCACAGGCAACCTGTCTGTGGGTATTTGCTTGAACTTCAGTAGTAGATGTCTGAGSTGTTCAAGGACAGGCCACTGGAGACACAACAGCTTGGACCAAATCATAATTGTCTTCACTCCAGCACCTCCTACCACACAACTTTACCTCCCCAAGCTGCTTTTCCCATGCTCTGCTCACACAGAAGAGTTTGCACACTCCTATCACTGGATGTACATGTGCAGACTTACTGTCAGAACTAGGTGTAGATAACAGTTCCAGCACCTAACAGAAAAATAAAGACACTTCTCTTAAAAACACAAGCATTTCTCTCAAAATTAATGCAGGTAATTTCCATGTTTTTCCCACAAGCATGTGGGAACAAACTGTGCTAGGAAAGGCTCTGCTGTCAGGGAGCAGCGAGATCAGAGAATTGCTCCACAAGGGAAGATGAACCGAGGATGACAGTGCCGTAACGGTGCCCTTCCTGACCACAGTGTATTCCCACAGGATCTCAGCGGGGTGAGAAGAGGAAATTACCCATGAGAGGTTTTCCATTCCCGCCAGGTTTGTGTCAAAAGGAAGCAGACAATGTCTTGCTACAGAGGTGGGGCAGAAAACAGTCCAGGAGTAGCAACTATTGCCGCTGACCCTGCTTGCTGGTAGCAGCAACCACTTCCCCACACATCTTCAGCTCCATGAGAACATACCAGGAGCAGATGGACTTGTAAGGTACAGGGCAAGGATCTGCAGTTTGGGAAGTGCGTGTTCCCTGCTAAACTCCCTCACACAACTTGGGGAAGTTTTTGCCAGGAAGGCAAAAAAGCATGGACATCTCGGGCAGGCTGCTCTCCTGAGCAGCTGAGCACTTGTGTAGAGCAAAACTGGGAATTCCGGAAGCACTCAGGCAGGTTTCAAAAAAATGTTAGTAATAAAAGTGTTTGACAGGCACTTTTTGAAAACAAACAATCCATTTAAGACRAAATACTAAATGTCAGGTAATATTTTAGCATTACTTTTTACAAATACAAAGAACTACTTGGAAAAAGGCATTTTGGGCAACGTTTCCTTTTCCTTCCCTGATCAGCAATTATGAATCTCGTGTCCAAGGCTGGAACCTTTTTAATTTAGGATAATTAAGCATGCCAGTCATGTGTTCCGGTACAGTCTGCTGAAACGCTCTATAAAAGTCATTAGTGAATCCATCTGGTCTGGAGGCCTTGCCAGATGGTAAACTCCTACTASCTCCGCAATTCCTGTTGCAACAACATCCTGCTCCAAGATTCTCCTTGCTTTTCTAACCCCTTTCAATTTTCAAGGGATTTGAAGTATTTATTTCTTGTCTATATTGTTTTTGGGGTTTTTTTTTTTGGGGGGGGAGGAGGGAGTCTGTAACAGTATCTATACATCTATATATGTATAAATACAAATCTCAAGTTTAAAGCTGGGGGGGAGGAGGGAGTCTGTAACAGTATCTATACATCTATATATGTATAAATACAAATCTCAAGTTTAAAGCTGAGATGGAACTATATTAAATTGAAATGCAAGCTACTTCAACAATATCTCTATCTGAGTATTAAACTGGCTAATTTGTATATTTAAATTATTATTCCCAAACTGCAGATAAAGCTGCTTTGTTTTTGCTTTTTTTTTTTTTTTCCTCTCAATTTCAGAAAGCTGTAATTCAGAGAATTACAGACAACGAATGACTGCTAAGAATGAAAAAGACATGAGCAATTTTGCCATGGTTCAGGACGGGAAATTTCAGAAAGTTGGCCACTGGAATTCTAGGAGCAAAACTGTTTCCCATCCACTGCCTAATTCTTCCAACCAACACTGAAAGAAACACTATAGCATATATTTTTTCACCTTTCTTTGGTGTATTTGCATGGCATCTCCTTGCTGTTAATGTGTCAGAAAGGAGCTGTCCCAAAAGCTGTATCAGTGGACTGCAGATAGATCCTAGAAGCTACAAAGGAAATAGCCTGTTTTGCATGTGGTTTGTAGCATAACTCCCTGAAATACAACCAATAGAAGACATTTTCCATACATAAAAATAATTACCATTATTTTTATTCAACAGGTGTATTTTACTATTTAAAGTGTCTTCTTTCAAGTATTTCCTATTATATCTTCATAAATTATGTCCACAATTTCTACATCATTGTAAGAGATTCCTCGCATCCTGTTGACAAACTGGTAAGCAACAGTCTGGGCAGATGGAGCACAAGAAGGGAGGAAAACTGACTACACTTCAGAGCTCAGAGGACAGTGATTAACGGCTCCCAATCAAATTGGCAGCTAGTAATGAGCGGAGTTCCTCAGGGATTGATGCTGGGTCCTATACTATTAAATATCTTCATAAAAAATTTGGGTGATGAGATTAAATGTGAAGAGAAGTGGTGGAATTCACCTCATTGAAAATACTCAAGGCTTGGCTTGACAGGTCCCTGGATAATCTAACGTAAGGCCCTGTTCTCAACAGACCCCTGTTCTCCCTGTTCTCTGGAGACCCCCCAAGAGAAAGTTAAACCAGATGATSCCCAGACACCCCTTCCAACCGTGACTTTCCTATGAGTCTAAATATCAAAATACATCAAGAAAGCTTAAAGTAACTGAAGTAAAAAATGCCTTTTGGCTCACAATAATGTACTTGCATTAGCTAATTAATCCTTGATGCCAACAAAGGCTGAACATTTGCTTTTATAACCGTATGAATCATCTTTCAAGGTATATTTTATATTTAAGAATTTCATAATAAATTGACTATGTGTAACCAACTATCCGATCATTCAAGTTTCAAGCTGATTCACTGACCATTTCATCAAAATTATTTAAATCCTCCAGAGTACCTGAAACCACAGAAACCTCTGTGAAGCACTGTATTGCTAGAGGGGAGAAAGACTTTAACCTTTACACTGAAGTGGAATAAAAGACAACCTACTGTCATCTGTATTAGTATCCCTAAAGTCGTAGGTTGTCTGCCCGTCCCATTTTCCCCAGTCCTGCTGCTGAGGAAGGCACACAGACTGTAGCTGCTATGGGGGGGACTGTCTCCAGTCCCTGGATGTCACTCAGGGAACCAAAATTTTTCCCTGGGTACATCTAATAAGAAAACTATGCATCACTGGCTCAAAAGCAGATCTTAGCATCTCACTCCTCTTTCTCTCCACTCTTGATTCAAAGATGCCCTAGCCTGCATGTCTGTGAAAAAGCAAATCTAACACTGTCTGACTTCCTGCAAAACAGGAGCAGTTTGGGTGTGAATTCCCTAGCCTGGCTTTGTTTACAGGTTAGGGAACAGCTCCACCTGACACATACTTCTCCTTGTCTCATGCAGATGCAGGCAGCACTAAAAGCTTATCCAAGCATTCCCCAGGAAGAGCTTGTGCTATACAAACTACATGTGGGATGCCACATGGTAAAGTCTGTCATCATTTTTAAAAATCATGCACAAGGGCTCCTCAGCAATAGGTTTGGGGGGGTAGAGTGGGTTAGAGCAGGAGAAAAAAAATGAAAGGGAAGACCAGAAAGCAAAGCCACGGAGCATGCAAGGAGAGGGAACGAAGCAGGACTTGCTTATGGAGCAGATCCTCCAGCTCCTCCAGCGCTGTTTCCTGTGTATTCACTAAGAGCACAGGCTCATTTAGCAGGCTGGAGTCATGGTTAACCAATCCAACCATATCCTCACACAGGATGCATCTCACCAGCTGAAGTTTACAGTTCAGTTTGTGTTCAGTATCACACAGAGCCCAGAAATTACACACGAGATGACAACAGATAGATCAGAAAATATGATGTTTGGGCTGTGCAATAAACCTCGTTTCCCTCCAAGGAACATTCTCAGTTGAACAGGSATCYCTCACACCCAGGCATGGTTTAATGRYCACACACAAGCTTTTCTCCGTGTCTAAGCAGCATGGGATGTTTTATAGTACTACAGGAAAAATCTAATTGGGACTTAAATTTAAACACAGATCAAACAGGATTCTTACAAATATTTAGTCTACACAATAGTATCAGTAAGTAGGCATGAAATACAGTCCTAAGTACTCAGATATCTCCCAAATAAACTAATTATTATTGTTTATTTTAGCTTATTTTTGTCTATGGCCTCTTTAAAAGCATGTGCTTTCTTGTTATGACAAATATATTGGRACAAAACTTTCCAAGCATGAATTCCTTATAAGCCAGTCAGATAGCGTTTATATCAGACATTTACATCTTGYCGCCAGAAGTGTACGTTACTGTTAACATCTGTAGATCTGTAACATCTACAAATAATTGGAAATTATTTATGCAACAGATATCAACAGAAACTATTAAACTTCTATTAACAGTTCTGATGAACATGCTAGAATTAAGCAAATGCGCCTTTCATGCAAACCAAAACTACTTTTCGGAAGGTCCCACCTGACAATTACTCTTCAAAGCTGGTTAGAGTTGTCGTCCATCTCTTGAAAGATGGGCAGATAAATTAGACAGCTACTGTTTTTCTTTAGACTTTTGCTCCGTAGCATAAGTATCTCTGGAAATAAAATAAAAAAATAAAGAAACCTTTTCTGCAATGCTTTAGGAAGCTGCAAGCCCACACTGAACTAGGCCACTACGTGCCAGTAGGTGTTTTCTTGTTGGTTGCTTCCTGCTGCTGCGTTAGTCCTCAGTGCAGAACGAAGTGACACTTTCAAGATCCTGACAGGCCAGCAGGCATGTTTGGAGACTGGGGATCCTCTCAGCCTCATTTTGCTGCTCACACAGTGCTAAGGACAGAGCTGTCTCTATGTGACAGCAAAGAAAACGAACATGTTTTTAGGAATTCTTCATTGCACAGAGCAAAATGATTTTTTCTGCTCAGCTGGAGGATTGAAAGTGAAGACTGTAACTCACTGGAAACACAGACCTATAATATTATTTACAAAAAAAGGCAAGCTGCAGCCTGACCCTCATCTCTCAGCAGAAAACAAATAATAAGAATTAGACCTATCTATTTAAGAGGCAYAAAGAAATATAGAGATGGAGAGAACAAAAAAGTTCAGCTATTAAATGGAAACAAATGTGGGGACCTGCTGTAATGAGGGAACAACAGAAAGGAAAGGATCCAGGAATCTCATCTGGGAAAAAAGTTTCAAACAGTATTTTTTTTTATATAGGATGTATGGAAAGTATCTTATAGAAATAAGTAGAAAGTGGCAAAACTACTCAATTTTACTTCACCCTTCAATAATAAATTTTACAGTTTTGAACATTTTTACTTAAGAAGAGTGCTGTGAACTGTCCAAAGCTGATTCATTTCATCTCACATGTAGCTGCACTTCAGGGGTGGAGAAAGCAGCTACTCTTTATGTAGCCATGTATTATATTTCTAAAATCATGCCCCCTTCTTGGGCTTCTCTGCAATGCACAACTCGACTAATCCTCCTTTTCATTCAGATATAAAGACTTTGCCTAACAGGAACAGTATATAAACCCTCCCTTTAACATGAAAATCTATTACTAGTCGGTAGAAGGAACTGAGCAGTTGACTACGTGGTAAGTACAGCCACACACTAGTAAGTTACCATCTCAAATCAGAACATATTTATTTATCTCTTAATGCCAAAACCTGGGGAAAAAAAAGACGTACAGCAATATGAGAAATCACATAGGAAGGATTTCCAAGACTTTCCTCCTTCTGCAGTAAAGCTCCATGGGAATACAACAAAGAATGCAGACTCCTCTCCTACTGAAATGGAGTGGAGCTCACAGGATACCCTGCATGGGAGCTCACAGAAAATCCCGGGAAGTCTCATCGAGCCTGAACACCTTGCAGATTCTTGCTCAGTCTGAACGCAGAGCAGCAGATGTACAGACTGATACACAATTAAGATCACTTGGAAGTAAGGCACTTTTGAAGTCTATTACTATTTTACTGCTTGCTTTCCCCCTACATATTGCATGCGTAGGAAGAGCTGTGATGTGGTTAGAGGTTCTGGGATTATTTATAATTCTGCCCTGGCTCCCTCCACAGAGTCCGTTACTGAGGGGTAACGTTCTCCACAGCGATTCCCACCTCAGGCAGCTCCCATCTGCTCCTCGGAGGAAGTCCCACCTACGGCTCTGAACCAGGACTCGCAATCCCCGGGTTCAGCCTGGCACTCATGAGTCACTCTGGCCATTAAACTCCACCTAAGCTCGATCCTTTTTAAAGTGTACATGCAGCTAAACTGGACGTCGCGAAGCTCCTCGAAGCAGGCGCATTACCAGCTCGGGTTAACTAAAGCACACAGAAAGCGGCCTGGGAATGCAGCAGGCATTTCTATAGGGATTTGCTCGCTCTTTTCCTGAACTGACGTGGGGTGTAACGGTGGCAGCAGCCCGCAAAGTCACAGCCACTCCTGCCACTCCTCCTTGTCCTTTGCGAAACGCTGCTGACATGCCCCCTGTGCCAGCAGTTGATATCCAAGCCTCTGGAGTCACTCCATCACATCTCAATACGGTCTGTTTGGCGGCTCATCTTTTCTCAGGACCTGACAGCTCAGGCCCATAAGGCTGCAGACGCAGCCCAGCAGAGCAGGGGATTTGCAGCAGTGCTGCTGAGTTACAGCGGGGACACCGAGGCCAGATTTAAAGGCTAACCTGGAGATGAAAGCTCCCACAATATTACTCTCATAAAAACAGAAGGGAAAAGAAACAATACTTTTTTTTAAAATGTATTATTTTCAGTAAAAACGTTCTGCACTTCAGCTGTGGCCAGCTGTGAATTATACTTACAGGCCTTTGTACAAAGAGGAAATTTTGGCAGATGAAATGCAAGAGAATGGCACTGCCGTGCAGTCCTGGTGCTGCTTCCTCACCACACACGGCCTCAGCAACACAAAGATCACACAGCGCTCTGATAAAATATTTCTCTCTCATGTCTATTTATCTTTTACACATCTCAAATATCCTGTAATCCTAAGCTTCTGCCAGTGATGAGAAGAAAGACAAGAAAAAGGTTAAAGTGTCTAAAGTACATTGGAAGATATTGAAAGTTAAGTAGAAACAGCTGTCACTATCCTCATGGATGGACTGCTTTGAATACCAAGCAGACAGGGAAAACCATGCAGTCTTTCTTATTAACTGAACCAGACCAAGTGCACACTGCTGTGCACTTCTCTAATTCAACCTGCATATACTGCCTTTCCCCTTTACCTTTCACAGCCATGTATACAATTATTACACTCAGATGGAAACTGTACTCACACTGATGATTTCGGCCTGATGCAAATGTTTGAAATGACCCCATGAGTTACACAAATATAAAAGCATGGCAGTTAAGAGGAGGAAAATGGTGAATGTAGAGCCCAGCTTTTCATGTCACGTGGCAATGCTATTTCTTGGGGAAAGAGCCAAACATATACTGTAAGGAGAGACCCTTGGTCCAAGCTGAGATAAGTGGGGAGATGTTGCTAGACAAACATGAGTCAGATTTCATATATATGTGGGATTTAGTGAAAACAGCTACAGTACTTTTCTGGTCTGAATTTAAATGCCTTTTTTTTTTTTTTTTTTTTTCTCAGAAACAGAACACCAAGCAACCAAATTACAAATTAGAAATGGGAGGAAAGAGGTTTTTCAGATACCTGCAGGATTTCTGGATAACCTCTTGCTGTGCTGTCTCATTCATTGCTCTGTGTATCAATACATAATCATTATCCATTATCACCACATAAAACTGAAAATGCTAGGATCTATTGAGAATAGACTAAGATATGTATAATAGATACCCAGGACAGATGCACATGGTATCTATTACATCTTCAAGTAAACACTGTGAGATGGCAAAATCAGTAAGGCAGACTGGAATCAATCCGTTGTTAAGAAAAGTATGCAGGAGTTGCAGACTGAAAACAGAGGGACAGGAAAGAAAAGTTTAGTTCAGAATTACACTTGCCACTCTATCCTTTCCTATTTTATGTTTATCATAGTTACACGGCCAATTTAAAATGTTTTGTAATAAAATTAATAGTAAAACCTCAAGGATGTCACATGTTGCCCAGGTAAAATAGTGATAGAACAGTGGTACTGGCTTAATTTGCACATTCTTTTCAATTTATGAAATACAAATTATACAAGGCTGAAAGTCTAGTGTTGCCCAGTGGAAACTAAACTTTCAACATTCTGATGTGTTGACCTAAATTAATAATTTTAAGGCTGGTCTGAATGCTCTGACTGAAAACACAATTTCCACACCAGAACCACGCTTCTGTTGACTTCAGACATRAGATATAATCTGTTGGCTAAGAAACTGTGTTCACTAACACATATTGTAGCTTTATTGTTGCCTCTGTTCATCTCATTTTACACAGCTAAGACTCTGTTGAAATGCTGGATTCAAAGTACAGCTAAAACAGATGACACCAACTGTGCACTGCAACTAGTAACCAGACCATTTTTCCAATTTCATCACGCTCTGGGGCTAAATCAAACCGAAACGGCCTAAACGCAGCTGTGCCTTTTCTCCCAAACATACAAACATGATGGTAATTCAGGCCAAAACCAAGCCAAACGGCTCCAGAGCTGGTGGTCACAAGGAGCAACGAATGCCCGTGCGCTACTGAATCGCCCACAGCGGGATGGTGCCAGTCAGGCCGCACGACAGCGGCTGCAGATGCGGCCCATGCTTGGCAGCACAGCGGAAGGTATTCCTTCCTGAGGCTGATTCCATAATTAGCTGCTCAGGGATTTCCTGAATCTCCTCTGCTTGCTGTGCAGCTACCAGCCAGCAGCGAACAGAGCTGTGCAGATCACTCAAGACACAATGCGAGTCAAAACATTTGCAGATGCAGCTGAGAAAGAAAAGAAGCAGGAATAAAATCTTGGAAACAGGAAAGATAATAGCTAGAGCTAAAAAAAAAAAAAAAAAAAAGGATCAGAGAGACAAAAAATGAATAAAACATAGGAGATGATGTGAGGAGAAGAAGAAGCAAAAAAAAAAACCACAGAGAACAAGACTCAAGGAGAAACAAGAGATAGTGCATAGATAAGGCTTCATCCCAAATTTCTGGATCATTCCCACTTTAATTGCAAAGAGATGTCACTGCATCCTGCTGAAAATTCCTACGTATATTCACATCTACAACAAGTCACGTGACCTACGAGAACTCAAAGGCTATTGTTTAAATAATAATTTTGCATAGGTTTGCACTCACCTGATTAGCCGAGATAGAGCTTCTATGCCCAAGAAAAGCGTTCTTACTTTAAAGGTAATGAAAGCAGAATGTCACAGCCGTGTCCTGCTCAAACAGTATTCTCATGATGATCCTGTCATTAAACGTTTTGTTTAAGCAGTTTAATGGAAAGAAGCACGGTTTGATTCCATAATAGAYCAAAACAACAGATCCTGAGCTGCATTTCAGCTGTAAGCAGCAGGTGATAACTCTTTTTTTATGCAGAAAGGAGTCTCTAATAGCTGTCTACAGAAATGAAAAACGTGATAAATCTAAATGTGGCTGGAAAACACATTATTTTTTAGACATCCTTGGCTATGTAGTTTTCAAAGCAACTGAGAATGCTTTTATCCTCCTTTGAATGCTGTCAGCTGGCATTTCTCATTAGCTCACAGAAATGCAAAGCCGAAAACAGCAATCTTGTTATTCTTAAAAAACAAGCTATTGCACATGGAATAATCCTCAGATCTCACTGAGGGCTTTAAAAGAGCTTTACTGTGATAAAAGAGTAACTGGATTCAGGTTTACTTTGTACTTTCCAAATGCAAACTGTCCATATTCTGCTGCCATGAAGCACTGGTTACTTTTGTGGATGTAGTCCAGCTAAGGAAAATGAAAATTTTAAAATGAAAATGAAATGAAAATTTTAAAATGAAAATGAAAATATTAAACGAACATGGTTAATTGTCTGGGATGGCCCATGCATTATAAAAACCCTGGTTCTTTTTCTACCTGGACTAAGCTGAGGCACTTAGCTCCTTAAGAACTGCAAGGACCACAAAATTACTCAAGTGGCAGACAGAGTTGGTTGAAAGCTCAGGCTCTCTTTGTTTTTTGAAGTAGTTACTTTTCTTTGTACCTATTTGTATTTTGGAGGTTGAAAAACAGCAGAAACAGAAGGAGAATGAGTGTATGGAACTGCTGTTCCCTGCGTGGAATGCTGAACAATTAATGATAGAGATTGTCTTAACAAAGACATTATCCTTTTTTCTACCAATTTCTATCAGTAGAAATTTTCCCTTTTTCCACCAATGCCAATATAAAGAGTTTCTCATACACTCCTACTATAAACCAATTTCATTTCWGAAGTTCAGTTATAATTGTGTCATGGCTGGTAACTTGATTTATGTTGCCTGACACAAGCTGGAGATCCTAAGTACCAAATGTCTGTTGTGTATGGGAGAGATTATACAGTGACAAGATGCTGCTAGCACGTATCTTGCAGAAGATTTACAAGCTCAATTTCTTATGTAATGGAATTCATCTAGCTTCATAGAACTTATTCTAGCTGCCTTACATTAAAGGCATGCCATCCAGCTCCAGCTTATTAATGAGCAAAAAGCAGCTGCCTCAGTATTATTTCAAAGAAAGAAGTTTGTACCGAAAGAGAATACTAATTAATTTCTAAAAAATAGGACATAATTTCACCACACTCTGCTGTACTTCTGATGATGAGTTTCTGCAAAATCATGGTAAAGGCCAACGGATTTGTTCAACAGAAATACATTCCTACTACATATGCCAAGTCCAGAAGTGTAAACAGTGAAATACTAAAGAAACATATTGAGAAATTAATGCTGCTCAGCATTTTCCACTGCTTATCTTTAGTCTTTTCCCCTTTCTACAACAGGTTTTCTCAGTCATTACATCAGCTGATATTAATTACTTTTGATTTGAAACAAAGTAGGATGATTTCTTCAATTAAAATTTAACTACACTAAATTAGAACTACTAAGTAGGGAAAGACCTGCTTTCTAATAGGAAAAAATAAAAGCTTCAACGAATGATTTTTCAATTTCAGCACCAARCAAAAATCAAAAATTTGCTACGTTTTGGTTTTGCTTGGAAAGCATAAAWAAGTATGAATATTTCCAGAGTCTGTGGAGTCCAGACTGAAACACTCCAGGGCAGCTTCTCTGAGCCCAGACCAGYAGTGGAATTCCGCACCTAACCCAGATCTTCCTTCTGCTCCCTCTTCTAGCTGATCCAGACTTGCTACAGACTGACAAACTCTGCAAGTCCAAGCTCAGGTGTCTTAACTGTCCATTCATCTGAAGAACTTCTGACTTCCAAAATCTTGCATTCAGAAACAACTATGTCACAGTGTTTAGGGACCAAAAACCACAGAGACCAGAAGTAAATGGGTCTAATGACACCTGATTTTTTGGTTAGAGCAGGCACCAAAGTCCTTGGGACTGCCAAGGCTCCTATATTCCCAGAACTTGGAAGAGAACCCAAAATTTGTGCAATTCCACATTACTGCTATCAAACAGCTGGAAGTTTATTAGCAAAACACTTTACTATCCCCCGCCAGTTGTTATTTACTACAGCACCACAAATTCTAAAGGCCTATAAAAGCCTAACTAAAAGATAACAACATACATACAATAAGCTTAGAGTCTCCCTCTTTATCATGACACATTCTTTCTAAGAGCAGTTAATATAAATATCTCCATTACAGACAATGGTAGGTACCAAATATGCCCATGAAAGGAAATCTATAATCTTACGCCTTTACAAACTAGAGGGAAGTTATGACTATATCTATGCAATACAACCTGTAGCCTTTGCCAATTTGAAAAAGTGATTCAAAGTATTTYAATAAATAGTAATTCTTCCAAAATTATTTGAATCAAATTCTGCCAAACTTTTGTATTTGCTGTATTTTAGAATATTGGATAACAAAAGTAATCCTA
The DNA here is from genome assembly GCF_003342845.1 of Nothoprocta perdicaria. Lineage (NCBI taxonomy): Eukaryota > Metazoa > Chordata > Aves > Tinamiformes > Tinamidae > Nothoprocta > Nothoprocta perdicaria. The sequence goes on from NW_020454461.1 coordinate 1,550,695, forward strand.
AATATTCAATRAGAAGCCCACACTTGCTACTAAAATGTCTAAAAATACTAAAACCTACATAAACAAGTTGAGAACACTTAAAAATCTTCCATCTCTCAAGAAGTATAAATGTTCTTGAGTTCATCTTCAATTTTGCTCCAGAAATCACCAATGCAGAAAATATAGAATTTAGTTTGGAGTAGCCTTCCCTATACCRTAGAGACAAACCCCCAAAACTGCATGAATTAAACTTTCTTTTTATGAGTTTCCTTTGAACTCTTAACCTTTTGCTGTGATGTTACTGAATATTTCCTGYAAGTCATTTACTGCAATGTTACGTAAGTTGGGTTTTATGCTTTGCTTAAAAAAAGAAGGGAGCAAACCAAAGAAAGTAAAACAGTTCACCCTGGTGCCGAGGTCCATTCAGTGGCAGCTTGCCTGAGGAGCTCTCCATCAGCAGAGATGYGACTCTGTACCAGTATAGACTCTATAAATCCTGTTCTCTAAGCAAGTTAAAAAAAAAGAAACACTTTCAAGAAGTTGAATCACACAAGCCAACATAAACGATTTTTTGCTTTTGTGTCTTAGAATCTCACTGAGCAAATAGGTTATTAAAAAAAAAAAAAATACAGATTAAGCTTTAAAAACTGTTTCTCGGGCTAGTGTGTAGAGAGTTCCTGTAGCCTGCATGGTCTCACCCTCTTTTAGGGAATGTAGAGGCCACCTGTGCCGTGCCACTCGGTCTCAAGGTTGCAGATTGGTGCCTCTCTTAGTTTATTCGGTAGGAAAGAAGTCAGCAAATCCCTTGGCACAATGGTGCTTTCCTCGCATGGAAAGGCTACAATCAATCAAATCTCATTTTAAAGAAATATCTGTATTTAGCTACGCAGATCAGCGCCTGATTCACACAGATTTGGTGGAACAGTGTGGATTCATACCTAACAATTGCTTTATCCAAGGGATATTATTTTATGTTGATTGGAAGAAACTAAAACAGCAAGTTGAAGAGTGTTAAGAGCAAACAAGCAAGCAAGGAAAGTTTCCATGTATCAGGCAGCGAATGTCTCTGGAGAGACATGGAGAGAGACCTCCAGGCAGCCTTTAGGGAGGTGACTGCGGGGTCATCAGTCAGAGCAGATTTTGCAGCTGCGTGGGAGCTGATTGATGGCTGGGAAGTCATCTCCCTAAAGGCTGGCCAAAACCACTCATTTTTATTCACTGTGTCAGCTTAGCTTGCTTTTGACAACAATGCAAACAGTTAAACTGTAAGCACAATAAATTGGATAAAAAATTAAAAACGCTATAATCAAGACAAGAAGTATACTTTAAGATAATGACAACTGTAATTAAGAAAAATAAAGATTAAGAATCTCAAAATGAATGATGTTTAAATCTTGTTAGGATCTGGTGCCAGTTTTTTTCTACAAAGTACCTCAGGGTTTTCCTGATGGATTCTGAGTCAGCTGAACCAAGGCATATGCTAAAAAATTCAAAATAAGTTAACATATATTGGCATATTTTATGAACAGTTGAGCTGGAAAGTCCACATCAGTGGTCATTCTGGGAACAAAACTGGAAAGAGCCATGCATGCTTTGCTTGTAGTTCCCCCTAAGCTCTGCTATTTGGTTTGGCATATTCCAAATATTAACTGCAAACCAGTTCTACCCAATTGATTCAAGGGAGCCACAAGAACAACTGAAATGTAATATATCAGAAAAGGGATGCTAATATTCCCAGAGGAATAATCACCATGGCAGCTGGAACTGGAAAGGCCACGTAAAATGCCGCAGTCTTTCTTTGAAAAAAGAAAATGAGGAGCTGGAAACGTCCACATCTGAGCAGACCTTAAGGTTTCCTGCTGTGGAGCTGTGCCATTTGTGATGCAGGGAGGATGAAAACGTTAYGCTCTTCTTTATAGGTCAGTAGAGTGAATCCCAGGGAAGAGGCCGTGCCTGTGACTCTCACTTCCCCACCACACATCTAGAATTCTTTYTCTGTCACAAAAGAAAGGAAAGAAAATCCTTCTTGCCAGTGCTAGAGAGTTTTTTTATTATTATTTTTAACACTTTTGATGATTCCTAGCAGCCTAAAATTCTACCCTGCCACCATTCTGAAAAACCTCTCTTTTTCCAGTATTGAGTATCTCTACTCAGTTCCAACTGTTTAGCAATTTAAGCTTTGAGTTCAGTACCTTCATAAACCAAATGAAGGGACACAATAACCCATCACTGCTACTGTCAGGAGAGAAAAGAAAGTGCCCGGAGGCTAAGGAATTATCTGAGCATGGTCATGATCAATTCCTCCTTTTAAAATATATTGGTCCAAAGAAAAGAGAGTGTGAAAAATAAAAGTAAAAAAAAAATCCATAGACAGCCACTTAGGATACTCACTGAGGACACAAGTCCTTTTGCTGTACTAAGAAATGTTTAGGCATTTATCCAGTGTTATTTAATGCAAAACATTCTGCCACCCAATAATAGAATAGACATTACATAAATTTACTGCTAATCCAGTTTGTAACTCAGAGCTAAAAATAAAATCCTCATYGTTAGAAGTACATCTCCATTGTGGACAACTTCTGATAAGCCTGCAAAAAGCCTTCTCATTGSTTAATGTTTCTCCTGAAACTTTCCTTAAAGCAAGCTAAAATTACATCATATTTTTGTGAACCACTTTTTCCACATGTACTATTATTCCATTTAATTCAGGCAGTACTAAAATTAAAAAATAAATGCTCTAATACACATTCTGGGGGTGGACAGGCTTAGAAAATATATTTATTTCCAATGATTAGAATATAATCTTCATAATTAGATCATAATCTTCAAAGTGTTCTGGAAACACCACACCCATTATCCCTGATTCTGTGGGAAATATTTTACTAACCTTAAGTCAAATATCCACGAAAGAATACACGACATGCTTCCAATTCAGGATTTGCCATTACGAAGTGCAAACCTCAATAAATGCTGTAAGCTGAGTTTAGGAATGTATTAAAAAGTCTGTGCGTTGAAGTCTCTTAGTGGGGCAGAATCTGCATTTGGTCGTTTTCTGGTCACAGTRAATGAAGGCAAAAAATCTACCAGAATCAAACCTACTGTAGTTGTGACTATTAATGCAAAAGGTTTCTTCTATTTACAGGAAAAAAAAAAAGCCTTTTTTTTGCCAAAGTCTTTCAATTCCCTACCAGCCTTTTGCAGTATATATTATAGATATCCATATCCATATCTATACATATCTATAACATATACAATATGTGATATAGATGGTGAAACAAGACTGAGCTGAAAGCCCCTGCACCCCCTGTGTGGGTCTCGTGGCAGGGCGCACATCAGTGCAGCAGGTCTGCTTTGCTAAGCAGCCAAGCAGTGAACACAGTCTTTCCAACTGACGAAAGCGTATGATGCCGTGAAGCCCACTGGATCCTTTTCCAGATATAATTGTGTGAATTTGTGGGTGGGAACACATGTTCAGCAAAGGCTGGACTTACAAGGAAGCGGAATAATCCTTTCAAGCAGTAGGGTGCAGAACAGCCTCTGCACAACACCATGCACGAGGTTTAAAATTGCCTTTTTCTCCTGACCTACTCGGTCTGAGGAACATGGTGATGAGTGAGAGTTTTGCACAGCTGCTTTCCCAGTCGCTGGCCTGTATTGCCAGGCCAGGCACTCAAGGCCAGAAGCAGGTGGCCGCTCCCCTGAGACAGGCAGCTAATACACATTGGCACCTGGAGAACGTACTTGGAGCTACAGAGCTGAGAGATGAAAGGGGCCTGGCACTAGGATTGCTGCTACTTCGACCTCGGGAAGGATCTACAGACAAAACAAAAGGAGATACGAAACAAGAAGAAAAACGTGCCAGACTTTCACATCTGGTAAAGAGATTTTTGTTAGAGATACTGTAATGTAGTTGGTCTTCCTGCCATAAACATTCAGTTTTCTGAAATCTAGAGTAAGATTCTTACCTTTCATTGACACAGTAACTACTTTCTGTGCTAAAGCTAGGTGTTTAAAGACTAAGTTTCTATCATGAAAAGCTTCCCTGAATGGAAACAAGACTGTGAGAGAAGACAGAGATTGGAATTGTGTTGTCAAGAGTTCTGATACTAGTGAGCTGAAATTAGGGAGAAATAGGCTTTTTGGAGGTCAGTAAATCACAAGCTGAAGGGAGGCTCAGAAAACAAGAGCAGGTTCCCAGGCGAATTCAACACCTTATGAACTTATACATTTCTAGGAAAGTCATACTCCTGTTTACCTACAAATAGCATATAATTGCATAGACTGTGACTGTAATTAGGTTAGTTACCCATGCAGATTGCTGAAACATGGAAATACAGCTATTTAAGGTAAAAAGTTTAGTCCAAATATTTCATTCAAAAACACACAGAGAATGGCACAATCCTGACAAAAGAGTAAGAAGGATCAATGTCCCAGTTGAGCTATAGGTAGAGCTATAGGTATAGCTCAACTGGTAATAAATTGTGACAGCTGTAGGAAATGCTTAGTTTTCAGGGGGTTAGATGATTAAATAGTTATAGCCAATAGGGAAAGGCAAGGCAGAAAGAACATGGGCTGTCCACTTAACTGTCATCATGTATAAAGTTATTCATGCCAAACTAAATGACAAGGTAAAAGAACAYTTACCTCTAGGCAGTGGGGAGTCCCACAGTTTGAGAAAGGAAAATAGAGAATACCACAGGGAAAATGTGATATGCAATCCACTGTACACAGCACATGCAGAATAATTCCATCAAATAACCATTTAATACAGCAACAAATAGTGCATTCTRAAGAGCTGTCTTCTTTAGCAGCAGGATATTCATATTTGATTTAATCTATACTTGCTGTTGAAAAGTAATATGCCATGGTTATTCATAACAAACTATCCTATGACCCATCCCCCTGTCTAATAGTTAACTGAAATTTAATTCTAAAATTACACGAATGCAGACACAAGCACTTAGACACCTTGATAAAGCTTGCTAAACACTCCTTGCTGAGATAACTGGTCACTGCTCTCTCCCTCTCTCAGAGAAAAAGTATCATTATGCCAGCTTTCTTGGAGAAAAAACAGTATTTATTTACATTTAAAATAGTATTTATTTACATTTAAAATACTGTTTTAAGATAGGTTTTTGTAAAATTAAATAGTGGTCCTACAAATTCTCATCTTAGGTTTCCTCACGTAACTAGCCCCAGTCATGAGTTCAAAGGCAATCTCTTCCTCTCTTCCAAAATCTAGTATTTAGACTTCTACAATTTGAAATCTTTTTCACTTGTTTTGAACCGAGTCCAACCAGTCTACTCTGAGAACGGTGGAGGAGGCATAAATCCTCCTGCATTTTTCCTAATATGGGAGATTTTTTCCTTCTGCCAATGCCGTAGCTTCCAGCCAGATACATTCTTTGGATTACTGAGTCAGTGCTATCACCGCTAATGCACGCACAGGAAGAGCTACATAACATACCCACAATTAAAACAGATTTTTTTTTTTTTACACCCACCACGATTCTTCAGTATCTTTCACAAACATATTTTCGGCACTGACACTCTAATTTGAATGACCTCTAATGGTGGTATTTTAAAGTAGAGGAGCTCCACGGTCAGCAAGAAAATCATATGCGATTCAGATTTAGGTTTGTTATGCACTGAATTGCAACAATTTAAATCTGCAGCAGTTGCATTAATTGTTACCTTAATAAATTGTAAAAATTTTGAAGAAAATGTAAAGAATTTTCAGAGTTAAAGATCTATGCCTTAGTAGTCTTAACATTACGACTAATCACAGCATATAAATAAACTCTATAAAGTATTTCTAGAAATTATACAAATTGAAGGTTAACCTACTCTAAATTTTTTAAATGAGCCATCTGTGTTAACAGAGCAATTCATATGTCAGCACATAAGGCCRTGCCTACAGAGCCACAGAGATGGTGGAAAAGCAAATATTGTCTATGGTAACTCTTCAGAAAGATGAGAAAAACAGCCAAAAAAGAAAAAAGTTTGCAAATTTAGCCCTCTCCTTGAATCAGATAACCCTCCTATTGTGCTGGCTACAAAATACATAGTTGGGGGAAAAAAAAAAAAAAAGTAAAAATTTAGTACCTCTCCCCAAGGTTATTTTAGGCAGCTAACGTGGAAACGGCAGGATCTGCCTCTCCGCAAACAGCCYTCCTTGGAGAGCTACTGAACCCCGGCTCGTGCCTTCCGTTTCCTGGGTAGCAGCTAACTTCGATATCGGGAAGAAACCATGAAATTACTAACAAGCTGTTCAAAGGCTACGTGGACAATCTGAGCTGATGTAAACCTATCTAGAGCCAGGCAATTCTGACAAGATTTTGTAAACCAGTTGCTTTAAAATAAATGGCTATGCAATATAAATAGAGTCACTTCAAATAAAAAGCAATCCCACGTAACAGAATTAGGATTTGCCATCTTCTTTAAGGTTTCTAATGACCATTACGGCCAACTAGCCTGATACGGTGCACAACAAACTTCAGTCATTCAAGGTTTATAGCTATTAACTCATAGCTGAAAAGGCATGCATCTTTCATAAAATATTTAGCTTTAAATACTCAAAGTGATATAAAAGATAACCTATCCCTGGGCAAGATATTCTGATTTCCTCCTTAAGAAAAGTTCATACTGTGGACAGTTTGGATTTGCCAAGTTTTATCTTTAAGTCTCTAGGTCTTTTCTTACCTCTGTTGCAGTGATTTATGTTGCTTCCCCCTTGCAGACTCCCAATTAAGCCTTTTCTCCCTCACGTCACTGAATGGACGCCCTCAAGTACTTGGCTCTGTTCTAAATTTTTCAACTGAAATAATTTCAAATCTAATGAGTCTTCTGAATAAAATATATCCTGATACATTTCATTTGAATTCTGAATTAGCATAGATTTGCTCTTTAKATGAAATACTAACAAAGAATTAATGATCAAAACTCTTTAGGTGATTTTGAAGAACAAACTCCACTTTCAAAAGTAACTTGGCCAGCTGGGGGTTGTGACAGTTTGGAAGGACTTCATTAATTCCCACTGATCTTAGTGGGAACAACATTCTTTTGAAAATCCCCCCTGAGTTTATTCTCACAGCAAAACATCTTAAGAAATATGCTTCCATGTGCCTAAAGTCACTTCTGAAATTTACTTTCCAAAGTCAGTGCCTCTTCAGCATTTTAACAAATTCAGTTTTCACTCTTCTCAAGTGTCCTGATGGGGAAGACAAGACCCAAGCTCGCTTGCTGCACATGCAGTTGTGCTCCTGGCAAGTCTTAGTGCTCACTGGCAAAGAAAACCCCCCATAAACTGCCCCTGAAACCCCCGTACCAGGTGCTGGGAGCAGGCTGCTTGCGACACCATTGCCTTGGACTGCGGCAATGCGCGTCTTGCAAGAGCCAGTGAAGCCCAACATACTGCACCACATTTTTTCCTATGGGTGTTTTCTACAAGTGAATTATTTATTCAAAGTAGAATCTGGAATTACAGCTTTTATAAAAATCTCAGAGAGCAGGTGCCACAGCCTCAACAAAAACATTCTTGCTATATTTTAGATTTTTACATKATAGTGGGGCTGAAGTTTCACACACTCGTGTTCCAGCACAGCAGCACGCAGGTGCACTCTGTTATATTAGGTTTCGCTACACAACATTTTCTGATACTCTGYTTTCTCTCTGGCCTATGGTATTACAGATGGTGCAGGTTTTCTCACCTTCTGCACTACACCTGGAAWGCAAGCAGGTTTCATTCCCCATTTGCGAGGTTCTTACAAAGAACATTGTGTATTTTCCCCTTTATACGATCTTTTCTATCTACTTCTCCCTCAGTAGACAAAAGTATTATACTCTACCCTCACACGGAGGGGTGGCTTTTACTAATAGTTCATGCCATAGTTGGGAGCTCCAACCAAGCAAGATACCAAGCACAAATTCAGACTATCAGGCTCCCATTTCAATAMACTGAGCTAATCACCTGCATTCATTCTGGCAGGCTTCCAAAATTAACAATATGATGAGGGATGAGAGCACTGGATTATGCCTGGCGTGGGAAGCAGGAATGGATTTAACCGTCTGCAAGGGTCCTAGCCATACAAGCCTCTGCTTTATTAATTTAAGATATTAACTCATTTCAGAGCATGAAAAAACGCAGGCTTTTACAGAAGACTCAGTGCAGATACACTGCAGTTCAGATACACACTTGCTCTCCAACTCTCTCGCTGTCACTAGAGTTTAATAAAGCTTTCCTGAAAAAAAATTCCTCTTTCCATTAAAGTATAACAGTGGAACTGCATCTATGCTACATGCATATTATAAAAAGAAGCACCATATTTATTTTTTTGGTACCAACTTAACCTAAAAACAACACATCAGATGACCTCTCCAAAACTTATCTCATTCTTGGCATTTATTGCTAATGTGAGCCATACATGTTCTGTCCAACATRTATTATTTATGATTCCTCTGATAATACAGTAAGCTAACCAGTAATAAAAATGGTTAAAATGTACATCAAACTGCACACTGAAATAAGTACAACTCTTGCAGCAAGAGTTGAAACTGTTGCCTTCTGCCATAAGTTAATGATGTTTTACAATTTTTTCTGTATCTACAATGCAGATGTTAAAAAAATAGTTCATATACTGCTAAGAGTGTTAAGAAAGCACCAACACTAGAAACTTTTGTGTTTGCTTTGCCTGAAATGAGGAATTATTTTCATCTTCTGCGATACTACTGTCTACTTAGGATGCTTTGAACACTTTCTTGCCCCTTCCAGGCTTCGTAAGCAACAGGGATGTCTTAGAGAGAGCTGCCAAACATGGTCCAGCAGGTGCTGGGCAGGTATTTTACACAGTCAGTATCTCCATACTCCACTTATGCTGCAASTATTTTAAACTAATATACTCACATCCAGTATCTTACTTCTCTTGCCAAAAAAAATGAATTTATTTACAAGAGATACAACAATGAACCTTGTAAATCTGTTAAGYGAAGAGAAAAATAAATATGAAAACAACAAAAAATGCCCCTCCAAACTCAAGTTTGGAGTTCAATGTCAAGTTCTCAGCAAAGTCCTATCTCAAAGGGAGAAGCTACTCATTTTCTCAACGTAATTATTTATACAATTATTCCTTTGCTTAAAATATTAATGTTCTGTAACTAAGAAAATAAATTTATGAAGAGTACTTAAGAAATGATAGATGGATAATATAAAGAGAAAAAGAGAAAGGATACAAATCATTTTAGGCTGCTSTGCAGGCTGGGACATTAGTCATTTCAGTATTCAAGGTTCTTTCAGTAGCAGTCATCTGCAGCTRAAATACAATTAATGGAACCAGTATTGTACAAAAGCAGTTAGATACTGTGAATARCACTGAACTGCCTTTGTCTTCAACTATTTCTCAAATATTTTATAGCAGAAATGTAAGTTTCCATACACTTAGCTTGACTCAAAGTAAGAGCTGACAGTCACCCATGCTAAGCTCAGGCACTTTTATGTATGCACTTGTGCTGGCCCCACGTTACAAAAKAGTGCAACTTCTACAGGTGGCAATTACAGCTAAATCGGGTTTTCCAGGGCTCTTTTACCTGCAGGCTTCAACACACTCTGCAGCTGCTGCCTCTTTCTTTTGCTGACTGGTCAACAGCCACTTTGCTACCAGCCGATCCTCATAACAAATCTCTGGCAAAACTTCCAGCACTCCTAGCCCATTTTCCGTTCATCCCAACACTATTCATGCAGTGCTCACATCTCATTCAAACAGTATGTCACACAGACTGCTTATTTTTATTTTATTTGCCCCATGGATTGTCAGACTACTCAGGCTTCACCGTCACTCAATTCTAAAACTATCACTGCAAAATTTTTAGTGTCTATACTAAGAAAAAAGCAGGAAGCCAAAAGCTCTTTCAGCTGCCATCAGATTCCAGCAATACTCACATGGGCCAACTTGGCCTAATGAAGCTGACCACTCCAAAGCTCCTCTCTGGCAGAAGAAAAGAGGCTCCTCTGAAGAAGCAGGAAGAAAAATGAGTCTAACAGAGATGCTGAGAATCCTCCAAAACCTGTTCCCTCTCTACTGAAGCGGGGAAACTAAGAGAACTTCCAAAGCAGAAGCRGCCACACAGGCAGTGAGCATCTTTTGCCCGGGATGTGTAAGGCATCCTCTGTGATTATGTGATGTGGAGACTACTGCTGAACATGACATCTCATGTCTAGACTGCCTTCTTTATCTKCAGATCTATCATGGAACTATGAAATGTATGAAAGCATACCAGAGAATTTATGGCCTTATATAAAAGATGTATGCAGATGAAGCCACATAATCTGAGACTAGCTACTGAAAGGGAAAAAAAAACAGCCAACCAACAAACCAAACAAAAAAATACCCCCAAACCCCACACTAGATAGGAATGCAAACAAGACAGGGCTCCAGAGCACCTGTAGAATTTCACATGGCCCTGCTGCTCGAGCTGCAGGAACACAGGCCATGGATAACATGGATTGYTCCCTGCTTTTCCCCAGAGAACACCTAGGTAAGCTGGAGAGAGCCTAAGTGTTGTGACAGGCAGTACAAGAAGCACTACCGCCCAAACCACAACAGCAAACACATCCTAGGGGACAAGGGGCAGAGAATACTCAGAGGATGCAATGAAGAGTATCTCTTAATTTCATCATCTTGACTATTACTTTATCATCATTTTTTTTTTCTCCAGGAAAAGGTAACTGTTTTTAAAAGAATCACAGGATGCTACTTCTCTTTTTCCAGGTTGCGCAGCTTTTCTCAGGCTGTAAATAATGTCTCCCATAATAGTCAGTATTATTATTTCCCTCTTATCCTGCTTTAACACCCACGTAACACTGACTGTTTCCTGAGAATTAGCCAGTTAAACTGAAATAGCTGCAAACCTAAATAAAATTATTTAACCCAATAAAAAAGAAGTAGTATATGTAACTGTTGGTGTCATAACTAACCATGATAATATTATTGCATATGGTTAGGAGAAAAATAATTCTTATTTATTAARCAACAGCAGTCTCAGGAACCAAGTGAATTTGGAATCATTTTTTGTGATTTCCTGCAAGACAATTAACACTCTTCTGACAAAAACTGACTTAATCTATTCCTTGGGTGTAGCAAAAACTACCAATGACTGTAAAGAAAAGAGATTCTAGACTAGTAAGTATTTGTAAATATTTTACAATGAAAGTTAGAAAAAAAGCTCAACATTTTATGGTGTTTATCTATATAATGTGGTGTGTATAGGTATGTGAAATGAGTGTATTATAAACATACACACATTGTATGCATACATAATGCATAATATTCTTCCCTTTGACAGATTTTGCCATCTTAATCAAACTGAAATAAAGCAATGCAAATCAAATTAATGAGTTGCAAGAGTTAATACAAGGCAAGTTTAATTWAAAAAAGCTTAATTTAAATTTTAAAATTCAAGCCATTGCAAGCAATGGTAAAAACTGTGTAATAATATGGCAGAGAACTCTAACTGCAAGATTCTAAAGAAAGACTATCAAAGACTTCATATTGAATATACAAGGCAGTCAGTTCTGGGCAATAATGAGCTGCTTCACATAAACATTTAATATACTAGCTGACATAGGCTTAAATGCTTACTATATTTGAACTTTTGCAAGATAAAAAAAGACAATAAAGATTCAAAGAATTTCTGGAAAGAAAGACAAATATCTCCCTTTTCGCTAGACGAGGGGGTTTTGTTTGATATGGAGTTAAGTCAAATTGATGGTTTAAATGCTCAAAAATGTGCCTGGATTTTTTTTAAAAGAAGCCTTTTCATTTTTTTCTAACAAATAAGCAGTCTGTGATTGCACAGGCAATGAATTCTAGCAACTATGATATCCAACATATCATTGAGATGTATGAGCACTAGTCTGTTCAGATAATGTAGTCAAATCACACAGATCTATTGCCACAAAGGTCTACTAAGGTTTGCTGCCTTTTTAAATGATCTACATATTAAAAAAAGAAAAAGCTCTATTTTCAGCATGTCTAAGGCCTTAGCCAGGGTATWTAAGAAACCAGTATATTATGGAAACTTAGGTCCCAGTAAAAACTACAAACCTAAATTCAACACAACAATGAAACAGAGCAAATGTAAGAGAGAAATGAATGAAATGAGAAATTCACTAAATAAATGCAATTTTGCTTGTTTCTTGAGAGTGAAAGCAAGAGAAGYAATAAACTGATTAGGAGAGTTATGGATGGGAAATAATTTCCCTAATATGAAATTCCTTTAGCTACTGCCTCAAAAAACTTCCCAAAGCATGCAAGTATATCTAGATCTCAATTACAGCAGTTAAAGTYATTTAGAAAAAGTATTCCATTATCCAATATATTTTTCTACGTATATATATATATATTTCATCAATTCATTGTTTAGTCCATTCTCACTTCAGTAACAGATAAAACTGTATTGGGATGCACCATGTTTAACCAAGGAGGCTCACGTGCGCTTTGTCAAAAGTTATACTGAGGAAATACTTCATCTGCCAGTAAAATTTAGCGTGGAAACATGGCATGAAATACAGAAGAAGTGTAACATGCTTAGCAACCCTACACAAGTGTCAGGGTAGTAAACTGATTGATCTGTTCAGTTGACACTTGAAGAGAATTTAAACTGAAGTTGCTCAAATGAACTTTATCTGGATAAATTATTAAAAAGATAATATAGGTTGCAAACAATGCTTGAAGTATCCAATTAAAGTAAAAGTTCACAAGCTCTGTGAAATAAAAGTGTCACCTTGAGTATCAAGATAAGAGAAGCACAGACACATAAACAAAAAAAAAAAAAAAAAAAGAGGAGAGAGAAAAAAAAGTCAGTAAACTTTTAAATACTGCCTCAGCCTGGGTCTTCCAAAGTCCCCTCTTTCAAACTTCAGTGGCTCTGTCTTCACCAGCCATCACGCTGGGAGCAGGGCTGGGATATTTGTATCCTCTATGGCTCAGCTGCCACTTTTCAGCCTCTCACTGGATTTCAGCAGTCCTGCACGTGCACAGGTTGGCACTCAAGTCAAGCTTTACCACAAGCGACAGACAGAATGATGCTCCATGCACTTATCAGACAAAATAACCACAGCATCTCAGATACCACTCTATATCCAACAACTATTTGCACTGACCATTAAAAAGTGGGAATTATACACAAGTTTATAGGCTCTTACATTCCTTCAACATAAACATCATTACATAAACACAATATGTAAGTGTATATTTACTTACACATCTGTAAGTAAAGATGAAAATTTACTATACTCCCCAATTTATGACATTGCTTCAAGCATTGCATTTCTTTTCCAGGCTGCACTGAGACAACACTGCCGTGTCCTAATGCACACCCTGTCCCCTGAAATGACCAGTCTGCAGAACAAACCAGGCTGCCAGTCACTCACCCAGCCCAGTAAATCCCACCACCACCACTGGCACATCCACATTTTTTAATCTCAATCTGCCAGCCCTGCAAAATACACACATGGCAGCCTACTTAAGTGATACTCCCATAAATCCTACAGTATTATTACTACACTGTAGCCAGACTTACATAAATAACATGCTTTAGTATACACAGATAATAGTCTTTCCTTCTGGTTAACATCGCTAGGCAGCAAAGACTGCAGAGAAACTGGGCAATCTTTTGTGGCATCCTGCCTCACAATTGATTCCTTTTAAGCTAGCTCAATACAAAATACATTTTTATAAATGCATAATATTACATTATGCCAGATACATAAACATTTGTCAAGGTAAACTCAGAAATCACATGTCCTTACAAGAAACTGCAGCATATGAAAAACGCAGATGTAGTCTTTGATAAAATGTCAAAGATATTCTCTGAGTTCAGTTTTATTGACTATGTCAAAACTGGTCAATGCCACAGAAAATCTTGGAAACAGACAATAGGTAGAAGCAATAACCACCTTACCACTATTGCAAACATTTCTCAAGATGAGAAACCTGTGTTTACAAATCACCATCAAAAAAAAGAAAAAGCCAAATGTATTTTAAATGATAATGAGAAGCATGTCAAATGATTTTGTTTAAATTGTTATTTAAATTGTTTAATTACTGTCAAAACTGATAATGCAGCATTGCAAGTGATTACACTAAACATGCATTCAACACTTAAACATATTTCACTGATTTACATGAAGTAATTGGCACTTCATGAATTGCAAGGTTTTCATTAATATATTAACTTACAGGCAATATAATGAGCTGCTGCAAACACACWCTTTCAAGCTCATCAAGAAGGAAAACTGTGCCCATATGTTGTTATTACACATTCCGAAGGCCAATCCTGCAAAGCACAATGACTGAATTCAAGGAGAATGCCACACGCATAAGGATACATCTACTCCACACCTCCTACACTAAAATGTTACAAAAACTGTGCYAACTTTACCTTAGCTAGACCACATTTCAAGAATAATCAAAGACACCACAGAGCTAACAAGTAAACAGTTTGTGTTTGCTTTGTGGTCTGCAATATAGACAYGCTTTACAGTTTTGACTATAGGGAGAGAACAAGGGAATATTCTTAACTTCATCACTCCTGAGGTGCTATATTGTGCTCAGTATTGTATTAAAAAAGTGGGAGAAAGGAAAAAGAGGGGAAAAAATAGGGTATGTATCATGAACTTTGGCTGCAATGAAAACTTTATAAATGACATCAGAAAATACATCAGAAAATACATCAGAAGTCTTGAGATATCAGAACCAACCCTATTAACTTCAGCTATGTGTTGATTCTGTTTATACAATGATAGCAATCGATAATCAATACTCACATTTGATAACTATTTGATATTGCTTTAACTATTCTACAACTAAATAACATGCAAAAATAACTGGCAGCTGGAAGTGACTGCTTAAAAAAAAGAAAGAAAGGGGGAGGAGAGGGAAGCTTTAGTGTGGACTGGGGACTCTGGAGGTCACACAGTCCAACCCCTCCACAAAGCAGGGCCACCTTCAGAGTCAGGTGAGGCAGTTCAGCATTTCATCTTCAAATTAAAATGAGATGGAGCTTGGAAACGCAGCACTTTTCAGTTTCCTCCCACAAAAGTAACATGCTAAAAAACTCCCTTGTTCATACTTCGAACATCTGCCTTATCGAGTGCTGTATGGTCCTTTAACAGAATTTATTACTCAGGTATGATTCTTGAAAACTCTAATTCCCAATTAATGTAATACAACCTATTATACCCAAAACTTGACTGTGTCCAATGCATTATCTTAACATGAAGCAACAGACAGGGTCATTAAACTTGTGAAAACACAGGAAGAGTATTTCTAAAGACATGACCTCTTATCCAAAGAAAATCCTCCACATCCATGATCTTAATAAACCCTTTAGGGTAACGTACAGACTCTCAATCCTCTGAATCATGGGTTCATCAATTCCTTCCCACAAAGCAGCCTTCACTGAAAGCCTTCTATGCAGAAAGAACCAATGTTAGATGCTAGCAGTTATGCCTACAATATAACAACTTAAATGCCTGTTAGCCACATCAGGGATAATCATACAAGGAACCATTTATTTTAAAATCATTATAGCGATTCCATCAGCAAGGACTAGAAAACGCACCATAGGCACAAAAGCTGCAACCATGAACAAAGGCAGGCAGCAGAACATTCTAGCAACGTCTTGAGGACCCAAACAAAAGATCTCTCCTTCCTTCAACATCACCTGGCAGTAACTTTTCCCGTCCACTCTGAGCTGAAAAAACTCCTCTTTGGGTGCCATTAATGCTTTTTGGGGCAAAATGTTTCATCTACCATTGAAATCATGTTCAATCTACAGAACTCTGATCTTGTTACGGACTAAAAATGGAATTCACCTGTCAAAAGTATTATTTGAACAACAGCTGAACATAATCAGCCCTCAAAACACCTGCTAATTTGACGAGGTGACTGTTAGTTTTCTTAGGAGACTGAAACAGGCATGGACAGTGTCAAGGCACATGTATCAAACACTCGTGTTGCTCCTACTCCCATTCTACATTTTAAATACGACCCTGCCAAAAGCGATCTCCTAACATGGACAAGGCAGAGCAGCTACACAATGTGGATGGGTTTGGGGTGAGGGAGGGGGTATGAAGTAGGATAACCAGGACACGTCTTCCTCAGCAGATGGAACATTAAAAAAGAAAAAAAAAATCAGTGTCCAACCAAAAACCAGTAGATATATGTATGTACATCTYGACAGATTATCTTGCTATTTTTGAGTAAGCATTCACATAAACTGACAAATATACAAACTGGTACACATATACTACATCTCCCAACCTATAATGTAACTGAATGTAACTTATCACCCAGGCAATACATGAAAATTAGATGTCATGAGAGACTGTGGATGCATCTAAAACACTCGGTCTGCTTGCAGGTACCTGAGGTGTCTGTTTTAATATCCTTCAGCAATTGATACCGACTCTGAAACCATAATAAACTTCTATATGCTTCCTCAGCATTTCACGAAATGCCATTGCTTTAATAACACAGGTTATAATAGAGGGGAATAGAGTAATGCTACTAGTGTATGCAGCAGCCAAGGGCTCTCCCTGGCAGAGGTAGGCATTTTTCTTTAAACGAGACTCCAGGACGAAGCCTCGACAACTCTGGGATTTCGTTAGCGGCTGCCGGAGCGCGCGGCGGCTCCAGCAGATGTTTCCCCAGCGCTGCTGCACCATGAGTCACCTGGGACTATTCTGGTTTCCCAGCACCACGAGAACACTTCATTCACCGGGAGCGCGGGCGAGCTGGGCAGCAGCGCTGAGCTCGCCTCCGCGCAGCGTCGCTGCCGCGCAGCTCGCTTGGCCAGGACAGCCCAGCTTCACGTTTCTGCCACGAAGTAGCGGGGCCAACAGAAATGCTCTATTTTACTGCTGTCGTTTCTGAGTTTTGGAGAGAATTGTCAAAAGGCTAGCTTCAGTCAGTAAGCATGTTGCTRTAACATTATCACATTGGGTAGAGTGGAATTGGTGTCTCTGTAGTGCAGTAACAGGGATCAAACTCACTCACCATATGGAATTTGAAAGACAGGGACCAAAAAATCAGACAGATCAGGAGGAAAATCTGTGCTTCTGTAGCCATCTTGCACCAGCACCAGCTTGTAATTTCTGGCTGGAGCAYGAACAGCTAAATTTTGAGTGAAATTTTCAGGATTGTACAGAAAAGATTGGCTAAAACTATACGCCAGATTTAGGGTGCTCTTGTGCTGGGCTTTATTGGGTGTAAGGACAGCTGCAGTTGCCTTCTTCTAGATATCAATATTAACGAGCTTGGGTCCCGGCACTGACAAGATTCAGGTGCTGGATCCACAATTTTGCAGCACTGTTGCACTAAGATCTTCCCCCTGCATTTCTGCTGTGTAGTTGGCTGTGACCTGTCTTCTATCTGAAAGCATTTTGAAGCTTTGCTACAGAAATAATAATCAACAAGATATCGAGCCTTAGCACAGACCCTTGATAACAAATCTGTGCTTCTTTAAAACGACAGCAGCAAGCGGAGCTGTTCGAAGCGAGGAGGGGATATTTTGGCAGCTCTACATTCTCCTCCTTTCCCTTTAAACCCCACCCCAGCACCAGAGAAGTCTGCCCCCTTACCTGATAATATCATCGTTGTGTCCCAGGAAGAATTTCTGGCTGTGCTCCCTGGTGTTATAAACCACTCCGACGCCAGCCACGAAGTAAACCACCTCCTTGCCCGCCGTGTAGTACAGGTTGTTGCGGCACTGGTGACCCCTGTACCCGTAAACCCACTCCAGACGGAGCTGACATCTAGGAGCTGTCCGATCCGCCATGATAACCAATCCCCTCTCCCCACCAGCACACACAAAATCCAGCRCTGCCCCTCCTTCCCTTAACTCCTTCCCCCTCGAGGCTTCTCCCCTTGAAAACAGCCGCGCTCTCCGCCGAATCTTCAGGTTGCCCTTCCCAGCAACAGTCTCAAATGGAAAACGCGTTCCCAGCGCGGCTCCGCTCTTGCTGCTCTGCTGCCACCATCATCTGCYGCTGCCCGGGAGGGAGGAAGAGCCGCTGCCTCCCCGCCGCCGCGCAGCCCCGGCAACTTCTTGGGGGAGAAGGGGCGGATAAGGACAGCACACCTACATAAAGGGCCGGCCGGCCTCTCCTCTCCAGAGGCAAAGGAACTGGCGCGCGTCACCACCACCTGCCCGAGCCGCCCGGCGCCGCGCCGGCCTGGCCGCTCGCCAAGGGGGACGCTCTTCTTCCCAAGACACTTGCCATGGGGTCAGAACTGGAAGAGAAGCAAACACACGAGGATTGGAATTGCTGGATGAATTAAAGGCAAAGCAAGTAGTTGGGGGGGGGGGTGTCCCAGCACTATGGGAATCAGTGCTGTGATGCTCCAAGTGGTCCAAGTCTTCCAAACCTTTCCAGCAAGATCCAGGGCAATCACCAGTCACATACAGGGTGCTAGTGAGGGACAGAGGATTCATACACAACAGCTAACATAAATCTGGTAATTCTGTCCCATCTCCCCTCCTTCCCCACCACCCAAAAATGCATCTTTGGGGAATCTAGAGCAAGTGTTTAATGCAAACAAGGCAACATTCCCTTATTGTGGTCACAAAAAAATCACCTCCAACTCCCTGTAAAGTTGGGGAGCTTGCATTTTTTTTCTTTTATTTACAGTTACCCTTTGGAATGACACCCTCAAGGAACACATTTCCTTATCTCTCCTCTCCCCTTCCCGAAGCACCACCCGTCAGGAGCAGCCGCCGCGCTTCGTTTGCCTGCAAGACACCCACCACTTCTCAGCACCCATCCCTCAGCGAGAGGGCGGCCGCAGCCCTGCGCAGAAACTCGGCTGCAGACGCAGCGAGGAGAAGACTAAATCCGAGGGGGGGAAAAAAACCAGACTTATCCTCAGAGAGAAGGGAGGAGAAGGAGGAACTCGGCGCGCGCGGGGCGGGCTGCGCCGTTCACCTCTCCCCACAGCGCCGGCCGCGCTGAGGCTGCCGCGCGGGGGGGGCGAGGGGCGGCGCCGCCGCCTCGGGAGACGTGCCCGGGCTCGCCTGGCAACGGCGGCGCCCGCCATCCCCCCTCCCCGCCCGCGGCGCCTCATGGGGAGGCGAGTTCCGGCGGCCGCGCAGCCTGCGGGTGGAGCGCCGAGAGGGACTACAACTCCCAGCGTGCCGCGCGCCGCCGCGGTTGCCGTGGGGACGGCGCTGCGGCGAGGCGCGCGCCCGGCGAGGGAGGAGGGCGGGAGCGCGCGGGCGGGAGCGCGCGACCCCGAATTCCAGTCCTGGCTCTTACACATGTCCCTAATCCTGACCCTCTCTGCCCGGATTAGGTCTGGAAGTTACGGATAGGCGGGCACCCGCGTTTCCAGGGGGCTTTGCTGCCGGTAGCCTCAGGTGTTTGCCGGGCGAGGCTGTATGTCCCCATGGAAACCTCACCTTGCCCAGAGGGGAGCTGTTGCTAATGGAGAGAAGGGGCGAGGAAATGTCTAGGGACTGCTTCTGAATCATGAGGAAAAAAAGGACTAGGAAGACTAAGTATCCCAAAATATATAAGCTACTGTGCACAATATTCAGGTTTAATACTATGCTCATATGAAATGTATTATAACCACAACTGTCTCCAATAATTTGCTGTGTGTTACGGACACAACTGTCTTGTTTTTAACTTTATAATCCTGTTGTGGGTTATCTTACGTAAGATACATATTCAGCAACCTGAAAAAGAGACTTTTGCTGGGACAAACCCATCCTTTCTTCAGATGCCACCGCAGCTCGCTGGGCCACTCGTATCTTTGTTAAATGGCCCAAAAAAGGGCTCCCGTACTTGCTTCTTGCAAGGCCACAAATCAAGGACTTCGTAGCTCTTCCACATCTTGGCCTGGAGGTAAATCTGAGGATTCAGGAGCATGGAGTAACTGCCAGCAAACYGTCACCTCAGATGGTCGCAGAGGGGGGCTGTGGGGAGAAGAGGCTCGGTCAGGATTCAAGAACAGGTCCTTTATTTCAGGAAGGAGAAGCACTGCTTTCCAAAGAAACAAAAAAACAAAAAAAGCACCTTTCACATCATAAAAATTACCTTTCCACTTCTCCTATTCGCTGCCACGTCCAAAGTTTTACCAATAATTCAGAATAATAAAAGCAGGGCTGCCGTAACCGATCATTTCTTCACAGACAACCTATGCACCGCGTTCGGGTTTGTTTGCAGCAGTTACCTGTCAAATCGCTTCAGCAGTCGCGCACCAAAATACATCTCTTGCTTTGTCCAAATGTATAAGGCCATTAAAGTGATTGCTTGTTGTTACCGAGCGCTCAGTTACGGCAAAAGCCTATTTCAAAAGGAATCAGAACTGAAAACAGACAGCAGCAAATATGTTTTTGCTGGAGGCTAAAATTTGTGGGGGAAAAATAAAAACCCACTTGAAATGCTGCAACGCTGGCTCCACGTTGCTAACAGGGAACTTTCCAGAAAGGCACCGGGGCTGTCGTAGCACAGGCCCTTGTCTCTGGCCTTCGTTTCCCTTTGGTAACGTGCCACATCTTCAGGACTGCGAGTGTGCTGTAAAACGCCTTCCATGTCRGTGGTCCTTGTGCTCACAAAGACTTTTAACACAGTCACTGATGCTCCAATTTTCGGTCAAGTCCATCCTGCATATAACTTCAATGGTTTTAAAAGCCATTTGAAAYATTTCAGATATATACAGAGTAGAGTTTTCATGGATGCCTCTGTTTCGATCTCCTACTCATTTGGTTAAATCAGCTTGGGGACTTGGAAAATTCCAGTAGACCCTCAGCACTTCTGAAGAAATAGGTAATTGTTAAATCAGCTCTCCTCCCCCTCATCCCCTAAGCTAGCTGCACAGAAAATGAGTTTAAAGTAATTAAATTTTTATTTAATTTTTTAAACAAAGAAAGTCTTGAGGATTTAAGATTCTTTTATGTTATTGTTAC
Source organism: Nothoprocta perdicaria (assembly GCF_003342845.1). NCBI lineage: Eukaryota > Metazoa > Chordata > Aves > Tinamiformes > Tinamidae > Nothoprocta > Nothoprocta perdicaria. The sequence goes on from NW_020454461.1 coordinate 1,571,641, forward strand.
ATCATTTGTTTTCAGAAGTGCCTTGTATTGTCCCAGAATAAACATGCTGTGCTTGTTTTAGGAGCAATAGTTTAATATTGAGCATGAAATATAGTACCAATAATGCTAGTATTGAATGATTTCTAGGATCAGTAATAATAAAGTGATATACAGCAGCATATTAAAATGTTTAGCTGTATTGTAATTAGGAAATAATATTTTATTTTAGATAAGTAGTTCAAGAAAACAGTCTTTAGTGTGATATATTGTTTCCTATGGCATTGTCCATTATTTTTCTGTTCTTAAACACAGCTTTATCACTTGGTTTGTTCTTGACAATTACCAGTTTTAAGTCTTTCTACAGTAAAACCTAACCTGTACTTGTAATACAGCTTTGCCARTGCAAAGTAGCTCTCTACCTACTCAGCAAGGACAAACAAAATAYGAAATAATTTCAGGTCTGTGGGGCACGGCTGTCCCTTTCCTGTGAGTAGCAGTGACCAAGCTGAACTTGGTGTTTCACCCTTCATTAAAATGTTGGCATGCTCTTTTCTTGTGATATATCAGCCAAGTGTGGGCCATTAAGCAGTATGCATTGCTTCACTAAACAACATACCCTCACTTTTTGAAAAGATGACTCAATATAAATCACATTATTGCTGTAGCAACTAAGTATATGAACCATGATCCCCAAAACATAGTAAGAAAACTTTAAAGCGAAACATGTGAAACTATGAGTTCAGTGTCACCTGTTTTTCCAGGATATGTGTTTACTTTGTGAAAAACAATTTTGGGGGTGAATAAATTATCTTTTCTTGGTGAGGGATTATTTWAAAAAAATTACTTTCTGTTAGGATATATCATGTCTCTGAGAAGTTTCCTCAGTACTGCAACCTACTGTCCATTGTCAGTATAAYATTATATATCATTGACACTTTTATGCTTTCTCTTTATTGTTAATACTGCAAAAAATCTAACTGAATGAAATTCTTGATACAGAGGCCTAAGCAAGCCAGCTTTATTTTAGGCTGGCACATCTAATGCACACACGTGGGATTTTGAGGTTTGCAGTGTCACAGATCTGAGGAAGGCTGAGAGGGAGAAATACAAAACAAGACGGAGCTGGAGCCTCAGTGAAAAGGGGCATTCATGTTCCAAAAGAGTGATCTGAACGTWTTTCCAACTTAGCTCTCTTAAAAATAAACACTTGGAAATATACTTAAGAGCATAATGAAAAGATATATAATATTTTGCAATAGCAACCATTTTTTTCTCCTTATTTTGGAGAGGGAGCCTGTTAGCCTGCCCTGGGGCATACACCCCATGACCAGTACTTTTCCCTTCAAATATAAAAAGAAACTATTTGTGCGGCATCAGGGGTTACATATTCATTATTTTTCAGATGTCAGATGTCTGTTTCTCTAATGTGCTGCAATCTTCATAAAAGCTTAAGAACACTGTWTTTTAAAGCTCTCTGCCTTGCCAGTAATGCATTTAAGCATTGGATCCAGCACTTTGCTTGGTTCTTGCAGGTTTCCAGGAAGGCAAAGCCAAGGATGCCCCTTGTGATGCCAGTGCCTGCAGCGGGCGGCCAAGTCTCCTATTGGGATGGGATGAGAGCCCCCAGCCAGAGCTCCCCAACAGCTCACGTGAGCCCTGCAGGTTGTTTTCTGCACGGATGCAAGGATGGGGCCCTGTTTACTGCTTCATGTGGCTTATTTCCAGGACCAAGAGCACACAGGCAGCAACAATTAAAAGGYTTCAATAACATAAATGCATTCACAGTATTGGGTTTAGTTTGGAGAGCGCATTGTTTCTAATTTTTAAATGCTTCTGTGTTGGCATTAAAATAAGAGAAGACATAAGGGTTTACACTGAGGGTGACAGAGCCCTGGCACAGGCTGCCCAGGGAGGCTGTGGAGTCTCCTTCTCTGGAGATCTTCCAGACCCGCCTGGATGGCGCCCTGTGCCCCGTGCTCTGGGTGTCCCTGCGTGTGCAGGGGGTTGGACTAGACGATCTCTGAGGTCCCTTCCAACCTTAACCATTCCGTGATAAACTGCCTCAGAGAAGCTGTGCCCACACWTCTGTGGAGGAGCTGGATACTTATGAGGAAGCTGCGTAGAGCAGCACATTGGAGACAGGATTTAGCTGCTTGACTGTTGTTAATATTGTCCAAGCTCTGCAGACTGCAGTTCAGAGCTCGCACACACAACAGACACCCAAACAGCCACCATCCTTTGCATGTGAATATTTTCCAAGCTATAATTCCTGTAAGAGGTTGTGCTTCTCTGTTGCTCAGCCAGATGATCTTTTTRTTTATTCCTGTTTCTGTTTCATTGTCATTATTAGATGAAAAGTGACTGATGTAGCATCCTGTATGAGTCTTACCTGAATAACATCCATCACATCCACCCTCTGCCAAAGGGACCATTCACTGTTGCTTCTTGTTTCTTTTTTAAAAGCATCTGTTGTAGAGGAGATACTAAAAAGCACCACTTTCCAAATTATCTCCAATCTCTGTGACATATTCTGCCCGCTCCATGTGTATCTAAGAGCTGAGATTAAGAATGAACACTGAGGTTTTCGCTCGCAGAAACATCTGTGTTGTGTCCTAGATCTTTGCCACACAAAGCACAATTTTATAACTCATATTTTTTATGGATGAATGTTCAGCTGAAGCACCAAAAATGCTTATTAATTGGTCTTTCAAAATGAGTAATATTTGAGCTGTAAATAATTTTTGAAATTATATAAGACCCACGAGAACCTGAGGATTGGAAGCTGGGGAGGAATCAAAGGCAGGAATTTTGATCTAGTTCTGTTTGTTGCCTGGCATTACATTAATCCAATCCTGAATGATGCATCTCAGTGATTTTACAATTTAACTACAAAATAATAACCAGGGAATTGGATCTAAGCTCCTGTTTCTCATGGGTGGAAATACTGATTTGCATTGATTAAATGCTGGGCCTGGGATCTGGCCTCAGATAGCACTAGAAAAAGGAAAAAACAAAAACCTAAAAAGCACAGGATAGAAAAAGCCAGAGGTCTTTTCCACTCTCAAATGTGAAGCAGACTCGCTTCTGAAACTCAGACATTGCACATTCTTTCAAATCTTAATTGCCACAATTTTCCGTAATCATTTTAAAATCTGAGTTTTCTTTTTCAAGTTAAAAGAACTTTCATGCAGCTCTTCATTCTCTTGTGAATGACCTTTTGCAAGCTTTTCCCACAGTTTTATACCAAAGACTATTGCTAGGATAGTTTACCTTGCCTTGCACTGACCATGAGGGTATGGAAAGAATGACYGGGCTTCAAAGACAACACTCTCAGTGGAAAAGATATTATAGTCTGGTTCCAGGCTCTATGTGGTCTATAGAAACAGTACAGTATATATTTCCTTTGTTTCTTTCATCTATCCCACAGCTAGAATTGTACARTTTTGGCCGTCTTTCCCTGTTACTTCTGCACTTCAAAAAAAATGAACCAGCAGGACTGAACAGCAGGGTTTTGGTACCTTGCAGCAGCAGGAGGAATGTGAGCTGAACGAGAAACAAAGTGAGTTCCATGCCTTTACTTAGGGCACTTAGGGAAAAGATCTAAAAAAATAGAATTCTGGTGTGCATACCTCCTCTTTTGCACACTTTCACTTGGCTGAAGGGTCTAAATTGCAGTGGTTGTAGGTGCAAATTCTTCTCTGACAATAAYTTCATCTGCTCTACTGAAAGCATTGAATAAACCAGAATCAAATTACAAAAATAGTACTACAGCTTCTGTCATTGTAGATCYTTGCAACAAAGCTGCCTGCTACCTGAAAGCTTTTTGAATTTCATAGACATGGCCTAATTCAAACTTCATTTTTCAACATCTCTCTCTATTTCACTATGATTTGAGCATGCCAGTGGTCTCCATGGCATGGACCTGCAATCTATGCAATCTATGATGGAATTCTTTTTTTTCGTATTAAAAAACAAGGAATTGTAAATGTTATGTACCTGGTTTGTCAAGATATTTTATCTGCCCTSATTGAAATTTCAATTTGTTATTTATAATTATACTTATAATTCATTTTATTTCTAGTGCAAAACATAGGAGGAAAATGTAAAAATATGAAAAAAGTTCATTTTGGACTATACTTCAAGTACACTTTCCTCCTGTTTACTATATTATACTGAACAGCCATTTAAGAATAGAGATTCATGTGAAATATCATCATAAATCCTTTTTTTCCTCTGTTTCCATAAGCGTCAAGTGTACAGAATCTAACCTTGTTAGATGTGAATAGCCAGTTCACACTGAGGACCCTGAGGTGAGCACACAGTTAGTACTCGATGGCTCAGGCAATACTGGAGCTGTTGTAGCCCAGACTGTCGCTGGATAGGGTGACCTCTGATGGATAACGCCRGTACTCGGGGAAAAAAGGATTTTTTTTTCCTCAACTAGGTGCAGGAAGAAAATATAAGCAATATTAATAAAAAACTAGTAACAAAATAAATATTAAACCCAGGTAATTTCTACATTTCTAACATAATGACCACCAAAGCACGTCAAGCAACAGTTAAAGATTATTGTTTGAAATTCTTGAAACCCAGGCAGTTCCATCTCCATGTGAGGAGGAACTTCCTCACTGTGAGGATGCCAGAGCCCTGGCACAGGCTGCCCTGGGAGGTTGTGGAGTCTCCTTCTCTGGAGGTCTCCAAACCCACCTGGATGCCGCCCTGTGCCCCGTGCTCTGGGTGTCCCTGCTGGAGCAGGGGGTTGGACTGGGTGATCCCTAGAGGTCCCTTCCAACCTCAGCCATTCTGTGATTCTGCAATGGAATCTTTCGTTCCGTACCGACAGAGCAGCGCCCATGTGCGGGGAAGGCACGTGGGCGGCCGCGGCTGTTCAGTGTTGCCTGCGCTGCAGCCTGCATTGCAACCTGCACTGTGGCCTGCACTGCGGCCTGTGCTGAGGCCCGTGCTGTGGCCTGCGCTGCTGCCTGCGCTGCGGCCTGCACTGTGGCCTGTGCCTG
>NW_020454461.1:1578151-1643422 GCF_003342845.1 Nothoprocta perdicaria
GAGGCCGCCCCTGCGCGCTGCGCTGCATCTCAGCCCTGTTTGAGGTCACAGCAGCAAAAGGCATGGGATTAGGAGCAAGAACTCTCTGTTTTTTGTTTTTCTTTTTTTTTTTTTTGCATTTACCTCCTATACATTGTAATACATTTCTATTCACCTTCTTTGTCCCTTACACCAAAACATTTGCTGTACCGCGCTGATTTTGTTTCATGCTTCACTTACCTTAGTTGGACTTTAATCTTGTTTAATGTCCCTTGAAACAAAAAGCAATAATCCACTAGAATCAGAGTATTTATTATTTTGCCGTCACAAATCTCTCTGTCACCCTGCTCTCGCCCTTAACCTACCTGTGCAGAAAAAGAGCTGCTTAGGGTTGGGCAAGACTGGCTTAGCAGCCCAAATAGGGTCCTTTCTCTGCTKTATGTTCCCTGATAGTTCAACACTACTGATGTGCGAGCATTTACAGCAGTGGAGTTCATGTACATTAAGTGCCAGCAAGAAGCAGAATTTAATTCTGCCAGAGCTCTATCAGACAACGGAGCCACCAAGATTAATGAAATCCAGGTTGGAATTTGCTGGCAAGGTCCCTAATGAGCTTGCAAACCCAAGCTACTTAGGGAGAAGTAAAATGAATAACAAAATAAATGCACCACAGGCAATGTATTATGATGGTGTGAGAACCAGGATAATCCAAACACAATTGTCAAATGCTTAATGTCCTCAGCCCAGCTTTCTGGCTGGCTCCGACAGACAGGAGCCAGACATACACCAGCCTTAATCCCAACATCAGTTATTAAAATAGGAAGAGCTGTTCTGCCATTCCTTACATATCCATATTCTCCCTCAGTCCAAAGACTAAATCAGCTTAGTGTGCAAATAAACTTGTTTTGCTTGGTTGGGTGCGGAATGGAGAGCTGGTGGCCTATGACACTGGGGTCTGGGTGTCTTCTCCTGCAGAGTTCATTGAGAGACAAGGAGAGAGACTAGAGAAGCCAGATTCCCACCTCACTGAGAAACTAGGGACTGCCTGCGTATAGCTGGGGCACAGATCAACTCCGGAGTTACCATGGGCTGCACTGAGGATACCGCGCTTGCTCACCCGGGTTGCCTTCTGCTCGACCTCAAAACATCCGAGCGAAAGTTTCTTCTTGACACGAGGGCCCTGGAAAGCGAGCTGATCAAATGTAGGGATCCTGTGAGCTCCTGTGCTGAGAGCTGCAGCGCTGCTCCTTGTCAGGAATGGGCCTCTGTTGTGCAGTGCATGGGTAGAGCTCTACAGCTGAGCCAGGACTTCCAATTTCTGTTCTTTTTTTTCCCTAAAAATTCAATTCTCAACRTACATTTAGCACAGCCTGATGACCTAGGGTGCCGAGCACCTGCAGTTTTCTTGGAATGAAAGGAACTAAACTTTGTTCCAACTCTCTGTGGTTAAAGTTACTATATTTACTTAGACACCTGCGATTTGTCAAGGTAGAAAGGCAAAAGATTCAAAAATAAACGTCAACATCTTATTACACCTGAAAACTGAAAATATACAAGAGTATATTCCTAAAGGCCTTCTATGTTTGAAGTTCATTCTTTGCATAGTCATCAATCATAAATGTGATAAGGAAAAATGCATCYAAGTGAATAAAAAGAAGAAAGGGAAAAAAAAMMCYACAGTAGTTGTTTACAGGAACAGAGCTCAAACAGACACCATGTGTAGACGGCCAAGTGTAGATGGGCCTTTCTTTACTGTTAATCTTTCTCATACAGAATGGATCCCTACAAAAGAAGATTCTCTATGCCTAACAGGTGGATTAATAGATTTTCATCAATCTAAAAGAAACTCCGTCCACCCAATATATGCTTAATTCCCATGAATGAGGCTTTTGGACTTTTTTTTTTCTTGTTCTACTTGGTTCTGTGTTTCAGGATATGGAAAAAGCTGCCCAGATGTATTGTAGTTCAGTTTAGAATCCAATCTGAGGCTTCCACCAAGAGGAAAAAAAAAAAAAAAAAAGCAGGAACTGTCCTGACTAGAAAATGATGATTTCTCCTTTTTAAAACTGTGATAGCTGCTTTTGCAGTGCATCCCCAGAAGGCTCATACGCGGCTTCAATGAGGTATCTTACACAAAATGAGGTACCTTACACATGTAGGAGCCCGGGAATGTGCAATGCAGGGGTAAGAACCCGCAGCGCTCTCTCTCGTGTGGTGCCCAGGAGGGCTGCGGTTTCACGCAGYGGGGCCTCGCTGTGTGGGGGTGGCTCYGCTGCCGTCTGACCTRCTCCACTGCRATAGTTCCTCTGGTGACGGTGGCGACCTGCCCCTGCTTCCTTCACAGCCTTGTCTTCTTCCTCCAGGATTTTCCGACGGTTCGTTCACATAGTCCAAGAGAGACACAGAGTTTCTTCTTCCTGCATTYGAAGCAGCCTCCCTTTCTGAAACTAGCCAAGCAAGGGGAAAAGAGGGCCTCTCCTGGGCCTCTGCAATGGCCACAGCACCTGCAAGGGACCTTCCTGAAAAAGCTTTAGAAGATGGAAAATTGTCTTTTTTGACCAATGGGACCTGGCAGGGGAGACCCTCCCTTTGTGGCCCAACTCTGTCCTGGGGCCACCAATTTGCTGTGTGGGGAAACCGTGCCGTGCAGGGACACCTCCATACGGGCCTAGAGGGAGAAGGGGCACAGCTTGATAAAACCCACGCCTGCTCCTCAGCAACTTCAAGGCAGTTCCTAAGCTAAAAGGATTCAAGCAGCTTTCAGGAACAACTGGCAACAGGAGGCAAGACAAACAAGAAAAAGGCAATTCTGTCACGTGAAGTGTCATCAAGACAGCTAGAGTAACAGCCTCAAGGAAGCGACAAATGGAGTAAGCCATTTTTCTATATTTTGACTTTCTCCTATATTTTAATCACCCGGGAAGAATGCTTCTTATTCTCATGAATAAGAAGCACGAAACCTTAGCTTTTTATACTGTATTAAAATTTTCCAGATTCATGGTGCCACCCCCTTCCCATGTTCCCAATAATTAGACTAGGACAATGCAATACTACAGGAGCGAAAACTCATGAGCTTAAATCTTCATTTTTTAATAACCCAAAACTTCAGATAACAGCAAACCTCAGAGAACACAATACACTCGATGAAAGGAATAAAGACACGGTATTTTTCACATGTTCAGGAAACACTGCAGATTACATCTATTTTCCATCTAAAATTATGTTTGACTATATTTTAATAATTACAGCAATTTTTAAAACAGGCACCTATTTCACTGATTTGAAAGCTTCTCTTCTGGTTCCTACTAAGGCTTCCTGGAGCTGTTCCCTTTCGATGACTCCCTAGATGGCACCCAGCTTCCAAGAATGCTGTGGAAAGACGTTAGCTTTGAGCTAGGCTGAGCTTTGAACCCACTGCATGAACTTAGCACCGTGACTGCATTAGATGTCGGCCACATCTCATGATGGCCATACCTTGAGGTCTATGTTTTACAACAGATCTGACATTAAAAATAAAAAATAATTAAAAAAAAAAAGACATATGAAATCAGGTAGGACAACAATAATAAACTTCAGTTACTGTCTGATGTTACCAAGGGCTTAAGCTTAAGAAACAGCTTACTCAAAGTAATTTGGCTCATTTGCCACAAACTCCTCTGTGGATGGTTACCTCAGCCAAGATAAGATATTTGGCCAAGTGGTTCAAAATGGCCTAAGCCCTTATCCTAAGCCCTGGCTCATYTCCATTGATTCTCCTTGATTTACTTCAACAAAACACAGCTTCGTCTAAGTTTTTTTTTTAAGTTGATTTCATTCCTTTCCTCTCATCCTTCTTGTTGTTTTCTTTGGCATTTAATGAGGGTTGGCAGGGATGGGGACAGCAGGGAGAAAGTGATGGGAATGTGAGGGCAGAGAAAAGTGGGAAGAAAGAAAAAAGAACTATTTCAATACGAAGTGTCGCAAAAATGAAATTACATTTGAAAACACAACAGTTTCAGTGCACAGGAGAGATGACATTTTAAAATAACTTTATTTTTGATCCTGTTTCAAAATTATGATTTGACATGGTCAGAAACGGAATAAGAAACTTACCAGCATATGTAGTTTTAAAAGCATTTAATGACATAGCATATATTTAACAGATAGGGTAAAAGTCTAGAGGTACAGTTCGATACAACTGAAAGCCAGTTCCAGTACTACTCTTGACTACAGGCCCAGTCATTGAAAGTTCATTCCTATTAAATGTAATTTTTGATTGTGCAGTAAGATGAAAATTTTTCATTACAATAGTTACAGTGACAGAGAAATGCACACTAGGTATCAAATAGCAAGGTAATGTAGCAAAATTATAACACACAGTGCTGCAGCTGACAAGCAAGTAACCATTTGAGTAACATTACTTTTTTTTCCAGTAAATGCTTCAGTTCCACTTTTACACTTATCAATGATTTTAAAGGGTTTATTATACATCTAGTCTTATTATACTTTGTACTAGAATTATCTGAAACATACAATATAACGTATTTCAGCAGAAAAAAAACCTTTTTTTTTTTTGAAATTACAGATTATTTAAAACTGTATCAGCCTGCTAATCCATCTGTAGACCAACATTCTTATCTGTCGTATTTGATGCGGAAAAGCTTCAGGTTGGGTTAATAACCAATGCCAGGATATAAATGGTTTGCCTGTAAGTTAATGCAGACCTGCACTCTGTTACAGCAAAGAGAATACACTATCGTCGTCATAAATGTTAGAATCGTAATGGGAGGCTCTACTAGCCCAGACTCAGCATAACAACCTTAAATGGAAGTGAACGTTTTGGAAAATTTGTACATTGGTTTTTGATGTGCACAGTAGAGTCGAAAGCACCGCTGCCTTGCATACCAATAGCACTAGGTGTGGGTTATTTTCCAAGACAGCCTCACAAAATTGAGGAACAGTTTAAATATTAAGATCTAATCTACATTAACTTCATTAAAAAAAAAAGAAAAACAAAACAAAACGAAAAAAAAACAAACCCCAAAACCTGGTCCTTCCTCTCCTACAGAAGCTGCCCAATGCACCTCATACATTTGTAACTTTAGATTTTTTTTTGTTGGCTTTTTTTTTTGAAATTTTAAAACGCTCTATAAATAAAAAAATGTCAATCACATTGAGGAACATGAGGCACAGAGAGTAACGTATTGGTTCTGAGCTCGCATGCTGGATTTCCACTGGAACGGTCAGAGAAGTGCAGTGTGTGGAGATGGAGTTCACTTCTTTTTACCGAAGAGGCTGAATCTTTTCTCCTTGTCTTTCTCCTTGTCCTTCTCCCGCTTGCCGGGACTGGACTCGCTGGTTATTGTGACGCTGGCTGGCAGGGTCTGGGCCCGGCTGGAGGCTGGAGTGCTCTGCGTGGTCGGGGACACTTCGATTTTGTCGGAAGAGATAGCGGAGGTGATGGCCTGAATCCACGTGTTCATCTCCTCCTTCAAGAAGCACCAGAGGCAGGCAGCAGTTAGGACCCGTAYGCCACCCCCGGCCCCTCATCCCGCTTGCTGTTAGGGAAGCAACAGGACACCGCTGGGAATACCGCGGGAACGCCGCATCCCGCACTGCCCTGCTAGCCGCCCGCGGGACGGCCGTGCTGCCGGCTGCTCCTCCAAAGCCCTGCTGTCCTCGAGGTGCCCCGAGGAGCGTCTGCGGCTGCACGAGGCACTCCTACATCGCTCGCTGAGCACGAGGAGGCTAGAATGCACCCCTAAGACCTGAGCAGCTTCATTCCTCCCATCACACAGCAGCGTAACTATCGCATAGACAGCGGGAAAAACAAACTTACGTCGTCTTTGGCTTGGAAGAGGTACTCGTTGCCATCGGTCAACCTGCAGCGAAAACAACCATGGCAAATTCAGCTTCACTGTAATCGCGCTGCTTCCCCTGCTGCATGTTAAACTACATGGAAGTCCTCAAGAAAGTCATAATATCTGGACATACACAAACATATCCCATCAACAGCTAATGTTCCCGTTTCTTGTATCTTCATTTGGATAGAGCCATGCACACAATATATATCCTAGTCTTGCTTATGATACATATATCTATATTTATATATGTATCTCCTTGCTTATGATAGTGGCTGTCTTCCAGTAAGTCAGCACACACTGCAGAGGCAGGGAATTTCTGCAGCTACTGACTGGCAGATTTATTCTTTTTTCATGGACATTCCCTCAACACTTAAAGACAATCACAATCAATCCCCAGAGTTTTGCAGCTTTTGCAGAAACCTGACGAGACTCTGCAGAAACCTGCTCTGGTAACTAAAGGGATGACGACCCAAGATACTGTGTATTACGCCTGAGTAGGTGCCTCTTCATGCACCAAAGACCAGGGTCTCCCTGGTTTATTTCTGTGCTGATTTTCTGCAGAGGGGTTTCCCTAGGACACATTTAACAAGTTGTATGAAGATGGATATTAGTAAGACTAAATAACAGCAGAACAGGCATCTGAACAAGGTGGACGGCGGGGTAAGCAGCAGTTGCGTGGCAGAYGCATTTTCCCCAGGCTTTCCCTCCAAAAGAAAGCATTTTGACATCTGTTTGTGAGATGAAATGAAGTATTATAATGCAGAAGGTGAAGATAGACACTTCCAAGAATATAATTATGCCTTGCTTTCTTATTTCACAAAATTAAACAAAATACTTCCAGCGTACTCTCACAGCAGCTAGACTTCCTTGCGGGCGATTTGCCTGCGTATGGGATCTGTAGAGACCTCAGCCTCCATGGAAAGGAGCCTCTCGAGCACACTCTTCCTCAGCATGGGGAGGCAGGCTTGCCGCGCTGCGCTCGTGCTCTCTCTGGGGGCTCCCTAACGAGATGAGTGAAGAAACTGCCACGTGCAGCTACTGGGGGGCTTGCTACAGGCGGCAGGCTGCTGTGAAAGGAAGGGCAATTGTTCTTCTGCATAACTTTGGATTTAAAAGGACTTGTCCATGCATTACCCATTCAGAAATGTTTAAAATAGTACRAAGGATGAATCACCTAGCTGCAGACCTGTCTTCAAATAAGGTGAATGCATTCCCTGCATTTGTCCTCTTTAGAGGCTTCCTGTATCAAAATCAATGTACAAAAAAAAAGCAAAGAATCTCTCTTGAAACACRTCTGTTAATCGGATTGGAGAGTCTCCTTAGACAGAGGCACCTACAGCTATGCAGTAATGAAATATTTTGTAACTGCTGGCACTAARAGACTGACCAGGAAAACAAACAAAATTCTGGAAGGAACCAGCTCCCCCCCTCACTCTCCCCCTTCTTTTATTTTTTGACCTTTGAACAACAAGTACTTCATAGACTCCACAATGGAATGCTCTGTAACTACATGTTCTAGACCCGAACACGTGACAGATGTTGTTCGTAGTCTCCAAAGTCCATAGAGAAACAATTAAACAAGAGGTTTGATTTTTAAAAGAGCAGAGCCAGGAGCATTCAACTCTGTTCAATTAATTTCTGTGGGAGCTGCTGGTAAGCTCAGCATTTGTGCATGCAGGCTTCTAATTTTAGGCAGATGCTTCTAGTCTTGTTCCAGTACAGTGATCATTTTAATTCTGTTTTGTGGTTGCTACCTCTAATAAATGGGCCATGTTTCACTGTTGGGAAGACCCTGTTTAGGAAAGCAGATACAGCAGCTGATTTCATTGATTAGTTGCTGGACTGGAACCTACCCATGAAGTTGCACAGCMCTGAGGGAGTGAAAATACCCACCAGAAACCTTCACTCATGGTGAGATGTTTCGGGAGGCTTACCTTAGCTTGAACACATGCTTTTTCTTTTTATAATCGACTGCTATTTCACAAACTGCTTCTTTCAAGCTGACAGGAATCTCGTTGTGGTAGGGAATGCCAGAGGCAGCAGCTTTGGAGTCCTTGTAGAAGCCCATCTCTTGGTTGTTGATGACACAGTAGACATTATGCCATGATCTGCAAGAGAGGGAAAATAAGAGATGTGTGAGTCTAATGCTCTTGCTTGCAGAACAGAATAAATTAAACACAGTGATTTATGGAAAATAATGGAAACTGGTGCAACCTTAAGACACAAACTGCAGCCCACAAACCCTATCACAAAAGCACCACTCCAAGACAAAAGCATGGCCTTGGAGCCCAAATGAACAGCGGTTTCCAGAGCTCTCAGCTCTCCACATTAGCACAGCTTCCCAGCAGCAGTCCTGCCTGGCAGCCTGGGCATTTCACACACACAACACAGAGACAGCTTGGCCTTCTAATGGCGGTGCTTAACTGTAGAAGGATTTTGCATTGTGCTGCAAGATTAGACATGGATTGCCTGTGGAATCCTTTATTGTTATAACTGCTCCTGGTGACACCTGCTAGCCTAGTCTCTRGTAGAGCCATGAGGAACAACACTGCTAGAAATTTGCCCTAGATACTAGCACTGCTGCCTGTTGCTGGGCCACTGCCCCACAGGAGCTGTCTTAACTGCAGAGAAATTCCCATTTATCTAGCTGACACCTTCCTTGCAGCCGAGTCATGTACCTGCCTTCGTGAGCTCTTTCTGGTCCTGCAGACCACAGCCTGATTGCTCAGTGCAGACAGAACTTTCAGCCTACGTTTTTCCTGCAGGATTGGGTCCCGAGGGATGAAATCAGTAATAGCACACACAATCCTCTTCACTCGCTTCTCTGTTCTGAACAGATTACAGTGTAGGTGGAAAGTGTTGACGTGCAAACAGAAGATGTCAGAAGAAYATGGACATTTCTGTTCTCAAACCTACACATGTTTCTTTTCTTGTGGCAATGTAGAACTTGAGAGATCTGGCAGCAAATCTCACTGCTGCCACAAACTGATCATGCGAAATCTTTGTGCCTCAGTTTTCCATCTTGCAAATATGGCTACTAATRGTGCTGCTTCTGCTCTGTGTATTTAGTTTGCATCAAAGAGCTTTGCTCAACCATTTGCTGCAGTTCACAGAAGAGCAGAACCCCGAGCTTGACAGGCCTTCAGCAGCTGTGAGGAGATGACAGTTCGTCCCGGCGCAGTGACCYGTGCTGAGCATCAGCTCCTTACCTGCTTGAGGCTTTCTTGCTGTGTGTCTCCCACTCGTGCTTACGATGCAAGAAGCCCTCCATCTGAGCTGAAGGGATCTCCTGCGTTTTGGCTGGTAGCGTGGCAGCAGTCTGGGCCTGAACGCCAGGCTTGGCTTTGCGGTCTGCCGTTGGAGAGGGCACAGGGCTGGACTCTTTGGAACTTGTCCTCTGCTCTGCAGCTCCGTTGACCATTTCGTTTGTTTCCACAGTTTCTGCCATCTAGGAACAGCGGGGGAAAATGTTAAGCTAAGAGTCTTGCAACACCGAGATATCTTGCACTTAATCTGTCCCCCTGCACAACGTGGCTGTGTATAAACTTTGCCTGGAGATTCACACAGGCCAGTAAGGCCTTTCTCACACTCCATGGAGACACATAAGGCCAAGGAAATTAGAAGGTAGGAATGGATTAGTACCCATTTTATAGGTGGAGAGTCAGGAAAATCAGAACAACTAAACATCAGTGTGAATTGTACTGTGCTTTGCTCTGCTAGTCAATTCGTATTTTTATATATGGTTATTCCTAAGAAGAGAGCATTTGATTCGGTTGCTAAGCACTCAAATGTTTGGAACAGTAACAATCACACTTTCCGCAAGCCTAAGAGGAACAGTGGAAGTTATACACATCAGCCACCTTAAATATGTTTCTGACATTACTGTTGTACGAAATGTCTAGAGAAAAGTATTAACTACCAGTCAGCAGAAAAAATGCCAAAATGGCCCAGGAGCATTTACAGAAATGTACCCAGTTTGTTTCTGTAAAAGCTCCTTTCCCGCTTTCCCCATTCCATTCCCCTAGTGACACAACAAAATCAAAACATGCAGAAATTAGAGAGATTACACCATGCATTTCATCTCCACCATCCCAGTTAGGATATCGGATCTCAAAGACAGGGGAATGAGGTCACGTGTCAATTCATCCAGGTCTTTTTCCGGGCTTGCAGTATTAGGTGGATTGGATGTGTGTTAAAGGAGCTGAAAACCACCACAGTCACACACGGTCACACAGCTATTTACCCCCAAACAAAGACAGAACCAAGGCCTTGCCCATCACTTGCTTTGTTGATCGCGTTGCCTCTCGCACTGTGATCGAGATAGCCTAGAGAGCAGCCGTGTTTCCAGCAGCTCTCACTGGTCAAGCTGTCGTCGTCTTCAGGAGCCATTCATCCAAAAATCATTTAAATTGGAATCCTAATGGCTATAAACTTTGGAAATGCAGCTTGGTCCCAGTTTTTTCTTTCTTTCTTTTTTTTTTTTTTATTTTTGGTTATTTTTTGCTTATTTTTTTCCTGCACCATGACTTTGACATGTAGAGCCATTGGTAGCAGCTCGGGAGTTACACAACCAGTGTGTATTATTATGATTATTAGCAAGTTACTAAAGCTTAGTGCTGCTAATGCTCTAGTGGATTACAGACATTCTGGCCTGTTTTATGCAGACAAGCAGGTATTTGTAAATGGCACAAGAATTAGACATTCCCACTTCTGCACATGGCCCGAACAGTTCGGAAGCAGCCAAATTATTATGCAACAAACTAAATTTTGCCACCATTTGCTAGAACCTCTTATTCCTGCCAGATATACGTTATTGTACCTCACACCTTTGGACCTCGTACACTGACATAGAACAGCCTAAGTGTCAGCACTAAGTTGCCATGGACATGGGAARGGTTGGTTAACTGCCTTTAAGCAACCTACATCTCCAGAGTGGACACTACACCGCTAAACCAGGGAAAGAATCACAGCTCACATTCCGTTTCAGTCATATTTTATCTATTGTACTCTGCCCCTAAGGACACGTAGCCTGGCTTATCAGGAAAACAAAATGAGAAGAGCTACCCTGCGCCACAGAGCTAAGGTCTAGTGTTGCCCAACTACAGCACAAATCAATGGCACGGCTTCCTCAAGACCAGGGTAAATCTAAGCCACTCTTTCTATCTACATGTCAAAATAAAGCAGGATGTTGCAGTGGGAGGTGGGAACACCTAGAAGAGGCTGGGACTCTCCAGCCACGGCCAGCACAGCTACTGCAACCCAGGCAGTGAAAGAAATGGCCAGGGATCCACCAGGGAACACTCAGTTACCTGGGCATCCGTGGATGCTGGTCACTGGTGGCCAACGTTACGCGGTCAGGCAGGAGGGGAGCCCTTTGCCATGGGCTTCTGTCCAGGGACTGACTAACTCCTGAACTCCAACCACATCCGTACCACCTGCGTGAACAGTAACACTGAAYGCCTGGAGATGCACAGAGCCTGCACGTTACGTGGACCACAGTAACCAACTGCAACAACTTCATGTGGCACCTGCCCAGAACTACTCCTTAGCTAACCTAACGCTGGAAGGAACATGTTTTCTGTACTAACCCACGGGAAAAGGGGAAACTATCACAGATTTTGAGATACCCATAACCAACAATCCAAAGTAAAACAGGCAAGTTTCCAAACAGCCACTGCACAGCTAGTTAAAATCTTCTATGGGAATTAAAAATGTAAGTCAGCACTGCAATCTGCAACCCTGTGGTTTTACATAATAACTGCCAATTTTWATTACAGTCAGACCCGTAACCCCTACTTAAAACGCTACTGATTGCAAAAGGGCTGTGAAAACCTTTTTTGAAGCTCTTTAATGGTTTATTTCCTTTTCATGTTATCTACAGTTAACAGAAAATAAGCAAAATAAATCTGAATYGTAAACAAGTATGCAAAGAATGTGTCATGAAAATAGAGGAAAACAAGAACTAAATAAACTTTAATGGAAGCATGCGTTGGGCATGCAGAGACAACACAACAGAAGACAAACATTAATAGCAAACTGCAYGGTTACAACAACACAGTTCTCATGTACACGAATACACTTTGCTTAATTGTGACTGAGGGGTTAGTTGCAAGTGCTTTAGTGGCTAGAGACTATCTGAGGTATTTAAACCAGGGCCATGACATGCAACAAGACAGCCGGTGACAACGACTGGAGACATCCCTTTGATTCTCATAGTGCTTGAAGCAACATTATGTTCAGTTCATCAACTTAAGTCTCTGCCCCACAACTTAAGTAATAGAGACATATGTGCCTTTTTCAAATGCTAATAAATGACTACATATTGTTCTGGCCTAAGTACCATTGTAAGGGGTTAAGCCAGAACCACAGCCTGTACTTAAAGTTCTAAAGCCTGAAATGATGGGCTGTATTCACTCTTCTTAATCATAAAAGTATAATTTTTAGATATGTCTACTAATAAAAATTATAAAGTATATCTATACAAATTACTTTTACAAGTTATTCTTTAGCCAAAATACCCAGATTGTGGAGTCTAGAGCTACAGCTATACTGCTTTGACAACTGTCACACTCAAAGGCACCRAGACCCAACACTGGGGTTGGAATCACCAGATCATTTGTGTCATTTTAGAGAGAAACTGAAAAGCATTACGAGGCTATATGCTGTTATCCTGACAAAAGAAGAAAAAAAGCATCATGAGGTGGCAAGACAAGTTATAGTAAAAGTACAATAACTGAAGCAAACCTTTTCAATGACCTTTCTCACTTTACGTAGGTAGCCAATACAGACCAAATGGGTAATGCTGCTTAGCTAATCTTCAGCAATCTCCCTTCTACCCGACGGTGGCAAATTCCTCTCCTCAACCCAGAAATGGTGCATGTGTGCCCAGCTGATGCTTTGCAACAACAGGTTCAATAAACTGTGGGCTGAAAAGCTCTTAGGAAAAGACTGAAGTGAAGACGGTGAAGATTAATATGAAAATGAGTATGTATGAACATGGTAACGAAATGAAAAATGAAGCAAACACGGGATGGATAAAGCTGTGGTAGCCAATAAGATGAGGACGACCTGGGATGCCCTGGTAGGTCACCTCCTATTCCTTGCCATCACTGCACACAGTGTCACAAGCATGAGAAGGTGCAACAGTCAGCTCGCTTAATCATTTAATRTGAAAGCTGAACTGAAATGCTTTATTTAAAGAAAGTACAACACAAAACTACTCAATATCCTAGAACATTGACAGAGTCATGTGCGGATCCAAACATAACTGGAAGGGCTACTTGAAAAGTAAACTTCTGCTGAAAGACATTTCTCCCCAAAGCTGTAGACAAGGACTAGCACTTCCTCTGCAATAATGATAAGAACTCTTAGTATCCACTAAGCTGAGTCTGTCAGAGGCCTTTCCTGCAGTTTTACATGATCTCAGACACTGAAGGCTAAAACATRTGAAAGAACGCTGTTTTTCTCATCACCCTAAGTTTCAACTGAAACAAGTAGGCTTTTCAGGAAGGTAATGGAGAGATAAACCAGTTTTCAACCACTTTGTTTTAAATATATATGTACATATTTACTGGTATTTTTATGGCTGCATGTTTAGGATTATTGGCATGCACATAGACTCCACTGGGACATCCCCTAGCAAGAAGGAATGAATAAGGCACAGATGATTCAGCCTATACCTATATAAATAAAGAGCTAGGACTTCAGACCAATGTGTTTTATTTTGTTGTTAAAGAAAAGCATCACAACTTCTCCATGAGGGTCTGCACCCTACTCTCATTTATCCCACTGTATCGCCAATGCCAGTGACAATGCCAGTGGAATCACTGTCGTGTAAATTAGACAAGACCGAGGGAAAATGGGGCCCCAAAAAACGCTGTGCAGCAAGACCACAACTCTTCGTTGCCTCAATCTCGAGACAAAGCTAGTTGCTGATTTTTAATGTTTTACTTCATGCTAATTTTTCTCCACTGTCCRTGAGTCCATTCTGCATGGAATGTTACACAACTAAGCTTAAGGCTTTTGTTTTTCCAAAATTGTAACTCTCCCCTCCCCCAGAGCCTCCGCTGCCGAGCTCCCCTGCATGTATTATCTTTGGCCTTGCACATAACTCGTTTGCTAATGCAGCTGATTTAATAATGTTGCCGTGCTGAAACCTGTTAGTATAACTCGATGCGTCATACCTGTCAGATTCTAGTGCTCTTCTTCATTAGGATGTAATCTCATTAAATCTCAATTACTCATATAAAGGACGGTTTAGCTGGAAAATCTTAACACTATTAGCGACATGAAAAACTCAACARTAAATAACATGAAATAAATGTGTCACCTTAAAGCAACTGGGCGTCAGTGGGGAGATTCAAATAAACAAGGATTAAAGTGAAGCAAATATATCTCCAAGGGGCTACTAATTAAATAAAAGTCAACTGATGGGAAGGAAGAGAAAAGCAGCAGGGAAATCTGAAAGCAAAAGATGAAGCCAGTACCAGTAAACCATACTGAACAAAGATGTCTTTTGCTGCAAATGATTCTGTAATGTCACAGTCCAGACCAGGAGCGGTCATTGGCTGTCCGTCTGCTAATAAAGTTTTTGTAGTTTTGGTAGGTTTGGGAGCGGTAACTAACCCGTGGAGATTCCTGGTCTGATGGCAAACCGTTTTGGGAAACCTGTTCTCCTTTTGTCCCATCCCTGTTGGGAGAGAGGGAAAAGTAAAGAAATTATAATTAATTCTTGAAAGGTACCTCTGTCTTCTTCATCCCCAAATGAGATTTTCCTACTGAATTTTGCACGCCTCAGAAATTCAAGTTCTTAAAAGACTCCTTAAAAAACTTTTGTGTCTTCTTTTAACACTGCTGTAAAAGAATTGCCTTTACCAGATTTCCTATTGCAAGGAAGAAAAGCCCGACTGAATAAATACAGTGCTAAGTGAGATCAAGACAGGMCTTTTACAGCAGTTGCTCTACTCCTATCACATGAGCAATTTTATGAAYGCTAACATTCTATGGATGTGGCTTGAAGTCCACCTGTAACAGATGCCCACTGAAGGGCAACCCAGGATATTTCAGAAATTTTACCTCATTGCACACCCTGGGGCAAAGGCAGCATTCCTACTTTAGGGCCAGGCACGTCTCAGCAGTGGTAACCACCATACTGAATGCAGACTGAACTGCACCATGCCAAAAAGCTCGAGCACTAAGTCTAGCAGTGCGCTCAGACCTGAGTGAAAGGTCCTGTCCCATCAACTACAGCTGGGAGGCRACATCCACCAAGTCCCCAGGACAGGGGCTCACATCACAGAAGGTGCAGCCCTCAGAGCCTGCCTTTGAAAAGCTTCTTCCTCCYGAGGGCTCCCGGGAAGGCGCCGTGTTCGGGCAGTGCTGCAGCGAGCTCGCTCACCATTGCTGCTGGGAATCCGCGTCCTCCGCCGCCTTCGGGCTCGGCTCCGGCGTCGGGGGCTGCCGCTTCCGCTCCTCCTCCTCCTGCTGCCGACGGACTTCCAGGAGCTCCAACTGGGAAAAGGAACATTTTTGTGTGTATTAAAGAACTGCAACTCAGCCCTCTTTCTTTTTTTGAGTAATTTTTCCAAAACCRGAAAATAATTCAGTATGTTTTCCTGAAACGCTACTGAAAATAAAGCTTATCACAAGAAAATTTGAAGGCATGAGCTTTTGAAAGTATTGATTATGCAAAGTGTTACACTGAATTTGCCAGCAAAGGCATACAGTATCACACCCAGTCACACCTAATAGAATATCTTGCATTCATTGTCTGCATTTCTATTCTAAATCACTGAATTAAAACAAAACACAGCATCCAAAACTATTAAAACATTGAAAAGCGATGTCTTCCTGTTTGTTTAACATGGATAGAAACTAAAAGTTGCACATCTAAACAGCTAAAATTAACCACCTAAATAAAACCAGCCTGATTTTCAAAGATGCTGAGAAACTCCAATTGACTTCGTCTGCAGCTGTGACAATCAGTATGTGTGAAAAAGCAAGTCCTTTCAATTTACAGTGTCTAAAATAAAATTATTCTGCAAAGATGGTAATATGTTCTCCAAAGCATTAATTACTGACAGTACTGAGGGTTGCAGCTGTGCTCAAAATGATTTATTTTTTGGCTTATCATGTATTCCTAGGGGAATGGAATGGAAATGAGCAGTGAAATGGAACTGGAGCAGTCAAAACACATAAAACATTTTTGTTAAGCTTCCCCCCACCAGCTTCTCTTCACACTGTCCATCTTTAAGTGCAAATCTTTCCAAGTGTTTGGATCTGCATCTTYTTTATGCAGCATCCCTCTTCCCTCTCTGCAGTACAACTTGTACATCAGAGGGCTGGAGCAGAGAGGGCCACTTCAGGTCCTCAGTTTGCTCCTGGGTCATCACCTCTTGACTTGAGAGAGCTCTTGCTGACCACTGAGATTATTTATAACTTGAGCCCTGTCTACTGGTTTGTGAGCTCAAATGAGCTTGAGAATTGAGGTTTCAATATTGTTGGGAATGTGAAGCTTTAGACCTTGGGTGACAGGCCCAGATTGACCCTCCACAGGATCTACAAATGGAGATGAGGCTGGTGGTGCTGGCAGTTACTAGTAACAGCTAGTGGGCAACAAAAYCAAGGTGGATGGCCAGAAAAGGGCTTTTTCTTGCCCACAGCACTCACCGTGGTCAGTCTTTCCAGCGCTGCAAATCTCTCGTCCCAAGTAGCTGCAGATTTCTCAAAGGCTTCGTGCCGCTTAATTAGCTTCTCCACTTCGTCAACGCTCTGACCTATCTCGCGGCTGGAGAGGTAGGGCTCCTGGCCCAGCAGCCAGGCCTCAGCCACGCTGGCGTCCCTTGAAAACTGATGCACCTCCAGAACTATGCAAAGAACACACAGATAGCAGCATCAGTAATACCAAGAAGGGCAGCGCGCCATCAGGCATCTTCTGAATTTGCTTAAATGCAGCTGAATTAAAAAAWATATATATATTTTTTGGCTTTTGCATTRCTAAAGGCTGTTGTAAGCTCAGGAATCCAATTAAACACCCACAACTGACTGTTGCAAAAGCTTCAATCCATAGCTAGAGTTACAAGGATGCTGCTGAATGTGACTCTGGCTGTGTCTAACACCTTGTTAGACCATTAGAACTGGGATTTCCCTTCTGGTGAGAGACTCAAGGAAGGCTGTAGTGTTTCCAAGTGTTTTTATTTTTATTTATTTAATTATTTAGGCAGGTAACTGCATTATCAACCTCCTGGCCTCTTAGACAGCACAGGAATGGTACGTGCCAACAGGTAACAGGGCTCTGCTTGTCTGTATTTTTGGTTATGCACCCTCTGTAGGAACACAGCTGAATGTGACACCTGCCCAACACTGCCAACCCATTTCACCCAGCTCAGCTACAAGTCTCGTCTCAGAAACCAACTGAAACTCTTTTGAATTTGATCATGTAGAATAAAGCCTTTGGTGAAGGTTTTTTTTACATTAGTAGTCCATCATTTTACAACTAGTAGACATGAATTGCRCAGTCACTACAGTGCAAACGCATTTTCAAGCCATGTTATTAATAAAAGTAAACAGCTGCAGGCTTTTCCAGTGGTCATGAAGGTTCGGTGAAGAGACAGTCCCATGTGCCCTGRCCAAAAGAAATGCAAAGACATCCTTACTCAGTCTCAGCCACTCCCATCTGTCTTCCCATTTGTCAATCATTTCTTTTCTTTTCTCTGTCAACTGCAGCAGCTTTTCCTTGATCTGGATTTAAGAGGAGAATGGAGGACTGTTACGTAAGCATCAGGCAGCACATCACCCCTCTGCACCACGTCAGCTCTTAGCATGAGCAAAAGGCACTGACATTTACTGACAGGACACATTGTGCGAGATTGCAGGAAGTAACTTAAATATGAATACAGCTGCTTTCTCTGCAAAGTGCAGATAAATGGCATTTGCTTTAAAATATCACATTTGCATAAGCATAAAGTCTTTGTTAAGAACTGCAACACCAAGATTTTTTGATAAAAAGAGATGCTGGATGGGATTCAATTTTGCCACACAAATCTAAATGATGCAGTATGTATTATAACTTCCACTCTTTGTCTAGAAGATAATTCATAATTCTCTGCCTATGATTGTTCCTAAAAGCCTGCAGCAACCTGTGCTAACAACATCAAGATGCCAGCAGAAGGCCCCGTTTCTTCCGTGTATATTAAGACAGTATCTTAATGGCCTCTGCCTGTTCCTTATCTTCCACCAAAGGAAGGTAAGGAGGGAACAGGGCTGAGCCTCTGTTCTTTGGCCTAGACAGATCAGAAAATAAATCCAGGCCTTCAGCAGTAAGATACACTTTCTCTTCGTATGTTCTGCGCTTACTGAAATGCAAAACTGCTGCTCCTGCTGCATGCAGGCTGCTCCACAGCACTCCAGCTGCCCTCTGCAAAATTCAGGTTGCCGCATGATTTTCCTCCTCCTTTGCTCAAAGTCGCCACTTTTTCAAACACATCTATATACCCCAGAGCTTCCTCTCTGCAGAACTGAATGCAACTGCTTCTTTTGTGTTTCATGCACTGAAAACAAACACTTTAAATCTCAGTGCCGAGCTCTGCTGCCCACAATGTGAATTACTTGGTGAACATAGCTAAATTACACACCAATTTCACAAGAGCAAGTCAACACAACAAACCCTACAGTAACGCATGTCATTCTAAATGAGCAGCTTATTAGCCAGTAGATTACTCAACGCAACCTTCCCTTGCTGACAAACAAGACAAAAACCCTGTAGCCCAGGTGCACTGCAGTTGTTTTCCAGTCAATAAGCACAGTTACCTCTTCCGACGCGTAGTGTTTCCTTGCCAGGAGGGATTTGCCAAGCTCAATGCAGGTAGTAAAGCTGTCGTTTCTGGCATCAATTTCTGCTTTGATACCCTGGTGATTGTTCATTAGTAGTTCAACAGACGAAACATCCCTAAAACGGGAGAACTCTGGTTCAGAAACATGATTGCAGACATAAGAGCTGTTACATTTTCCGTTTAACCCAGAGCTGTATGATACTGAATTTAATGCATAAACTGTCTTTGTAGGCCAGCAAGCAAGACTGTTAGGAGCCTTTCTTTAAGAATGGTGCCATTCTGGTGCAAAGAAGAGGTCAAATAAGCAAACACACGAGACTTCTCTTTTTGACGGAAATTTTACAATGCAGTTATTCAGCAGAGCAAAGTCTCCGCTAGGCAACCACAAACACAAGCATTTTGTCAGCCTCTCTTGGAATTTGCAGCTCAGTAACACTGAATTTCACAAATACGCCTCAACCGACTACCTTCGGAGTTCAGAGCGAGACTTCATGTTACCTTGGCTTCTCCTGGGCTTCTATCTGTCGGATCACATCTTCCATCCAAAGCATGAGGTCACGGACCATGCTGAAGAAACGGAATTTGTCGCCCGTATCCACGAGTCTGACCCTGCGGCCCTCGCAGGCATCCAGCAGCGCTTTCCATGCTTCCAGGACCTCGTTTTCCCTCTTCTGGATGTCATCAGCTTTGTCTCCAGCATAGGCTGCCTGCAGGCGTGCGGCATCTTCCTGCAGCTGTCTCACCTGGTGTGTTTTTGTGACAGAGAGATGCGTTAGAACTTGGATACTTTGGAGCTACAGGTGTGAGGACATTTTAGTTGCCAATTCATCATCTGAAATCACTACAAATATATTTAGTTTCTGGATACTAAAAAACTCTGTTCTGCTATTAAGACAYAATGTTTTTTAGAGAAAGCTGTTGGGTCAAAAGGCCTCAAAAAAACCCACTCAGATTTGCCACAGCCTAAACCTTGAGCAGAACTGGGTGCCAAGACAAAGTGACCGCTAAATTTCAGGGCAAAAGGGGACCATTGTGATCATCGAATTTCCTTACTCTCACACAAGTGTCAGGATGCCACTGAACAGCTCTTACGTTAAAACCACTGACACAGAGATGGAAAATCAAATGCTTTTTCTTGAGCATTTCACATATTTTTCAAGCCAGAAATCATTCTATTAGTTCGATTGGCACTATCTCGTTTCCAAAAAACAAACAAGAAAAAGTCTGAATACCAAATTAAACACAGTGTTTTAGCTGCGAGCACAGGAGTCATGCCACTCTCATGCTGCTCCATCCTGGTACTTGTCTGTTTCATCCCAAACCTGATCTAGCTGCTTTGGCCCCCATTCCATACTACGATGATATATTCTTTCATGTAGGTCTTCACTATAACCACTAAGCTTTTTTTGAGAGATTGGGATTGGTGTTTTGGAAACATCTCCCATTTTAAGCACCTAATCTATAGCTTTTGGAAATGAACCTCTCCAAAATCAAATGGTTGTTCCGACCCCTTTTCTCTAGTGTAAACAGCTAAGTAAACTGCAACAAAACCCAGACCTGGCAGGCAGCTCGGCCACAAAGGCAATCTGTTCTGACCTACTGGGATAAATGCGAACAGTCACAACACCCACGTTCCTTGAGCAACTTCTTCCCTTCTGAAGTTCTCATTTTGGCAGCCAAATAATGTCTCCTGCTTTGGAACCCCCCTGGGTGCTGCATGTGTGCTGACAGCTGGAGCACCAGCCTCTGTATCTTCTATTCAGCAATCCTTGGCCTCGGAAGAACCAGAATCAGATCAAACTTGGCCGCTTTTAAAAATCCTAGCCTGGCCTATGCAATTGAAATCTCTTCAGACTGCTGCTAGACAGCATCATAAAAGAGAGTGATATTTAAGTTGGAAAGGTCAAATTTGTATATTAGTCAGAAGGACTCTACAAAAATTCACAGATTTCCTTATTTCCTTTGCCCATCAGGCAGTAGAAAAAGGAAATTTTAAATGCCTGCCTATCAGGAGAACTTTTTTACCAGCTTAAGAATCTTTGGATTTTTGCCCCTGCACCCCCAGTATCATTTGGAATAGCTGTTCTCCCATGGGGCAGGTTAGCCCCGTGTGTCTCCCGTTCACAGCACTGAATACGTGGCATATGGAGCAGCCAAATCTAAGGCAACTTCCACCACATTTAGCATCAACTTTGCCCAAGAACTATGTTATGAAGAAAAAAATCTAAAAACCATATTCCTTGCTAGCTCTGTTCTAAAAATTCTTGATGGATTTAATATCTGCTCAATGACTTTCAGATGCTGCTTAAAGAGAAACCATATAAGTCAAAAGAACCTTTCTCTTTGCATGTAAGCTATTTTCCAGCCATCTTAGCCACAGAGAGTATTCCTAGTACTGCTGCTTGAGGCAATTAGGAAAAGGTCCTCTGGGGCCCAGACTGCATTACCCTCATGCCTCTCCATCCATCTCTGTTCCTAACCACACAGCAGGAAGGCTGCAAGGCTAAGGCTGCCGGGAGACATCACAGCYTTCTGCTTTACCACTGACCAATAGGGAAGTTCTCTGCCTTTCTAATTCCTTCTCCAGCCAAAGTGCAGGAGGTGGGATTACATTCAACAGGCAATTATCTGYGTTCAGGAGATATGTAGAAAATTTCTAGAAATCTCTATTAGGGAAACTAATGCACCTAACAATGACAGAGAAGCAGAAAAACAGAAAATGGTCCCTATGAAATTATTCCTGCAGGAATATGCTTGGAAAAGCCACTGGCAGCATTCTACCTTCCCACCACAGGGTAGGCAAGAGCAGCACTCTGCCACAGAGCCCTACATCCACACACAGCACTGCTCACTTTTTCTGTGGTTTGCTACACACCTGGGTGCCGAGGGCCTGGATATCATGCTCAAACGTTGTGTGCATTCTCTGTAGTGTTTCCACTGTGTTTTGGTCTCTACCAAGCTCCTCAGGCAGCTTCTTATGTTTGTCTTGAATACGCCCTAAGATTTCCTTGGCATCGTGGTAGAATTTGTGCAGTTCGTACGAGGCTGCCAGGATCTGCGTTCTCGTGTCGATGAGCTCCAGGAGATCGGCCCAGGCCTCGTTCAGCCCGTCCTTCCACTCGGCGATGGTGGCGGCGTCGGAGTGTCCCGAATTGATGAGCTCGTCCGCCATGTGGTTGACGGTGTCAACGCGCTCCTGGCCAATGTTTCCAGTGTCTCGGGCAAATTCCCGGAATCGCTCCTGCAGCATCTGAAAGGCAAAGAAACAGGCAAGGATACAGTTACAAAGTGACCCAAGAAAGCTCTGCAAGGCAGCGTATGCCATATTAACCACATGCTGACCTGTGCAGCACCCAGGAAAGGCATGGCAACCTGGCACCAYGTCCAAGGAACTCACCGTGACGTGTTCATAATCCTGTCCCAGCTCGTGAGACCCTGCCACCACCTCTCTCTCTGCAATCCATTGCTCCAGGTCGTCCACCTCGCGGTTAAGCTGGAACAGCCTGTGTCTTTCATCCAGCTTGCCCCTTCTCTCTTCAGCTAGGTCCTTCAGGCCTGCATACAGCTTATCCACCTTGGACTGGCGCATGCTGATGCGCTCGCTGGAAAAACAAAGAGCATTGAGTCCTCACTGCCTTTTAAAAATAATAACAGTAAAGTGGAAAAAAAATGTAGGGAACAAGAATCCCCCGTGGGATATTTAATCCTCAGCATGTGTACGCCTGCTGGGTACAGGAAGCTGGCCCTAGAACCCCGAGACCAATCCTTTGATGCCACAGCCGACTGCACTAGCTGGAAAGTGAGGAAATGAAGCTGGGAATCAAACTCTCCATTTGTTTGGCCACAGGTCACACCAGAGTCTTTCCCATGGAAAGAAGCAGGATCTAAATTGCTGAGGCAAGTAGTGATCATTTGCATTTAAATTCTGCTTCCAAGTTCAGAAGCAYGGATAGGTTTCTTACAGGGTTGAGCCCTAACACTCAGCATCTCCAAAAGTGATGAATGTGCCTACTGGCTATGTCTTTTGCTTATTTTCCCTCTGTGCCATATAACCCTTTCTTATTGCCTTCCCTCTGTCATGTAAAGATTGTTTTATTCCAGTTCTCATCAGAAATTACAATGACCACAAGAGAGTGCTTTTAAGTAACACAAAACTTTCTAACAGAGGAAGGGGGTAACTTCCCTGTGATATTGCTATCTTCAGCCAAGGCATAACAGTTAAACAAAGCAACCTCAGAGTCAAATCAGCCTTGAAGTCAAAGGCCCTGGAGAATTCAGTTTGCTTTGCTGCAGCTCTTACAGCAARAGAGCTCTTAAGCTTCTTGAGTACTTTCACTGGGAAAGCTACTTAGGAAAGTTAACATAAATCAACCAATAAGATGTTAGTGYGCCTACCTTTAAGATTTCAGGTTAAAAGATCCTATTCTACTGGAACTTTAAAGAAAAGAGACAGATCTTGGGGATCACTGCTCTCAGTGGGAAGAGTAAGTGACCAAATCTATGGTCTGGATATGAAGTTGGCTGACACGAAGTAGGCTCCATATGGATTCTTGCCTCTCAGGACTGCTATACATACCCCTGTGAGGTTCAATGGTGCTGCCAGGCCTGACACTGCTAGCCTATGTAAAGTGCATACCAGATAGTTAATGCAGGTGCCCAGCAGTATCCAGAATGCAGCAGCTGCACAAACTGACCTTTTTCAGGACAGAAAACTGCACTCAGCATCCTGGTTCTCTTATGTTCTCGTCCCTGGCCTAAACAGGATGGTCCAACATGTGTATCAGCCTGAATGAGGTTGACCCCAGCTTGCCCCGTAGGCCCTTCTGAGCTTCTTATCGGTCACTGTGGCCTTGATGTGTCAGAATAACCCAGTGAAGTGACTGAACAACTGAAAGAAATCACAATCCCATTAAACACAAGAGTTAATACCTTTCTGGGTGATTATCTGCCACCAGAGTTCTGCTGGTCTTTGAAAGCTGGTGCACAGTCTCAGCGTAGTCTTCCACTGCCTGTTCCAAAATCTGGTGTTTCTTCAGCATGGACACTGCACTCTGCTCATCCTGTAACAGTGACAGCAAATAGCAGCTCAGTTCTCTAGCCCAGAGAAAAACTCAAAATAGCAAGTTCATCTTGGTGTGTGAAGAAAGACCAGTAGCTAGAAAAATGTACAAGGAAGTGCTCCCAAGTACAACTTGAAGACAAGTTGTTCTGGCAATGGTATATAAATAGTTGCCTTTATGGTAAATGGTATGCACAGACAGCAAAATGGCAAGTGAAAGGGTAAATGCAAAATCTCTCTGGGATGCTGAACAAAATGACATCAGTGTGTACTGAGCACGTYRGGTTTCCTCTTCTATGAAGCTCTTTGTGTGTTTGCACAACACTGGTGATTGTGTAGGGCTCATAAAAATGGAACAGTTTAGGCACATCACTTGTTYGGCCTTTCAATTGCAGCCTGCACCAGACAAGAAATCCTAAGGAGCACATGCCAAAGGATTCTCCACAAAACTGCCTGGAAAATATCCTGATGTGAACCTTCAGTATTCTCAAKGTTGGCAATGAAATTGCCAACGACTCTTCTCAAATATTCTTCAGGATGCTCAGGATTCAACTGTTCAATAATTGAGTATTATACTTCTTAAAACTCACAAAAAAAAAAAAAAGAAAGAAAGAAAACACAAATCCCTGTTAACTGGAAACTGGACACCCATGGAATGAGTTGTATTGATACAAAGATGAGGTTTAGTTTATCCAATACTGGATTTAAGTAAAAAACAAATAAGAGACAGCACACTAACTCTCCTTGCAACACTGTACTGCAAAGACAGGAGTTAAATGAGCCTTTGGTATGGATTGTTCRGATTTCACCATGCCCAGAGTAAAGGCAGGCCTGCAGCTGGTGGCTAGTGGCAACAATTGACTGAACCTCAAGCCCAAGTCACAGACAGGTCCATCGTGCTGCTCTCAGTGATTCAAAACTGCTAGAAATTTCGACCTAACTGGGCTGGATTGTCAAATCTGACCTCACAGAAAAGGAAGGCACAGAGATGCCATCCACGGTGTGAGGCTGCTTCCCTGGCACAGCATGGCAAGGCCTATCCCCAACACTACTAGAGATGTCATAACAGATACAAGGGATGATCACCTGAGATCTCACAAGGGAATTAAATCTGTCTGTGCTGCCATTACACTAGTGACATAACAAATTAAGTCACCTTTTCCCCTGCAGCTGAGCAATTAAACCAAGTGACTAGTGTCACTGTGGAGCTGCTCACCTTGGCTTTCTCTTCTGACATCATGTAGAGTTCCTGCTCGCTCATCCAGGCCTCGGCCTCCGCGGCATCAAAGTAATATTGCTGGGCTCTGTGAGACTCCTCCAGGCGCCGGTGGCGTTTCTCTGTCTCCTCGATGAGCAGGTTCCAYAGCTGCTGCAGGTCTGCAAGCCTCTGCTGAATCGCCTCCGCGTTAGGGCTGCTCTCTGTGATAATGTTCTGACTCCTCTCGAAAATATCATCGATACGAGGCTGATGGCCCTGGATCTCCTTCTGCAGGGTCTACACGGGAGAAAAGCAGAGTGCTGAGACACTGCACCAAATGGGAAAGAACAGCAGCATCCCGGGCTCTGGGGTCGCACCGGCCACAGGGCAGCAGAGCCCAGGCCATCGGTGCCGTGGACAAACCCTGGCTGCCCCTCCACGAGCGCCCTGCGACGCWGCAGCCCCTGAGCCCACACCACCTCCCCAGCACATTTCCACCAAGCTGAAATCTACAGCACAGGGACTCCTTCCGAGCAGAGGCTCATCAAACACCCTTCCTGAATTAGCTGGCACTGAGGAGAAGCAGCAGATAAGGAGCTCTAACAGCACTTACTTACCTGATTTTTCTTTATTAGTAGCTGCACAGTCTGGAGGTTGTGTCCATGATCAGTAGATGTTGCTATAGGCATCCTCTCTCCAACCCACAACTGCAAGCATGAGAAAAAGAGCACATGTGACCTCAAGCAACACGAGACAGAGCCAGGAGAGCAAACAAGAGGCGAGGATTCATGAGAAAAGCTGCATCAGTCTAACGTGSTATTAAGAGTCATGATGAAACAGGTTTCTTTCAAGTTCTTTGATAGCTGTGACATTTTTCTAGTGTCTGGAAAAGAAGATCTCTCCTGTACTTACTATCTCATCTTCTACGTCCCGRTTGAACTGGTGGATCTCTTTGGAGGCCAGCAGGTTTGCCTTTCTTTCATTCAAAGGTTCCAGTAACTCCAAGAATTTCTTCTCTACAATGAGGCGTTTGCCATCTACTTCATCTGTACTCTTCCCCTCTTGACTTAACGCCCGTGCCTGGCTCTGCAGCTCTTCTATCTCCTTCTTACGRACATCCATTTGATTCTCGAGCATCTAAACAGGAGGAAATAAGCCAGAAGGACTTGAAAAACAGAGCAAAAAGAGTTTATGTGACTATGGAATGTCAATAGCATTACAAGAGGGAAGAACTGCTGGTCAGTTAGGATTTACCATATTCATAATTACTGTTATATTAATAGCACTCACAAGGAACAAGATTTAAACACATATTCAGTGCTTCACTGCTGGGGCCACCCACTGATATCCCTCAGAGTTATGTCTGCTAGTGCAAACTTGGCCAACAGGACAGAGCTCATTCTGTTCTATCAGTCATTCACAAGTTACCCTGAACAACTTGGGAGCACAGCCAAATGCATGACCAGAGTGTCATTGCTCCCTGACGTCCTTACTCCTCCCTGCTGTCTTTATGGCAGAGCACCAAGGACCAACTAGCATAAGAAAAGTCTGAATCATAGGGAGACAGCCATTTACAGAGAGGGAATGACTAGTAACTGGAGGACTACAGCAGGAGACACAGTAAAGACAAAAATATGGGGAAGGAAGGCAGTACAGAGGAGGGACTGCATGAAGAAATTTATGGTTGGTTTGTTTCTGAAGGTGGTGCTGCTTTTTCATGAGGGAAAAAGGTTAACAGGAAAAAAGAAATGCAAGTAARATGTTATTTTAAACTGAAAGGATCCCCTCCCTATCCATGTGAGTGCAGAGATGTGCCCACACTGCAGCCTGTGCTCTGTTTACCTGCTGCTTCTTCAACAGGATGTTGACGCTGGTGAGATCTTTCCCGTAGTCGTCCGACTGAATTTGGCTCTCCAAACCATTCARCCACTTATCCAAGTCAGCACAGCTCTGTGTGAAAAGCTCGGCCTTGTTTGCATCGAAGAGGCGCTGCGCCTTGGTCTGCGTGGTAGATTCGAGCTCTTCCCACATCTGATGGAGCCCTGTCAGCTTCTCTTTCACCACAGCTTCAGTCTCTGGTTTCTCTGCAATGAGCTGCATTCCCTCCTGCAAAGCAAAGAGCAAGCACCCTGGTACGTCCTCAGCAGCACTCACTGTCTGTTAGTCAAATTGCTCTGATTAGGAAGCACTCAGGATTCCTCATCTGCTGGGCTGCATCAACTGCTCATTTTCTATCACCAATTATCCAATGACCTTTTCCAGAACCGGCTCCCAGGCTCCACTGTTGCCAGGAAGAGGGTTTCTTGGCAGTGGAAGGGCAGGGGATGCCTTTTTCCAGCCCCACACGCGTCCCCACGGGCAGGAGACCCCAGGGAGGCCGGGAGGCAGCAGCCTGTCCCCACGCTGGTGTGTCCCGCCAGCGAGAGCCACTGCTGCCCCACTTGTGCGGCACCCACCCCACGGCGTGGGGCAGCTCGTGGGGCTCAGAAAGACACCCAGGGCAACGCTGGCAAAGGACCAAACGGAGCTGTGGGGCTGACGAGGGTTATGTCACGTGTTGTATCAATGCCCTTCTGGAAACGCATCCTGCCTTCCCCCAGCCCCTCAAAGCTCCCCAGGTCACTGAAGTTAATGCCATCCCCGGGGAGGAACAATCTTTGCTGGGGTGCAGGGACCCTGCGACTAGGAAAGACCAGCAGAGTATTTGGATCTAAGATCTTGTTTTTAGAAAGATCTGGAAGTATTTACTTCTAACAACACTGCTATCTCTGCACRCAGTTGGCACTCTGACAACAGAAAAACCTTTTTAGAGGCTCACTCTACTCACAGCCCAGCACATTTACTAGGAGTGACCACTGATAACACTAATACTGTGATCTTCAGGTGTGGCTTAATGCACAACTTTGGGCCTTCTTTGTTGCGGCCTGTTTTTTTGTGAAGCAAGGGATGAAGCTGTATTGGCATCACCAAGAAAGTACTTCAAGTGCTAAGAACAGCCTTCTAATTATRCCATTAAAAGGTATTACTATTTGCAGATGACAGAAAAGCCTCTAATGGGATCCAGAGTGCCAAAGAGGGAAAGGAAATGAGCAATCAGGCTAACTTACACTGAGCAGAAACCCACTGTCACAGCTAAAGATGAGGCCTCCCTTGTGTTCCAGAGCTCCAAACAAGAAATGGGGGTAAAGAACAGTCCAGCACATCACAACATATTAAAGCTTTCAAAGGAAGTTCATATGGGGCTGTGAATCTCTTAATTAATCACAAAGCTGGCTGTACTTTACCTTCATGCATTAAGGCTGCATGTGGAAAGGCAGCCTGATAATAGTCCTGAAAGAATGAAAACCAACAGCATGGTTGTCTAAATTCACCCTCTTTCAGTGATCTGCCCAGCAAGTACTTATACTCGGTTAGGTCAGGTCACTTTTACTCCTTTTACCTTCTGCATCTGCAGAAGAGGTTATGTCCTCCTAGCAGATGAGAAGGACTAGACAAACAAAACTATCCTGGCCAAAAAAGCCAATAAACATTCTATAAGAATGTCTTGTAAAAAGACTTAACACAAATGAGAAATAAAATGGGCTAGATGGATGGGTTTTGTCTTTGTGGAAGAGGACTCTATCTCCTGTCTGCTCATAACTATCTTCATCAGAGGACAGGGCATTTTTTGGACATCCTTGAATTACCTTTTCAATCTTCTCCAGCCACTCTTTGTTGGATGCAAGTTCTGCCATGAATGCCTGATGTTTTAGCCATTTGCTGTGCAGGTTCCTCGCCTCATCATAGGACATATCCTGGGCTGTAAGCATCTTTTCATTGATCCAGAGTGAGAGCTGAAAAAGGAAACACACAAATGCTTATGAACACCTATAGTTGGAGCCTATGCAAAGTATAAAAATGGCTTGTGAGTAAGGATTCAGAGAGGCCCATTTCAGGAAAGTTGCATGAGATTCAGAGACTGTCACTTGATTAACATTCAGCTCACTGAGATTCAGGTTTCATTCAAGTATTCATCTCTTACACAGTTGACTAACATCCATCCACAATAAATAAATAACCCAGGGAGAAAGCAACCAGCTCCAGCATAAGCAACATCGAATATACAGGTCTCACCCAGTTCAGGAAGAGAATCTGGAACATATTTATTGGTCACAGTGTATTTTTATATGTGATTTAAATGTCATCCCCACGAGCCTGTGTGGAGTCTTACCAGCTTCCCAGGGACACTGCAGAAGTACATGCTAATGAAGCAGGATGCAAAAATCAGTCTCCAGAATTATTAAACAAAGCCTCCCTTTTTTCAGGGAAACACTGAATAAGGAATTCTCTATTTCTACTTATAACAAACATTTTAAAAGCTAAAGTGGTTTTGTACCATTAAAGTACCATTAATTCACATTACATTTATATTTTTCCCCTGTAGCCTCTGCTCTATATAGGTTACATACATAATAAATTTAATGCATTTATTCCTCTAATCTCCAATGAGATTTTTGCTACTTAAGACATTCATTTTCCCATTATATAAAATCCAAATCTGATTTCGCTCTAATTTTCTGCAAATACATAGATCCCAAAAACAATTTCCAGAACTGGAGAAAATCGATACTTTCAAAAACAAGCTTGCCTGCCAAGGACAAATGGAAGTGAAAACGATTGTAGCGGCAAACAGCAAATTTCCTCTTAGGAAGAATCTGACTGCTTTAACTATCTATTCCTTAATGTTCACAGGAACATTCACAGACCTTGCAAGAAGCTTCATTTTCTTCATATTTAGAGCTGCTTACCCCAGAGGGAAATGTCAAAGCAAATCCCAGCTTTGTTTCTGGAATGCCTCTCTTGCAGTACACACCATCCTACTGAGAAGCAGCACGCCAGAAGGGCAGCAGAACACAGGAACACTCACCCATTCACCACTGTTTACTCTGAATCCTTCAACAACAAATTCATTCTGAATTCAAGAATGTTGTTGAAAATGCCCCTTAAAGGCACTCTTAAGCTCCACACAAAAGGAAAAATTATCAGACCAATGAAAAAATTCCTCAGCTATCTTGCCATCATCTAAAGAGAAAAACCCTCATCTTAATGGAGACCTCTGTAGACATCAAAGTTGACAGCTGAAGCAGGCTCCTGGGCTGCTTAACATTCAAAGATTACACTAAGCATTGCCACGTAACCCTAAATGAGGGCTTGCTCTCCTGCTTTGCTGCACAGACGACAGCTGCTRCACCCTGCAAATTGCAGGGCTTGTCCTGCACTGTTTGCTTTACCTCAGCCCTCCCAAGGATTTCAAGGTGCTTCAGCAGGAAAGCTGCTATCACCTCTGTGAGCAGGTGGGGTCGGGGAGATGCGGGAGATACCAGACAGGGGATCAGGCCGTGGCAGCCAGTGTAAAAGCCACGTTTCACACTTTCAAAAACCCGTTAGGCTCCTGCTGACAGCACAGAAGTGCAAGCAGAGCATTTCCAGGGTAACTATTAACATTAGGGTTTTGAAATGAATCGTGGCACTGGAAGTCAGCATCTTCAGTGAAAGAGCAAATTTAAAAAAGAGTAGTTAAAAAAAAAAACCTATTTCACCGAAACAGTGCTTTGGAATGACACTTGGGGTATTTATTTCTCCAGAAAGAAATAACAAGTGAGTTGTTAATGCTTACACAACTAGATATTAGGTTTCCTCCCATCTCCTGCACCTATGCTATATAATTTTCTTTCTACTGTCAATTCCCAGGAGACTGCAGCTCTCTGCAAACGAAAAAACAGTCAGGAACTGAACAAGCCCCGTAAATGTGGCARAGCAGGAAGGGAAGGAGAAGGAGCACCACGGTTGCACTGTGAATGTCCAAACTGACACGGCCTCTCTGGCTGTGTGAGGTTCACAGATGGCCACGGAGCAAGTCAAAACCTGCCGGCACCCTCAGGGAACAGGCACAAGGATTCTGGCGTGTGGAGCCGAGCCAAACTGTGGTGCCCCTGGAGAAAGCAGCCCAGGCACCGCCGGGATGTCCGAGAGCTTGCAGGGACCATCAGCTTCGGCCTCCTCTAAGGGCAGCATGGAAGAGCGGRAGGGCAAAGAACACAAAAGGGCAAAATTCACCACATGGCCCCTTCTCAGGGGCTCCCATTTTGCTCCTCCTGCCTCCCCAGGACACTGGGAAACGCTGAGGCCCAAGCTGGAGCCGAGGGGAACAGGGCTCTTCCAGGCCAGCTTGCCCATCAGYGGGCTCCACACGATAACACTGGTGCCCAACACAAAGCCTCGTCATGATGGCCTTTAGGAAGGCAGCAGCATCCTGCTCACACCGAGACTAGGGCCTTCCAAAAGTATTGAGGGAAATTGGTATCATTTTGGTATCTTCATTTCTGTCTTTGGGGCTGCACAGTCAAGACATCCATGCTTCAGCGGGTGGAGAGAAGTAACAGAGAGAAAATGCAGTCAGGAAAGCCAGACACTAGATATTCTGCATTTTCCTTCCTCATTCAAAGAGAAGGAAAAGAAATGGATTCCAGGAAAAACCACCTCTTTCATGAAACCCATGAGCCACGGGGGTCTTTGTGCTCACATCAGAGATGGCACGGAGGAAGGAAGGAGCTGCTGCTGGTAACAGCAGAATTGGTGCTAATCTGTCGTGTTCTCACCACGTAGGTGGCAGCCCTTGAGCCAGGCTCAGGGCCGGCTTACGCAAGGCCGTTGCTCTGCAGGAAGCCAGGCTGCAGCCAGGCAACGGAGCAGCAAACACCGGCCGCCCAGTTTAGGAGCGTCGCTCTGCTGCTTCCTTGTACCCGCTCTCAGCTGGGGGACAACTCCCTCTTCAGAGACTCCAGGGACTTCCAGTCTCCTGTAGCCGGCTGAGATGTACAGATAAGGCACTGGCTCCTGATACTGAAAACACAGCTTCCACACAGCCATCTCCCCAGGAAGGCTCCAAAAATAGACTGCTAGTTTTTAACACACCTCACAGACAAGGCTCTTTAGGGTCAAGATATCAGTCAATACTGCATTAAATAACCTGCCAATTACGTGATTAATCCCTTATGCTAAGAACCAGATCATGCYTAACTCTGAATGTTGCCTTTAGTGTAGAGTCCACACAATTCACTAGGAAGTCTGGATTGTTTTTTAAATGCCATAATGCTTAACAGTTTTAAACACATGCAACCTATCAGACAAACAACACTTTAATCCAGTTTTCCTCATATTTCCAGCTCCCTGTACTTCTGGCCAGTGTTTTGCAGAAATCTCTTGAAGAAACTTCCTGCACTGAGCCACATACATACACRCTGCCTCAGACAAAAGTCTTCATGCAGGAGCTCACGGCTAATCCCACACGATTTTTACACAGCTGAAAATCTTCACTGCTTATGGAGTTTTCCCTGTCTTTAGCTTAGATGATGAAAGTAAACAAAAGTAAGATCATGAAAGCARCAGAAAACATTAACTTTTGTAGGTTTTTCTTTAAATTTTTACTTCCCAGGATATGTTATGGATGACTCAGCTGAAGAATATTGGACACTGCAGTTCTCAGGATGTTTGGGGTGAGAATGCTGTTCTGCGGGATGCAGCTTTCAAAGATAAAAGTGAAAGGACATAATTTACCTCTTGACAATCCTGGAGGAACTTTTGAAGATCCCGGTTATCTTTCAGTCTCATTAGAAGTTCACTGGCAGCTTCACGGTTCTTCCTATGTCTATTCAAAAAAACAGAGAAAAACAACCCTTGTAATGGGCATTTCAAGAGAAATCCTGATTTGTTCAGTTCCGTAGCATCTCTGAGATGCATGCAATGAAAAAGTATGTCACMAATAAGCATATTTTGCTGCCTTTCAAATGAAGGACATTTTTGCAGCTCAGATATGCCTCTGTTATTCCAAGTGCTTATTTAAGTTCAGCAGGCGTCTGCTTTTATGACTGGTTAAATACACTAGGCCACGTTTTGAAGTCAGTGGGGTTTCACACAGCTGATGTTCAGAGCTTGGCCCRCTTAGCCCAAGGCTGCAGGGAAGTTTGTGCTGTTTGGCCAGAAACTGCCAGAAAAAAACATCTCCAAGTTTGCAACAATTAGTTCACATGTTCCACAGCCCTTGCAACATCCGTAATTGTTGTAACAGTCTTTAATAGGCTTTAACTGTGACTCCGCTCCTCTTTTAAGCAAACAAAGCTGCAGTGGATGATACAGCCTTGCAAACCTTGTACTTCACAAAAAATAAAATTCATGAGAAATACATGGGTTTTTTTTTTCAAGCAAAAGCTTCATGCACTTTGAAATGTATTTCTAAGACAGTTTAAGAGCAGGCCCATTATAGGGGAAAAAAAAAAAAGAGTTAATTACAACTGCCCTATTTTTACTTCTTAATTGCTTGCCTCTCRAAAGATGTGCTGGCAAACCCAGAGGTTTTGGTGGGCATGGTATCCTAAAAGTTGATTCTCAAGTTATTTCTGAAAAAAACCTTTTACCTGTTGCTTCATTAGGAGTAGTTACCCAGCCCCTCGATATTTTC
This sequence comes from Nothoprocta perdicaria, assembly GCF_003342845.1. Lineage (NCBI taxonomy): Eukaryota > Metazoa > Chordata > Aves > Tinamiformes > Tinamidae > Nothoprocta > Nothoprocta perdicaria. The sequence goes on from NW_020454461.1 coordinate 1,611,558, forward strand.
AGCATTTATGAGGCAATGTAGGTGGAGGAGACAGAATTAAGAAGATAATTTTTATTTACTGTGCATTGTGTGTGATTTCTTCATATCTCATGGTGCACAGTCTTAAAGTAAAATATTGCTGTACTTAGTAACAAGCTAAGATAAATAAGGATAGAGGTTGGATATTATTTTATAGGGTGATAATTTATAAGATGATCTCAGCACATACTAGTAATAGCTAAATTAATCCATATTAGTGGAAACCTGCAGATGCTCATGRTCATCTTGAAGACTATAATTCACATGTTGACAAGAACTGGATTAAGCTACCCATTTTTCTTGGTCTAAAAGAAGTCACCAGCAAGCTCTCTGGGGCAAAATTACTGAGTTCAGAAATATAAATAATACGGAGGACTAAGCTCTACATAAAAGCAAAAGTGCTGTAGGCAGAAGAATAGGAGAAACCCTTTACAGGACCACAAATTGCTTCTCTTTGTCTCAGCAGCTTTCTCTGAATAACCAGGTAAGCAACATCTATATAGCTCTAGGTCAAGAAAATTGGTTGCAGAACAGACAGCTAGGAAGACTTGTACATAACCAAACAGCAAGAGTTTGCAGTACAAACCCAGCAAATCCTGACTTTCTGATAGCTTTTATCTGAGAGAACACAACAGAGGGCACCCACATAAATTGTGCCTTAGGAAAATCTCTGTAATGTAGCTCGCACCATTGGTTTTGATTCCCCTCCTTCTTGGCTAGTCTTCATATGCCTGGGCACATACAGTGCATTACTCAGGTTGCTAAAATGAAGCAAGGAATTCTTTGGATGATTTTATCATGGTGATTTAGTAGACTTGAGGCTAGATTGCTTTCTAGACTCTTATGTGTTTTGGAGAGGACACAAATAAGTTGTAAAGTTAAAAAGTTGCGAAATTTTCATGGCACCAATTTGACCGCAGTTCTTGAATAGAGAAGTYCTTGTGTTGAGAAATCTGACATTTAAGAAAAAAAACTTGCATAGCAAAAATATATCCTGAAGAGTGTTGMAAACATTGACTTATGAATTCTGAAGGGAACACATGTGGGAACATCAAAGAGATGATATACAAACATACATATATATGTGTGTRTGTGTAGGGCAGCATATCATGATCTTTCCTGCTTAGAGCTATTTAACCCTAGAAGGTCCTTTGGTAGTTCCAGATGAGCTGCAGTGAGGCTGAAACATGGGTATCCTGAATTTTCTTCTGGAGAGAAAATCCGATCAGGAAAATACAGCTCTGCCTACAAGAGAGACCATAAGGACCCATCCCTGAGAAATAAATCCCACAAACAGTGGTTGGGACAGGATATAAGGGATGGTTAAAAAGCCCCAACACCTCTGGCCGAGACTGTCACAGCACTGGGACATCAGTCAAGTGCATTTCCAGGTGCAGGCTGTGACTGCTGGCTCCCTTCTGCGCCGTGGTCTGTGCTACGCGGGGTCAGAAGTCTCAAATGCCAGAGAGGCAAAGGAGAACAATGACAAACTGTAAACAGGGCTTAAACTGCATACTTGTCTTGAGAAATGAGGTAATTGTAATTGGAGAATGGAAACTGCTGGAACAAGAAGGAATTCCTGTGTTTTCATCATAGATTTGGCATTATTTTTGACTAGACCAAAGGGACTTCAAGAAGGGGGCTCCTGTCCAGACTCGCTATAGCTAAACACATCGTCAATTCCAGGAACTAACCTGTTCTTTAAAAGCTGCARTGATAAAGAGTTCAGACTTTCCTTATTCCAGGGCACAACTACCCTTCCATGAYAAAGCTTCTCCCTCCTCCAGCCAGCAGTATGTTGCAAGGGCYTCAGTTAAGAGAAACAGGCAGGCAGCCTGAGAGCAGAGTCCTTCCCAACACCTGTTTTTATCCCGATGCCGGGGGCTGCCCRGCCGYGCTGCTCCGTAGCCTGGCCRAGGYGGATCCGCAGGGCAGGACAGGCCGGCCACGCGACGGAGCGCGAGCACCGTGAGGGCCCAGGAGCCACGACGAGGCGGAGAAAGCACCAGCCCTGGCACCYGGGAAGTCCTGGTCCAGGAAGGAAACCCAAACAGAGCCGCCCTGCAGGCTGGAAACGTGCAGTCTTTGGGCAAGGACTGATCAACTGCTGATTACAGTCGTTGCTGTTAAAATCCTGCTCCTCGGAGAGACGCAGGGCAGAGTGGATTAAGAACCTCAGGCCCTTCCACACATAAGGTATCAATGGCTGCTCCTTCAGACTTGGCAAAATAGTTTGTGGAAGGGCATCCATGCTTATAAAAAGTTTTCTCTTTGGACTCCTGTTACTTAGAATGACTGAATTCATCCTCCTGTTCACACACATGAACATATTTGTTATTTACACTGTAGCAGTGTCTAGGTGCATAAAACACATATACTTCCCTACGCATATACTGAAGAGGCAACCTTGGATCCAAATTTCCAGGGTAAGCCAGACTTACACAGTAAAATAGGGTAGTGAAGGTACTCTACTCAGTTAGAAATGGGGCCATCTTCCTTCCACGGTGACTTTAAAAGAATCTACAATATGAAGGTGAGACCTGTCCAGCACCAGTACACGTGTGGTTCGGATTCTCCCAAGAAGAGAGCACCAAGATCTGCCACCAGGTTCCCTGGCTGCCTCCCCGGCGGCCCCTGCGCACGCTGCCAACTGACACAAGTGCTTGTGGTTTAACTGTAAACCTGCGGCTTTCAGAGCCTGTGCAGGAATAATAAATCTTAACACTTAGCGTGTATGCAAGTGCCTGCGAGGAGCATTGAAATATGTCCAATGCTGTTTTAACTTCCTCAGTTGTGAGAGCAAACAACAGGCATTCTCCCTTCTGGCTTGGCAAGGAAAAAAAATACCTCTGCTTTTTGTGGAGGAGAAAGTTGTACAAATATGAAAGTTGATGATAAACAGACCCAGAGCATAATCTGAGTCAGATCCACCACTGTCTTAACACTGGAAGTCATTTTCAGCAGCAGAGAGGCCATGATTTAGGCACCCAAACTCAGGGAGTCTCCTTAGACTTGCCCAAAAGAAAATGGAGAAGAAAATGATACTGCTGCAGTCAGCAGGAGCAGTAGGACAAGTCCCAAGGCAGGGGCAGCTGCACTGGAGACACCAGGCAAGGTCCTTGCTCTCAGCATCCCCTGGGACTCAGAAAGACCCTCAGAGACTCCAGCAGGTCCTTGTAGCAACAGGGAAATCCACAGGCAGGATCATCAGTAGGAAATCTCCTGGGAGACCTCTAGGAGCAGCAGCTGCTGCAGAGAAGGAAGTGCCTGCATGGGTTCAGAGATCCCTCTACAGTTTAAGGCTCCTTGGCTCCCTCTAATCCCCCTTCTTTCTTCACCACAGCTTCCTTTGAATCCTCTCAGCACATCCTTAACTCATATTCCTATTTAGTCTTCCCTGAGAACCGCCCTCGGCGGCTGTGCCGAAGCAGCGTCGCAGCTTCCCTCTACTTCTGTGCTCTCCTCTCCTTCCTTAGCCTGATGGCCGCCTTGCCTCTTCAGAGAGCAGCATTTTAGAGCTGTTCAGTACCAAAGGGCAAGGGGTCCTCGCCTGGCTTGGCCTGGAAGCCCTACTGTAAAAAAGCCCCACCATTAACAACACTAAAAACTACAAAGGGCTCCATATGGGAAGTATGGAGCCAAGGAGCACATTTGAACTTGTTTGTTTGGGTTCCTGGTTACGCATCAGGTGGAGCCCTTGGTTGGGAGAGCAGCTTTTTGTAGAAGGGCAGAGGCTTCCTGTGCTGCAGCTGGTGCTGGGCCCAGCCCCGGGGCTTTGTTCCTGCCTCTTATCAGCCTGACAGACTCCGAGAGCAGTCGCGCGGATTTCCTGAACAGCAGAGCGCTGGATGAGTTTTGCAGCGCTCCACAGAAATAGCTTTGGAATTGAGGAAATGCACTGAAAAACGTGGGATAAAAAAAATAAAGCCTCTAGGACTTGCCTGGCGTCAGAGCAGGGGCTCCAGAGCGGGCCCTGCACCCAGGGAAGCAGGGAAATTGAGGAGCTGCCCCAGGGCAGGCGCTGCGTGGAGGTGCACTTGGAGCTGGCCCTGTGAGCGGTGCCAAAGCTGACATCCCTCAGGACAGACAATGCTCCTGCAGGCAGGTCATGTGAGGGCAGAACTTGCTGCGGTAGAGAAGGCAGCACTGCCAAACACTTCTTTCTTCTTCCCTCCTTCTCACTGGAAGCTCTTTGAGTGTGGGACATTTTTCCAGGATAAGGACTTCGCAGCTGGATGATATTAACACTTGGGGCAATGGGAAAGTCTGCAGTGTGGGGGATTTTTGGTGCTGACATGGAACTTCTCCTCAGCTCACTCAGCCCCAAATCTGTTTGCTTTAAGCCAATGGAAGCAGAGAATGAACGTGCTGACTGGATGTGTTCACTGTGTTCTGGCGTTGTTCAAATGTGCTTGTTTTTATTTTGGATGGAGTCTTTCAGAAAAGGAATTAGCGACCTTCATGCAACTGGATGCCAGGTTCTAGGTTGCTGGGGCTGAGAACGCAGCAAAGTCAACAACCTCAGACTTCAGACTGTTCTCATATAATCTCCTYCTCCTGTTACTAAGATGAGTCAAGCTGGTCATATAGATAACAGAAGTGTGAGRTATCCTTGGGTTCACGTTGTCAGAGGGCTCAGAGACCCTCAGCAAGTTCTGGGAATAGGAATATCCTYCTTTTTTCTAAGCCACAAGCCACGGCTAAAGAGGGTGAATGCACAATACGTTTGTCAAAACCAGAAAGGTCCCAAATTCCCTGCACTTCTTTGTTCAGGCTCTTCCCAGAGAGATAAAGGCATCTGGCCAACTCTGATCCTACCACTGCCTCTGAAAGGACATCCACACAGGCTGCAAATCTAATCGAAGGGTCTTAAGTAACATCTGACCTAAAGGCTATGCATGAGCTTACTCTGTGTTCTGATATTCATGATAGGGAAGTGCCCTGAAAGACTCCATTATTATTCAAACCAGGAGCAGAAAGACCTATGCCTCATAGCCATCAAAACTGAACATTTGGTTTTCAAAGACACAGAAATTCTTAAAAGTCTATAGCAGCCATGCCACAAGCTAAGGAGACAAAGGGGAAGCCTTGTTCTAGGATGAAAGACACATTTGTACCAATGTTTTCTAATCTGATTTCAGAAGAAGGGCCAGACAATTYGGAAAATGTGATCAAAGTCAAGAGGGTGGGGTAGATATAATGCCAATTAGGCTCTTGAAGAGCCACATTCCTTCCTCAGAGGAAGGACAGGAATACATTACTACAATTAAATTAGCTAGATGATAGCAGAGGAAATTTTAAGACTTGTGGAACCAGGTACAGCTACTGGTACAGCACTCACCATTAATAATAAAAAGCTACTAATATTTCAAGAATTAAATTATTAAATTAATTAATTATTAGCAAGACTTGCAGCCAAATTCTGGGTGGTGAGCTCATTACTTAGCCTCTGGAAAACTGGAGAGGTAATGTTTAATTAAAATTAGTCTTGCACATTTTTCAAGCATTACAGTTCCTAATTTTTCCAGGGGACAAAAAAAATATTCTACAATAGACATTTTTTAACATGCTACTTTGCCTTCTGGCAAAAGYTCATCTCACAGAAAACAGAAATAAAATATGAACTGCCAGATTCTGCCATCACTCTGACCTTACCTGTCATCAATAGAGTCCACTTTCTCTTGGATTTTGTCTGAGTTAATATTCCCATCACTAACCAGCCTCCTGCCAGTCTCTACAACTGCATTGATCTTCTCCTCATTTGCGTCCATTGTGGTCATGAAATCCTCCTGTTTTTTAATAGCAGCTTCTGCTCCTTCCAAGGTAGTGGGCATTTCCGTGTGTGCCAAAACATATTCCTGTGGTTAAGGCATAAATCAGAGAGATGAAAGTATTATACTCAGGCAGCATAGTCCGCTCTCACAAGAGCTTTATCACATATGAAACGAGATGTCTCCTAAAAACAGATAACAGGGCAATATAAAGAGAGTATTTTTTATAAAAAGACTTTAAAAAAAAACAATCTGTTTTCARCTTTCCTGCCAAACTCTCTTGCTTGTTAGTTCCTTGCAGTATACGCTATCAACCCATGAAACTAAAGTAAACCCAGACCACTTACCTGGTTATTAAGAAATGCTTCTGCTTGCTTGGTGTCTCTGAGAAATAGCTGGTATGCGTGAGACTGCGAGAGAAGATTTTGCCTGTTCTCCCACATTTTGTGAAGCTCATTCCATCCAGTGTCCAGAGCTTGCAAGCGCTGGCGTAAGAACATGTACTGAGCATCGGTTTGCCCTTGAGTCACCATCTCACCCATGTCCCTCATCTTCTGATAGTCTTCCTCGTAGTTGTTGATTTCATTCTTAATATTCTCGTGTTGAGTGAGCAGCTTCTCAGCCTCTGTCAGTGTGTTTGGCATATCTTCGGAGGCAATGGCAGTCTGTGTTCTCGACAGCCAGGACTGGAAGTCATCCAGATCTCTCAAGAACTGCTGAAGTTTGCTTGCTTCTCCGAGAGACTCTTCCCGGTTCTTCAGGGTGGTCTTCATTTCTTCCCATACATCGTTGATTTCTGCGAGTCGTGAAAGGATGGCCTGAGCCTGGTCAGGATGCTCCGATTCCAGTTTTTCTGCTTCTTTTTGCAGGTCACTTAGCTTAGCCTCAATGGCAACCAGGTCACGTTCCATGCCTGTCAACTTCCTCTGCAGGGCCATCACTCCAGCAAGATCGTTACCCAGATCTTGTGTGGATTCAATCACTTTGGTCTTTTCCCTGATCCAGGACTTGGTTTCATTGCATTCAAGATGGTAATTCTGGATACTTAGGGCAGAGATAAGAGCGTCCTTCTTCCTGTCAACGAGTTCTCTGAACTGGCTCCATCTGAAATTTGTGAGAAGGGAGAACGCAGAGAAATTGTGACTTGTATGGAAGAACAGCAGAGGATATGGTAACAGTTYTGAGTGAGCTGTTGCTCACACCAGCTTGCTAAAGCATTAAATAATCTTAATGGGGATTTTTTTTTATCCATTCCATATCATCAATAGTTTTATCAAAACAATTACTACCCAAACTACGGCGTGTATTAGAATATGCCAATGACCATCAATATGGGGTCCTTGCAAATATCATTTTTCCTCAAGTGAAAAATTGCCAGTCACATCTAAATGGATTTACYTGAGTTCATTTTGAAGCAAAGAAATGAGTTTGCATGAAATTTTGTACCAATTTTCTTTTTATCATAACATTYAATATAGTAAATTTCCATCTCTCAAAGAATGACGGAAGTCAAGGGCAAAACTCTGGCCCTTGACATAAAACACTTGAAAGACGTAATTTTTTTCTCCTCCAGTGAGCGAAAGTCTTACAGTGAACGGCTTACCTTGAATATATTTCAGGTTACAGTATCAGCATACTAAAAGAAGACACACATAAGAAACAGAAATGGCCCTGCTCTACCTGTTCCACTCAGTGTCACGTTCTTCATGAACATGAGGCATTCACTTACCTTGTGTTGAGTTTATCTTGCTGTGCTTTGATCTCCTTCTCACTTGGATGGCCACTGTGCATTAGCTGTCTAGCAATTTGGTTCACAACTGCAACCCGTGATGCCTGATTGTTCATTTCTGGTTCTAGGCTTTCAAATCTGGGAAAAAAAAATACAAGATCATGAGGCATTGAAGAATCTAAGTCATGGGAAAGATGAAAAAGGTAGCTTATAAAAAAACTTTCCCCAGTACTCCTAAAACTTCCTGGTTTTCCATTCTCACCTGTGCTGGATCACTTCCAGGTCCTCCAGCTTCTCTGGAATCTGCATGTTGTTCAGCCACTTCTCCTTCTCATCAATCCAAAGCTCACAAGCATCTGCCTCGCTGAACATCTTATAAAGAGCAAGGGTATCCTGCAAGGCCTGCTTACGCAGACGGGTCAGTTCAGCAACCTCTTTGTATCTTTCCTCTATTCCTGACAATCTGCCCTGCACTTCGGGAGATCCAGCGTGTTCCTGCGGCAGAGCCTTTGCCTGTTCATGAAGCGAGTCAATGGTCGGCCTGTAGCTTGCTATCTCTTCAGCCACGTCTTTGTGTTTCTTGACCAAGGACTGAGTGGAATATTCATCATGGCCAACATCATTGCTGGAGACGATCTTGAGGATGTCCAACATCCACGCGTCAATGTCATCAGCATCAGCTTGGAACTGGTGAAGGAGAGAGGCTTCCTCCAGACGCTTCTTCCTAATGGCCGATAACTGTTCCAAGTTAGCCCACTGCTCCCGGATATCTTTAATTCTCTCTTTGATTTTCTCTGACCCAAAATGCTCTTCCGCAATCATCTCTTCACCTTCTTTTATCGCCTGCTGAAAGTGGCCACTGCGACCACTCATTTCATCTTCAAAYGCCTTATGTTTACTCAAAAGACGCACAACGCTGGTTAGGTCCTTCCCATAGTCATCAGATGACAGGATTTGTTCCTTCTCCCTGATCCATCCCTCCTCTTCAGCCATTTCCCAGAAGAATTTCCAGAGGCGCCGAGACTCCTCCAAGCGGGCCCGGCGTTCGGCTGCGAGCTGGCACAGCTCTTGGTAACAGAACTCCATGTGAGCCACACGGTCCCTGATAACCTGCGGGTCACACGGCTTGTAACCTGTTCAGATAGAGAACACACAATACAACTCAGCCTGGTTTATTTTCACTCGTAACAGAATTCATAGTTGGTCTTCTGAAACACTGAGTGTGAACTATTCAATCTCCACCATACAGTAACGGAGATAAGAAAATGCTGGATTTTAAATGAAGGCAAAAAAGACCAATAAAGCTCTGTAATACAGACACTCATGACTGTTTTCAGTGAAACAAAATTCACTGCTGCAGAGTTTTATCAGCCTTAATAAACAATAGCACAACATGAGTGCTATTTACTCTAGTTAATGACACTGATTTAGTGGAATTGCCTTGGATTTGCATAAATGAGAACATTATCAGGCTGGGCCCAATCATTTGAATTGTTTCTATTAGAAAAGCAGAAAGGGAAATTAACAGTGACTGCCACAGTTGCTGCTGGTTATGAGTGTGACATCCCACACAAAAGACAGTGACATTCTGAAATCTTTGAGCAGGTATCTGGACAAAGTAACTACATTGGCACTGTGAGTGAACAAATCAAGCTCAATTCTCTTACTGCGGTGCAGAATTTAACCTCATCTGCCTGGACAAACTCATGACGCTTACAAATATGTCCCATAGACATACAAAATTAGGACTAAGAAAGGCACAGTGTTTACTAGTTACCTTCTCCATCTGTGGCAAACTTTTGAGCAGATGCATTGACTCCTCTCACTCTCTCTGCTTGAATAGCAATGTCTGCTTCCACAAGGGCATGTTTCTGCAACAAGTCTTCCACTCCTAACAAATGTTTGCCATAGTCTTGAGACAAGAGAAGCACCTGATCAAAATAAAAAAGGCAAATAAATTGGGGTGAAGCCACCAGCTATTTGTCTTTTAACAATTTCTTCATTCATTACTCAAGTAGTAAGTCCAGAGAAACACCAAGTGTGTAAGCAGAACCATTCGGAACTATTTAAAATGTACAGAGATATGGCTAACATGAATTCGGCCAATATTCTTMAAATCAACCATGGCAACCATGAAGAACTTGACAAACTGGTCAACCCAGATTTAAATCTGGGATGATGAAAAGCTGCTTTAGCTCTGCAGAAAGCTGAAGAGCACTCAGTTCAGGTGCTGTGAGCTGCTATTCAGCTACACATACCTTACTTTCCTTGGAAAACTCCCCAGTTCTGCTGGCTGACAGAGAAGAACAAAGTCATGGTCCTTCCCCTTCCCAGAGCCCAGGAGMGTAGGCAGGAAGAAATTCCATGTTTTTTAAGGTAAAGAAAAGACTAGATCGACTAGATCTCCATGTAAGTTACATCAGTGACGAAGAGGAACTTTATAATAAAAATTAAATACAATTTTATATGAAAGGACTTCTAAACTTCTCCAAAACGTTGGTCTATGTTCTTAAGTAGGCGACACTAACCTTCATCTCATCCATCCAGTCCATAATGTACAGCATTTCCTGGAAAATCTTTTGCAGACCAAGATTCATCTCCAGCCGTTGTCTCCGTGCGCGGAGCAGCTCCAGGAGGTACTCCCACAGGCGGATAACGTTGTCCTTTCTCGCAGTGATGCGTTTGATATCATGGTAATTTTCTGTCTCGAGCTCCTTTGCAACTGCGACCACGGCCTGGACTCGTTCTTCATACGCTGCAATGTCTGTTTCAATGGCCTCGTGCTTCTTGGTCGCAGCCTCTACGGCTGGAAGGTCAAAGCCAAAGTTATCCTGTAAAGACAGAGGATGTCTTCAATAATGGCTGCTCGGGCAAAAAGCCTTAATGCTCAAATTGTGCAAAATACACTTGCTAACAAATCCAGGATCCCAAACTGCTCTGAACACTCCCTCCGATAAAAACAGCTGACATGTTTCAGAGATATCTACTGGCTTTAGGGAAAGACCTGTGATAGCCATTCAGACTAAGCATTTGGGTCTTTAAAATCATTTTCAATCATCTTTAATATTAAAAACTAAAATTCACTCCTGGGCTGTTCCACTGAATTTACCAAATTATTCAAATCAAGAAAATCTTCACTGTGGGTAGCCGTTTCTTCATCAACCTCTCATGAGGATAGTCTGGTAGGTTCAAAGAATGGGTCTCCTAAATGCATTAAAATATGACATACAGGATATACATACATATGCACCAAAATACATGTTTACATGCACATATAATAAATATATTCAGTAAAACAYTTGGCATAACATAGGAAACATTTTCACTTTGCATGTACTGTATCCTATAATTACTCATGAGAATCATTTCAGTCACACAGGCAATTCTGAAAGCAGCACCTGAGAAACTAGACGTTGATTTTCACTCAGCCAAGTTTCCCTCATAGCTGCCTTGCGATCAAATCTGCGTGCAAGTTGTTCCAGTTTCTCTTGTCTGATGAGCTCATTTCGCAGTGCCAGTTCTCTTTCATGTTCAGCTTTTTCCAGTCTTTCCCAGGCCTGAAGATGGGGAAAAAAATGCATCTTCAAAATATATATTTTTATAGGATAATTACAGAATCACATATCCACTTAATATGAAATCAGCACTGAACTCACTTACAGCCAAACTTCATGGAACTAGCTTGTTTATTTATAAGCCCCAAAATTATTGCTTGACCTTACACCTTGTCTGCTAAGAYACAAGCATGATTTAAAATATATTCTTAATTCATTCATTCATTTTCTGCGTAAGGGGTATACAGCTTGTGTGGCTCATATGCATTTTCTAGAGTACTTCTGTTGTTTGTCTCCATAAACTTGGGCAAAATACCTTGCTTMAATGTAGAACATAAGTTTCAAAATCTTCTGAGCTCTGTTTCCAAAGAAGGGATTGCATATTTCTCTTTCAGATAATGAGAAATAAAGATTCACACCCTCTCCTCTCTTAAATCAACTTATGATTGCTGTTCTTTATTRCATTTACTTCAGAAAGAAAAACAAGTACAGAGACATGTTACTTTTGCTGCATGTGAGATCTTTCCTCCAGGGGAAAAAAAAAAGCTAGTCACATGCAAGTCATTAATATTGCAAAAATAACAGGTCTTAGGAGTACATTGAAAGCAAGCTAATCACCTTTCAGATCTTACAAACAAGAAAAACAGCCACAATTAAACAACAAACTACCTAGATCCTTCTAAACCCTAACAGATGTGAAATTGCCTGAAACCCAAGTATTTTTGGCATGCACAGGGGCTTAACACAAAGAGGGGAGCTGTGCAGTTTACTGCTCTGGAGGATGCAGACCGAGGCCAGAGCCACCCAGAGCAGCTGCTCTGGGAATGCCAAGTATGATCCAACACAAACGAGGGAAGCTCACAGTTTAAAGCTGTTTGTTATCCTTGAGGGAGCTGGTCAGACCTGCTGCTGTTCTGCCAGCTGCACCAGCAGAAAAAGATCAGGCCTGAGCAGGCAGGAGGTGCCACAGAGCTTACAGGGGCTGAAGCCACCCGGGAATGACAGTTCAGACAAGCGATTCTGAGCTATGGGAAAAGATCTTTCCTCCACTGTCAGCCCCACATCTCCAGRCCCAAGGGCTGCATTTCTTGCCAGGATGCTGAGACTGAATCTGAAACAGAAAATTCTGAGTCCCTCAGCAGCAGCTGGCTCAGTTTACCTTGTTAATGTCGGAGATGAGTTTGCCCTCCCTTGGCATGTATACTTTCTGATTGTTGGCTCTCATTTTGCTTTGGATGGTAAAAAGCAGCACTTCCAGGTTTCCTTTTTCTGTAAATCTAAACAAGATTTCCAAAGGGAGCAGGGTTAGAAGAAAGCTTTCATTGCCTCTAAGGTGTTAAGAAGCACTTCCTAAAAATACTGGCATTATGACTGGAGCATTCAGATAAACACCTTCATCTTGTGTGAAAGCTGGAAGCAACGGAAACAGCCCACACGTTCCCTGGAAACAGCTGGGTCAAACAGCAAAAAAAAAGAAATTTCGTATGTTTAGATTTAAATCCCTTTGGGGGACAGAAGGCAGAATTTTAGTTTACTCTACTCCATGTGCATTGTCCTAGTTTATCATCTCAAGAAATRGAAGTTTTATTTGAAGCCTGCTGCAGTCAATAAATCCTTCCCACTGTTTTCCCTGAGTTGTATGCCTGGGAAATGCACAGATATCATAGACACTAGGGAGCAGAGTGTAATTTAAAAAGATGTCTGGGTATCATGTAATATTTTGGATGATGATTACTGTTCATTAAAACTTAGACAAAAATAATAAACGGAGCTGAAACCATAATGCCAAAAAAACTTCCCAGAAATAAGTTGAATGGCTTTGGGTATATCACTTGTAGCAAGCACAGTTCCCTTTTATCAAGCCAGATAAACTTCCTCTTGATGTTAAATAAACAGTAGATTCTTTTATTATTATTGTTGGTGTTATATGCTGCTAGCAAGCATGCCTGGTGATACTCCTGCTAAGATGCCATTACCACCCAGATGACATGGCAGGCATCTCTGTGAAGTGACAGTTTCCAGGACTCGGAGAGCCTGCAAGCAGCAAGTTACTACTATTACTACGGGCATGATGCGACTAGCATAACACAAACAGTTTCTGAGAAACAAGCAGCAGTGCCAATTAGAAATGGGATAGCTGGGTTTGCCTAGAAAAATAAATTCTTAAGCCATGATTAAAACTATTTGGATGTGTTTGTTTAAAAAAATATCAATGATCGACTAAACAAAACAAGACCACTGTTTTCTTAAGCTGAGATTAAAATTACTTGGGTGGTTTCTCCACGGTGCGGTAAGTGTTGAATGCCTGGAGCTGCTGCTGCACCCCAACTAGGGAGTTGGCAAATTTGCGATTGTTGAGGATGATGATGGTCTGCTCGATCCACTCGAGAAGGTCAGAAGCCAGCGACTCATATTTTTCAATCATTTTCTCAGTTTCAATGGCATTGTCGAGCACCTGCAACAAGCAGCACGAGACAACTTCAGYAACAAGGGCAATGCTCTTGGGAGTCATTTAATCCAACAAGATCCAAGGCAGATACGGTCCTGGGAGCCTTAGGAATCAGCCTGCTCACTCCCGAGTGTCCCAGGCTCTGAGATCCCTGAGCCTTGGGGACCTTGCAGTGAACTGCCGTGATCCCAAGGGAACGGAGAGGCAGAGCTGAGGCTTAAGGAATGGATTCCCAATCAGTCTGCCAGCTGGGAGGATGGTGGCAGCCCTGCCAAAAGGCAGCACATTGCTAAATGAGACACCCCTCGGGGCTCCAGAGGAAAGTCAGAGGACCCAGAGGGTGAGGAGCAATTACTGAGAAAGGAAAAGTGGCAGTGATGCAAAATCAACAGGCAAAAATAAACTGGCCAAATGTTTTCTAATGAGAGACAGCTGGAAATTAAATATCCCCTAAGAGTCATGTTCAATGYTCAAAAAATTTTCAAAAGCAAAACTAAAAATTAGTACACAGTGGACTCTCAAAGGCCAACACCCAACAATAAAAGCAAATAATCTGCTTTATAAGAACAGATAATTTGAACTTGCAAACCTTTCCGATACGTTTTCCTTCGACAGCTAAGGCCTTCATCTTAGAAAAGTAGTGGTAATATGTCACCACGTAGGTGATGATTGACTTCTCATCAGGATGATCAACACTGATATCTGAAAACCAAACAAGAGATGTCTCAGCACACTGCAGGTGTGGGGGCTAGCGCCAGTAACCCAATAAGGACAAGCTCAAGAGTCGGAGAGGGGGCTCGGGGCAGTCCAGTTCCTAACCCTTAGGTTAGGAGTGAGTTAGAAGCGAGTCCAGCAGCTCTGGGCACCTTTTGGACTGTGGGCAYGGACAGGCCCTGACCTCCATCACCACGAAGGGCTGCTCGCCCGCTCGCCCTCCTGTGCTCCGGGGTTAAAGGCCACCCGAGCYGGGTGCCAGGCTCCCCCAGCCCACTCAGTAACGTAACCAGTGCCCGTGTGCGGGCTGGCAGACAGCACTAGCTGGCGACGCCAGCGCTGCCTTCAACCTGCAGACAGGGACTCAAAACGAACCGTGTGCCTGCCCAGGCGAAGCTTTCGCGAGATACAGGTGGCAAATAAGCCCTCTCCCCTGCTGCAGCAATCCTCAGGCCTGGGAAAACCAGCAAGAAGAGACGTGCCCAAACACGAGGCCTTCCCGCGCGCCACGACAAGGAAGCCCTTGTGCCGGCGTCACGAGCCCTCCTGCGGGGCGCGTGGGCGCGCGCCCCGGCCTGCAGCTTGCGGCTTGCAGCTTGCTGCAGCCTGCAGCTTGCTGCAGCTTGCTGCAGGCCGGGCTCCTCTGGCTTACACACACTGCTTCTCCGTGCAGGCCTGAAGGGTGCTGCTCACTACTACACTTTTCTGCAGCCATGGGCAGCCCCGTGGCCCTGCTGGGTGCGGGGATGCGCTCAGGTCTGGGAGCTGCTGTGCTCCYGCTGCTCAGTCCTCTGCAGAAGACATCCTGGCTCCTCTCCCACCGGGTGAGTCAGCAGCATCCAGCTGCTCCCTCCTCCCGCAGACAGCTGTCACCAAACAGCACCCTGGGATAAGGAGGGGTGCGAGAAAAGAGCCGTGAAGTGCTGAAATGGCAGGAGATCTTACCCTCGGGGTCCAGGAGCTTGGTGAGACCAAGGTGTTGCTCTGCAAGGTTAAAAGCATTCTGCAGATTGTAGTGTGCATTTGACTTCTTCAGCTTGTCAAAATCAATCAGATCAGGCCTAGACAGGATGGAAAATTCTTTGGATTTCCCGAGGCAGAGTGCAGCCACCCTCTAATGAACACATGAAATAAAATCTGCAGCCTTCAGAAAACCTGGCGCCTCACACCACCGAGGTTTCCCTACCCCAGGAGCCCTCCTCMTTTGAACAGGAATATTCAGGGAGCRAAGTAATGCCTGGTGTGTGCMAGCARAACGGAGCCTGAGACAACAACATGGACAGTTTTCCGGGGATGACAGTCACACCCCAGCTCGGGCAGTCTCTCCTTGTCCTGCTGTAAGCACACAAGCTGTCCCACTAACCCCATCCAATGGCCTTGCTGGTGAGTGGTCTCTCCAGCCGCRCTGAAGCCTTGCACTGGACCTGCCACCCCTCTCAGAGGGATTTCCTTCCCTCCTGCCCCCCGTATTCCAGGCTGTTTGGCCAGACCATAGGTTACTCAGGAAGCTATAAAACCTTTTTCTAAGTTGGTCAGTCACAAAGCAAGACAATCTCACATGTATAATTTATCCTCTTGGAGCTAAATGTGAAACCTGTTTTGACTTGCAATGTGAGAAGCTGCTGCCCAGGTGAGCTCACAGTGACCACGAGGGTGAAAGGCAAGATGCTGTTTTGCTCCGCAATTTTTCACCTCTTCCCCTTCACAGATTTTACATTAGGCTGCAAAGTAACTGTAAGACACAGTGTGCAGTGCAACAGCTGAAGCTTTCAAACCCATAGAGACTTTTACTCACACATACCTGTGCTTATGTATTAGTGCGTTGAAAGCCATCCCGTCCCTCCAGCTCGTCGTGAAGTTGTGGATGTTGACATTGGGATAGCTGGCAGAGCACAAAACAAGGAGGTCACAATCAATACATCACCCTTGCTGCAGCTCTGCAACTGTGCCACGAAAAGCAGGAGTGCTAAATTTACTGTAAACATAAGGGTGGGACAGTGCCATCCCATGACGGACTACCCATTATCCATCATCCTGACTGTTTTCTAATCAGGACAAGAGCAGAGGTAAGAACATCTCATTTATTCTTGTAAGCCCAGCAGAACTGATAGSTGTTCTGCAAGAAAGGCTCTAAACGTCCTTCAGAGAAATCACTTGAAGCTAATATTCTATAACTTGCTGCCCAATCTGCAGCCTATGAGCTTCCACACCCTGCAAGTCTAAAGCCCATTCCTGACTCAGCTGCTGGCAAAGAACCAAAGAGGTATTCAAGCTGTCAAGTTTAGGAGAAGAGCAGGAATAGAGGGATGAAAAGGGATGAGTCAAACCTGTCCTGATGGCTGCAGGTGCCACAGGAACAGTAACACATGGAGATTTCCTTGAGAAGATCTGCTGCCACGGACAGCTTCAAGGACCCTAATGACCATTTGACTTTTGAACTAGATGTATGCGATTGCCACCTTCATTCTCCATGTACAAATAGGGGCAAAGTTAATTTGCTCGGTGATTCGGGTAATTTAGGAGTCTCAAAAAAGCACAGGCTGCTCAGAGGCCCACTTTTAATGAAGATCTTGAGGAGACAAAGTATAACTAGAATAATGCAAAAGAGCCCATTTCATTAATTACATGGTCATCCATGTTTCATGGGGGAAACATATTGAATTCCTATAAATAATGGATATTTAGTTATGCAAGAAGGTTACTGTTAGAGAAGCACATTTTGGAAGTATTTTCATTTATGAAAAATCGTCTTCATAGTAGAAAAACAGAATAAAGACAGACATATAAACTCAAGCTAGAAATACATGTGGTTAAACCACATAACTTGACAGCAAGAAACAGTAGCCAAATAGCTTTATTTTCCTTATAGCTCTCAAAATTTATTCTGTGCAACACATTCTGCTTCCATCAGCTTCTACTTTAGAGCAGACAATTCAGCCAAGACAGGAGACTAACCTTCACCTCTGCTGATATTTTATCCACCCTGCTGGGTGGATCCCACTGCATTATGCTGAATAGAGATAGAAAAGACCAATGTCTGCAGGACAGGGATACTTTATGAATGCCAGAATACATTTCAGCACTTCTGCTATGTAAAATACGCTTTTGCATCTTATTGCATTGAGAAAAGAAGTAATTTTAGGTCTTTGAAAATAAGCAGAGCTCTGAAAATAAATAAACAATAAAATCTACTAAATAGTATCACTTGGTCTTCATGTTTTGGGTGGCAGTCTGCCTTAAGAGACACCACAGCTAAGAGCAGTTTTAAAGCTCAGAAAATCCTAGTCAATCAATATACACAGATGCATATGCTGTAGTCAAAAGGGAGATTTGATGGTAACTTCGATGGCACAGGACTGGTCCCTATATATCCTTCCTAGATTACATGATAAAAAAAATAGAAACTTGGGACTGGGATTAAATTCACCTGCACTCTTATAATAACAACCAAACCTATCACAAATGGTAAATCAGTCTTTACAAAAAAAGAAYTCAACTGCCACATCTTCCAGAGGAACTGCAGATTGGAACAAAGCTTCTGAAATTGTTTGTAAAACACTAWTTTCTGCATATCTATATGTTGCTATAAAGGGAAAAAGGGAAAAGTTGGTAGTAAACATACAAAGTATCATTATTTGTTCAGAGTATGAATGTAAATGARTTGATTTTCAGGTTCAGAGGTTCATCATACAGAATTCAAAATCATAGAATCAATCCAGAATTTTCTGACTTGTAAACATCAATTCACTCCTCTTGGCTCAATCCATTTAAGGAAAGATACATGTTTGCCCATTTAAAGTGATTTCAGTGAAAAGTCCAAATACTGTAAGAGCTTTATAGATAATCACTTAATCTACACTCACCCAGCTGTCTTCATCTGGCACCACAAAAGCAAAGCATCTTTAGCAGATTTCTTCTCCTTATTGTCCTCAGTTTCAACACTGATATCTTGTATCTGAAAGTAACAAAGTGGTTTTAGTTAGTTCACCCCTCAGAAAACAGTTTTTATCTTTTCTGAAAAAATGAAATATAATTATATCAGATCATAAGTAACAAAGAAATCTAAGATGACCCAAGTGCAAGGAAGGAGCACATAAGTCTCTTCTTCATTTAAGTGCCATCATGTCAAAAGAAAGTTTCATCTATCTTTATTTTCCTGGAGGATTATTATTTGTTTAGTCCATAGACAGAAAGGTTTAAACTTTATCAGAATAATTATTTCCAGCTGTCAAGGCAAAATCTATTTTATGCAGCATTAGGGTCTCATCCTACACGGTGCTAGATGCATCCCTCAGCATGCTGAGCACATCCAGCTTTGTGGARTCCTTCAGAGGGAAGAGAAAACCTAACCAGGATTTTCATAGGAGCAAATACATTTCCTGACACCAAGCCTGCAGGAAACAGTCTGCCCCCCAGCATCACAAAGATATATTCTGGATTCTCATCATCCACTTTATAAAAGGAAAGAAAAAAGACAAACAGTTCTTACTTTCAGGTACTGAAAGTAAGTTTCAGGTACTACCAGCAAGGCAAATGCATCTTCCATTGTAATTCTCCCTAGAAAGTGTTCCCTGGATCTGCATGAAGAGCTTCAGCACAGGGCCCCCACGACCAGCTAGAGCTACCCCTCCATTCAGGCAAGAATTTCCTTCCTTCCCTGTCATTTGTTATGGATCTGAGCAGTATGAAATACCCCTGMTAATTGTGCATACAGTTTAAAGCGAAGCTTAAAAAAAGCTAAAATGCTGAAATGTCTTTGAGAGAGATGTTTGGCTCTCAACAGTAACAAGAGAAGCAGGTTGCACACACATTACAGTCCAAGCTAAAATTGCAACATGATAGCTTTACAAACAACATGACATAATTTTAAGCATTGAAAAGATCCAACTCTTTGGAAATAAAAATAAAACCAAGTTTRTTTGGGTTCTAGGGTTTCATGATTATTAACACTTTAAAAACAAAAGCACATGACTCTGCACACAGGAAACCTAAGCCTCTAACTCCCACTGGCCCTCAGGATAGACCAGCAGCACCATTAAGATTAATTTCTTCCCTGTCCTCTAAGCTCTGGAGCATGTTCTGCCAGATGCTAAGCACTCTTCATTCCCGTCAAGCCAGGGGACTTGGGAACACTCCACACTTAACAAGTAAGTAAAATGTATCACAAACAAGCATGTAAAATGTGTGCATATGCGTTACCTGGAATCTCAAGATAATGGTCCAAATGAGGCCCAGGGTCAGCCGGTGATTCCCATCCACGATGTCGTGGGAGCCCATGTTTTCCAGGTGCACTCTCTGCTCCTTCAGAAACTGAAGGGCTTTGTCAACATTCTCCAGGCAATGGATGCGCATCCGTCCTTTAGTCGGTTTGGGCTAGAAGGCAAAAGAGAGAAGAGAAACACGCATGACTAAGGTGAAAGATGAAAGGCTGCTTGCTCAATATTCATTCCAAGCTGGGCTGCTACCAGCCAGAAATACTGCTCTCCAAATTTTGCAGGGCAAATATTTGCTCTATAGATTCAAGGGGTGCAACCATCCCTTACCTCTTGCTAATGACTTGCACTGCTACATGGCGACAGGTACCCAGTTTAGCCCACAGACCTTGCCAAAGCCAATGTAATTTGCTTTTCAAAGTGTTCTGCCTGTTGGCTCCCTTCAGTTTTTCAGTCTAGTCTATTCACTCACTAGCTGAGGGMTACTCAGTTTTGTTGCCTACTACATTTTCCTAAAATGCTCTTTTCTTTTCACCAGCACAAGTCCTTCCACAGCTAAAAACAAAAGAGATTCTGCAAAGACTAAGATATGAAACCAACCCATAACGCATCGAAAGAAGTTGGCAATGGTCCAGAGAACAGCTGCAAATACAGGTGCATGTTCTCTTAAAAGGCAGTGTAGACTTGGACCTAGGCTAGTCAATGAAACACCTTAAGAAATAAATTTCATTGCTTTTTTTGAGCAGTTAAAGACAGACAGATATTACAGAAATAGAAGATTTATTTCAAACATTTTCTCTATACAGTGGAAAAAATAAAAAGAATAAGCAGCCACACAAAAGTAATGAATTTTTATGAAGTCACAGTGTAAACTGAAGAAGCTGTGACTATATTAACAGCACGTAAAACTCAGCTGTAAAGCTGAATTTAAAGGAACTTTGTTCTGCAGATAAGGGCTGCAGTCAAACAGCCTGTCYGGTGCTCGCTGAGATGCCATCAAAGGCACTCGGCCAAACCACTAATGGCCACAGTTCCTTCATGGCCTGGAGCGAGCACAACCAACCGGCCACGGGCGAGCGGAGGCAGAGCCCTCTCCTTGAGCGGTGTCGGGGGCCCCGCGTCAGCCGGAACGGACGGGGCAGCGGGACAGGGACGAGGCTGGATTCGCCCGGTGGCCGCTGCAGCGCCAGGCTGGGCCGCAGCAGGGCCCTGAGCTCACCTAAAGGCCACCGGTAAAGCCCTGGCGGCTCCTGGGCTGGGCCAGGCCGGAGCCCAGGCGGCTCCTTGGGCTGGGCCAGGCCGGAGCCCAGGCGGTTCCTTGGGCTGGGCCAGGCCGGAGCCCAGGCGGCTCCTTGGGCTGGGCCCAGGCCGGAGCCCAGGCGGCTCCTTGGGCTGGGCCAGGCCGGAGCCCAGGCGGCTCCTTGGGCTGGGCCAGGCCGGAGCCCAGGCGGCTCCTTGGGCTGGGCCAGGCCGGAGCCCAGGCGGCTCCCCGGGCAGGGTCGGACCGGAGCCCAGGTGGCTCCCTGGGCAGACCCGGCTGGCTGCGGCCCAGGCCCGGCCTGCACCCGCACCACGCGCAGGGCCTGCTGTTTTTACCACCATGTTACGTTCCCCAAACACAGGAGGGGCTCCTGCCCTGGGTGTTGGACTCGATTCTGCTCTCCCGCAAGTTGGAGGAGCCCTTCCCGTTCACCACAGGCTTCACTTAGCAGGAAATGCTTCCGAAACGGCCCTGCGGCGGCCAGAAGCTCCAGCACCAAGGTGACAGGGTTCACACCATTCCCCACACGTTTGGGGTTAGTTCCTGAGGCYGCCTGTTCCCGTCACCCCCACGACCCCTTGCTCCGAGATAAAGGAGGCAGGAAATACAACCACCAATTACGGGCAAGACTTTTCTCCCCACAACAAGCATTTTGCAGCAGAGGACGCAAAATAGGTCACATAAAATCAGATCCAGCCCAGCCCATCGTGGCGCAGATGGAAGCAGGGCAGCCCATCCTCTCTCCTCCCCACAGGGTCACCTGCACCTGCAGCTCCTCTGCATGGGTCCTTATGCTTCACCTAAGCTTCTGCCTCCTCATCCCACATGGAAACAGGAAAGTTTTGTTTCTCTGCAGCAGCTGTTCCTTTCTGATCTAAAGAAATTGCTGGAGTGACCATTTTAGCTGTGCAAAATACATCTCCTCTGATCCAGAGGGCACATTCAGCTCCTCGTAGAGCAGGTAAAGTCTGACTTTTCTA
Organism: Nothoprocta perdicaria; assembly: GCF_003342845.1. Taxonomy (NCBI): domain Eukaryota; kingdom Metazoa; phylum Chordata; class Aves; order Tinamiformes; family Tinamidae; genus Nothoprocta; species Nothoprocta perdicaria. The sequence continues at coordinate 1,633,247 of NW_020454461.1, forward strand.
GTGCCACAGTGACTTCTGCCTGGATTTCCTGGCTCAGAAATTCCCCATTGGAASTACAACAGCTTATTACCAGGGCCATTCAAACTAGGACTTACTAAGGGTCTGAGAAGCCACTTGCAAACCCTGCACAGAAACAGCCCATGATGCCAAACTGCCCCAAAAGACCAAGGGTGAAGCTCCCTGGGGATCTGCAGAGGCAGCTCATACAGGTTTTCACCTCCTGCTCTTTGGCAAGAAGGGGAAGAGAAGCCCGAGACCTGTTTGCACAAGGTGGGGCTGCCCTTGCCACGCTCTCCAGCACAGCCTCGACGTGAGGCAGGAATGGCCTGGAGAGCAGCCCACCCGCTTGCACTCGTCCAACAGGAGACGTGACAGAATTCACTGGGAAGGGTCTGCTTGAACAATGTGACCTTTGAGCATTCAGGATTTCTAAAGAAATTATTGAGCTTTTATCTGGTTCTGGAAGAAAACGAGATAAATGCTCATTCTTTTGTGTAAAACAATTCTCAGCTTTATTTCTCTCCTTGGGAGAAGCTGGCTGACAGTGCACTCAAATAAAATCGCAACTGTCTCCTCATACTGGTTGGGTTCTTTCCCGCTTGGCTCAGCCAGTCTATGGCATCCCTCATCCTGTTGTGAACACTGTGCCACTCTGAGGGGCCTAAATAGTTAAAGTCTGGACTAGGACTGGAAATCAACTGAGTGAAAATGGGAAGATATAAATGTTGCCCTTATATTTTGAAGACGCTGCGTGACTGAAGGAAGCTGCAGATTAGCAGCTCATGCCTTCAGCTCCAAACAAGTTATTCTTATATCCATAGTTATCCTTATTAAATAGTGTTACTACTACCCACAATGACCAGATATTACTGTCATGATGGAGGTAGTTGCAAAGGTCTATGTCAAGACAACTTAACTGTCTAAAACCAGAGACAACAAATGGACAAGGACCATATACAGAAAGAGACAACATCAACTAGCATGACAGACAATAGTTTGAGACCTTCAGCAGCCCAAGTACTGTCCCAGTTTTGGTGACTGACATAAGTCACCAAATCCTGTGAGCTCTAGGGAGCTCTAGGGAGCTCACAGGATTCCTTGCATGGAAAGAAACACAACAGGGACACTTTGAGAGCTGAAGCTATTTCACACACTCTGACTTGGAGGGTCCTCAGTAAAGCTTCAAGGATTCTGGGTTTTCAGAGTCAGAAGTCACCAGACCTTTGCAAAAATGCAGGGTTTACTCAAACATGGCTGGAAGTCTTAGGGAGGGCAAAGAGGAATCCTGTTTCCCAGAGGAGCATCCTATATACAGGAATGTCCTCCCAAGTACATGGTTCAAGGTCTGGAATCTGAGTCATAGTCTCTAATGCAGGAACAAAATTCTGCTCATTCTACCGCATCAGTAAACACTGCATTCAAATATTGATCTAGGCTAGTTTCTGTGTCTCTTTATTCCATCCGATCCATTTGAGGTTTCTCATCTTGATTTTAGGCTTTCTAGGTAAGATAATGCCTTTACACTTCTGCTGTGGTGGCATGGAGATGTCAGAACAACTGAAACAAATTCCAAAAGACTGGAGAACATCAACAAGTAAATACTACATGCTGATCCTGCTAGCATATTTTTAGAGTGTGTAATTGTCTCAAGGTTTAGTCAATTGAGTTATCTGGATTCTTGTTTGCAGAGGAAGGTGTGGTGGAATGTGCTGTTCAAACAGAGACTGATGTCGTCCATCCTGAGGCTGAGATAACCAAGCCAGACTAAGAATCAGTAGTGCTGGCAGCTGCCACTGCAATAGGGGAGCGATGATGCAAGTGCAAATCCAGCACTCTCACCCAGGGACGGCTGCACCCTCCCACGAGAAGAGCTGCGTAAGCACTGTTTGCCTTTTTCAAAACCTGKAGAGAAAAATGCAGCTGAATCACGTAGCAGGAGCTACATGACTGACTGGTCCGAGCTCCCCTACTGCGACTCGACACTGAAAGCCCAGGCTTTGCAGGCAGATAGGAAGGTTTCAGCTGAGGCGGCAGAGATGTAGCCTGAGCTGCTAAATAAGGGTGCACACTGATCTCATCTGTTCCTCCATGGTTGCACGTGTGCTACACACTCAGCACTAAAACCCCACTGAAGTAATTTCTTTGGCACAGAAACATATTTGGAGGAACATACAGGTCACAAACATGGCAAGTATTCACCTCCACCCGCAGAGCACCAGCACCACGCTCTTCTGTGCATGTCAGAGTCTCCCTGCCATCACAGGGGCATTTGGAAATCTCTCCCTCTTGCCTTGCTGTACAGATACTACACTGAGGGCCATCTGTTCAATTCGTTACTCAGGGTATTAAGCCACGGAGCTTCCATTAATAGGAGTGCTTGATAACAAGTGATTACACAGCTGCAACCTCATGTAGCCTTGGGTCTTAGCTAAAGACCTGTATTTCTTTGAAAAGATTGCTTTAAATTAGGCTGTTAAGAACATGGCCATCATTTAAGGAACTGAGTAAAAAACTGATACCTGGGCATTGACTGGAGCCCAGTTTTCCTGTCATGCAGCAGGATTTTTCACTATGGGCCTTTTCTTACTCACCAGCCCCTTGTGCTGGTATCCAGGAGATTCTCTCAACATATGCAAAGAAAGAACTTAACCTATTATTTATTTTAGATGTACCTCTAGCCAAGGAAAAGCCAGGATTTACCTATCCTAGCAAATCCAGGTMTGCATAGGAGCACTCAGTTAAAATACATGGTTAATAATACGGTTAAAACGGTCACAGTTCCCAGCACAGGCCTGGTCCTCGCCAGCTCGCTGTCCTCAGCGATCCCAGGCACATCCCAGGGGATGGGGAGTCTCGGGGCGGGCGGGCAGCCAGCTTGGAGCCACCTGGATCCAGCGGCTGCGTTTACTAGCRCAGAGAGGGGCCAGCTGGCCACGGTGCCTGGAACGCACAAATAGAGCCACAAAGATGGTCTAAGGGGTCGGGAACCCTCTAAAATCTAAAATCTGATAGTTTTGCTGGACTTCAATGGAGTCAAGAGTTCACTCGTGGGGTTTTTTTGGTAACAAAAAGGTACAAAAAAAGAAACACAGTGAATGTAAATAAGCAGACACTTACAAGTCTCTCTCCTGAGAGAACTTCCAGAAGTTTGATGAGCATCCTTCCATCTCGGAGGTCAGTGTAGAGGTCTGTAATTCTGCAGGATACGCGTGCCAGGTGCGAATTAACCCACTTTGTGAAGGTCTTCTTCTGAACTGCCTCACGCTCATCTGTTGGGAAAACAACAGGACGTTACTCAAAATAAATCAGAGTATGTAACTACATGAGACTGTGATTCTCAGACATGCCTAAGACATGTCTAAAATGTCCTTAAATCCTTGCTTTTTCTCTTTTAATTAGAATCACTGCAGAAATTGGGACTTCCCACTGAGAATCCATCTTCCTATTCTATGACATTTTCTAGTGTCCCTGGGAATTTTACTGAGTCACTGTCTTTGGAATATCCCTGGAGTGTAGATGGCAGACTTACATGCTGCTTATATAAGCAGCTTTCTTAAGCTGTGAGGAGGTCAGTTGCAGAGCTACAAGGTAAGGACCATTTTGCACTGATTAAAGTGTCCTCTAATTTGCTCAAGAGTTATCTTCCACCACGGCAAACTTCTGCTCTTGACTACACACCAAAGTCCCCAGTGGATCCTTTGGAGGAGGAGCTGCCATTAGCATAGGAACAGAATAGGCATAAAAATGTGCAGAGACCAAAGCTTCTCATTTGTTTTTTTCCTCACATTACAGTATTTACTTGCAGATACCACATTTACATCCACACTCACACAATGTCAAGATGAACCTTTCCACAGCTGTATGTTTGAAATGCATTTATTTAAGCCATAGAAAAATAGGTTCTTTCCACSTTCCCTTCCCAGAGCCTTTCACAACTGTTTATATGGGAAAACACTGGCTAAGAGAGCTCTCTTAATGCACACACTCATTGCAGCCCGCATTAATTCATAAACTCTTAAGCAGTTACCTGCCAAGCAGAGAATGTTTCTCAGACCGAATATATCACACATCTTTGCAGCTAAAGCCTTTGGCCAAGGGCTTTGGATCTATCCCTTACTAGTCAGCAAAAAGTCACTTCACTGATTTGGGAAGTACTGACTTTGTGAAAACACAGGTGCCCAAACCCAGACTCCAAAGTCCTTAATTAGACACCCAAAACGAAGGGCTCTGCTTTCCAAAGTGCCTGAGCAGCCAAACYTCCCACTAGGGCTCTGGAAGTCTGGAGCCGCTCTTAGAAACATGACGTGAAGATTTGTAAATCCTAAACAAAAATGTGAGGCTCCCCTTCCTTAACACTCTGGGCACGCTGCTTCAGACACAGTTGAATGTTAATAGCAGTACAGAGGAGCTGAAATTTCCTAAGCAGCCCAGTGTCAGGGGCTGCCTTCCTTCAGGAATATCCCCAGGGCCTCTGCCTGGCAGCAAGCGCTTCCTCAGCCTGGCCGGGCACGAGCTGCAGAGTCTAGAAAGCTGCAAAATGGGTTGTTTTTTATGCAAAAAGTCAGCAGGAAAATAAAACCAGCGAGACCACAGAGAGCGGGTTACGCAGGGGTGTGTGCAGGGAGCGGGGGAGCAGCTCGGCGCGGCGGCAGCGCTTCATCTCCTCGCACCAACCCCACCCCAACATCTCAGTTCCTCCCATGGGTTTCTCAACTTATTTTTGCYGCCGTGCCGCGGGGCGGGAAGCGGCTCAAAGCAAACGCAGCTGCCCCACAAGCCACAACCCCGACCCGCCAACGAAGGCGGGAAATAAAGGAACACGGAGCGGGGCTTGGTGCGACCTCAGGGCTGGGTTTTGTGACCCCACACGGACGTGCTCGCAGCACCACGTCCCCTTGCTTGCTCCTGCTTTCTACGAAGGAGAGTCCAGCTGCCGTGGGGGAAGAAAGGAGGAAGTGGCAGGAGCTGCGGCCGCTCCGCTGCCCTCGGAGCCTCCGGCCGACGACAGCCTCGGGACACGAAGGCCTCGAGACGGGAGAGAAACAGTCACCTAGGGCTTAAATACAGTSTCTGCTCACCTTCAGTATACTTTTGAGGACTGTTTATAGCCCGTTCCTGGTACTGCTGTGTCTGCACGACTGCTTGTCTGCTAATTTATTCTTTCAGTAGAGGTATTTCTTCAAGTTAATGAGTCAGGGAATGAGTCAGGCCTTGCTAAAACGTGTTTTTAAACAGAATCCTGGCGGAGGTCACCGCTCCGCCTTGACCAGGTTCGCCAGCTCGAGCAGGCCCCATAAGAGCCCTGCGAGCTTGCTGACCTTGGCACCTCACAGGGAGGYTCCTGCGGCTACGTCCATCCCGAGCGGATGCAAGGACGGACAGCATCCCAAAAATAAAAAACTGGACATTTCTGAAACCTTCATACATCTGAGAATGCTCAAAATTGTAATTGGGGAGAAGTCCAAGCCAAAATCCTCGTTCAAAAGCTACGACTATCAGCAAYCCTGCAGCTCCACCTGGGACCATGCTAAGCAGAAACAGGCTGGGGGAAGAAGAGCCCTGGGTACCGTGCGCTTTCAGTAAYGAGAGCCCCATTCTGCAGGGCTTACAGACAAGAGAGGTGAAATCTGGGGGTGCTGCCAAGTTCCCGCCCCACTGGTGGGGCCAAGAGCCGCCACATTTCCCAGGCGCCASGGAAAAGCCCTAAGGGAAGCGACACCTGCACTGCCCGAGCTCAGTGATCCTGGGGGCCGGGGCCGCTGCCTCCAGGCTCTGCATCTCCCATTACCCCCCACACAGGGGCTATTTGAGCCCAGYTCAAACACAGCTGCTGCCTCTCTCTCCTTCCACCTTCCCGCTTCCTCCGCGCGCTCCGAGGGCCCCTCAGTTCCTGTTTACAGAGCAGGGCTCAAGGGCTGTGCGGGTTCCCCAGCTCTTCGGCACTCCTCACCTGGGCCCTGCCCATCCTCCTGCCGCCGCCTGCAATGGGGAGACCTTCTGTGTGGGGAGCAGAGCTGCCCTCGGGCAGCCGCCCCCCTGCAGCCCCCGGGCACCTTCCTCTCCCTTCCCATCCCYCGTCCTGGCCAGCAAGGCCGGCACTCACAGTTAGAAGGGCCTGGCACAACCTCTGCTGCTGCCACAGGTACTGCTGAGCACACAGCTGCATGGCACAGGCATCCACATCCGTACGGATGCGAGATACCAGCTCCGGTGACGGCCCCGGAGCACCACTCACGGATCTCATGATCACTTTGACAAATGTCCTTTGGAGCTCCCCAAATGGCATTTTCAGATCCTCAAGATTAGCTGGGAGTGGAGGATGCGGGTGGAGCTCCGAGTGTCCTGCAGCTTGCAAAAACATTTGTGTCCCGGGGGGAAAGAGAAATGCCCAACACGCAAAACATGCTCAGCGGGGAAGCGGAAGCCGCTCTCCCACCGTATTGATAATGGAGAATCCGACTTATCTTGCAGCAACATTCGGAAGGAAATTTCCTTTCTGCGGAAACCCCCTGACAATACGACGGGGGCTCACGAGCTCCAGCTCCGCGACGGGGATAAATCAAGGGCTGACTTTGTTTAGGAGTTTAGTAAATAAGCAGGAGCTTGCTCGCCGAGCCTCACGTAAGACAGGCCGGGCAGAGCTCGCAAGCAGGGTCGCAGCAGCAGGGGATTTGCCATGGGGAAGGCCCCGGCAGATGCATGGCTCCACAATCCAGCCGGGAGAAACCCCGGCCCCTCTGCAAAGCCCTGCAGCCGAGGGCGGCCAGCAGCTCCTCCGAACCCCACTGCGATGCCGGTCACGCCGCACCGGGACAGCTGCCGCTCTCCCCTTTGGACATTCACCTGCTCGTGAAATGCTCCCAATATGGGACAAGCCTCTGCTGTTCCAGCAGCCCCGAGCAGAGGCCTGCACAAAATGCATCCCCTGGAGAGGCATCCGCAGGTCCTCACGCTGCATGTGATGCACGGGCTGCTGTATGGTCCCCTCGTGCTACCTGAGCGCATCGCTGGTGGCAGACGGGACACAGGGACAGCTCGTTCACTTGCCAGCCCTTCAGCAGGTTATGGGGGGATAAAAATTGATGCTGGCTGCTCCCAGCCCTTAAATTTGCTGCCCAAGCAGAGGGAAAGGTACCTGCATGAAGCCTGGGGACAAGATATGGGATGAGGTCGGGCTTTGTGCRTGTGTGACAGACTCGGAAGGTCCCATTCCTGGTCCCACTTCCCTGGTAAAGGSCACAAAACGATGGCCTTTATACCCAGCTACTCCACATCCTGTATCAGCAACCACAGCAATGAGAAGCCCGAGCAACTGCAGACAAGCACAACTGTACATTCACCTTTTCTAAATTCAAATATATTGGAATCAATCYGCAGGAAAGAAAGTTAAGGCAGAAGGAGGGATCATCCAGGCAGAAAAAGGAAATAAAATGAGTTTGTCCTAACGGTCAAGTGTCCTAAGCCTGAACGTTCTCCTTGTAATAGCAAGGCAACCAAGCAAAGAGCAGATATTGCCGTAGGGAGCAGCTCAGGCAGAACACTGGAGCTGAGAGAAATGGAAAGACAGGAGAAACAGGAAGCTGAAGCGCAGGGCAAGGTGCACGTGAGCAGGCAAGCAACAACACAGGATAAGGCCTGCAAGGAGAAGCCAAACCAGGGGATTTTACAGGGAGAATACAGTTACACAGGGCTATAAAGCTCAGCCACAACCAGCGGAACTTGGAAAATAAAAGTGTATCCTTCACTTTGGTGTCAATCTTCCAGGTATTTTAGCGTGGAGAAATGGCTCGAGCTGATGTTTTTGATGCAAGTATCATGTGTTTGTTACGGATRGTTTATGCTACAAAGGGTGGAGTTTTCCCACCCAAAATAGTGAGATTATGCTGGGCGTTTTACAAGCTTGGACATGAGTTTGACAAGAGCCTGAATGCGAACGTGAGTAGGAAGGATGGCAAAAGCAAAGGGGCAGTTTTGCTCGTGCTCTGGGTAGCCGGTGATCTGCAGTAGGGGCAAAATCCTCGCTGCTTTCCTGCCTCTGCTCCCCAATGTCTCCYGCCAACAGCCAGGCCGCGCGTGCCGCAATCCACTCCCGCTTACCGGGCAGCACCGGCAGCTCCCAAATCCTATTAAATATCCACCCTTCCCTATTAAATGTTGCATCATGTGGCTACTTTCACTGCTGAATACGGGCCACAAAGAAAGGAGGGAAAGCCAAATAACGCAGCGTGTGGGAAAAAACAGTTCTGCCACTTTCTCTTTGATGTCACTAAACCTCTGCAGACAATAAAATGATGCCCAGAACAATGTCCGGTAGCCGGCCAAGCACTACAGGCTGTGGAAGGGCAGGTCCTCTCCCATTGTCTTTATTTTTACACAGTTTATGACATTCTGGTGTCAGCAATGTAAAAATAAACCTCCTGCAAGGCAGCTTCAGACTCACGTAGAAGAACGATCGTGTCCATCTGCACAGGCTCCCATGGCAGTAAACGCAACATAAAAGTCACCTGGGGTTAAGGGATTAGGCAGAAGAACGCAGCCTATTTCTTTTTTTAATTCGGAAGATGAGGCTGACATATGTAAGCTGCTTTAGAGAAGAATATACGCTCAACTTTCCCTACACAGGTGTAAACTACCACACAAATTGCATGTGCAACTTMAGGAACACTGGAAGGTGAAGTTGGGTAAATATCTCCAGCGTCCTACCCAACTCCTGGCTACTGAAAAGACCACATCATATAGCCCGTTACCTAACCATTAACCAGTCCCCTCTCTTCACTGCCCTGTAGGATAGAGGCTGCCTTCTTGTTTTCTGCAATAAGCTGCAAGGCAGCTGCAAGAGAACAGCTTTTCCCATGGGTCCTTACAGACAGTTTCACGTTCTGGGTGCTGCTCATAGAAGCACCTACACCCATCTTCAGCTTGAAACACCATCTGATTCAACCATAACTAACGGCCCACACACTTGAAGCCCACTGTGAGAAGAAAAGCTCAAGGGGACCCCAGCCTGAGCTATTGTATCTGCAGAAAGACRCTACAAAAATGTTTTTACAGCAGAACAGCCAGGGCACAGTTGAATAAAGAAATAACTTCATGGTCCAATGAGTGTCCAACATACAGTCCAAACAGAGCTCCCTTTAAAAGCAGCATGAAAAATACCTTAGTGCTGCTCATATTTAAAATAAAAGGACGAGAAATTCCTTACGGCTGATTTGGTGCCCAGTGTTTTACAACACTGGTTGCCATTCTTCCCTTTGGGTAACGGGGAAACCGCTTCATTAAAAGTRGCATGGAAAAAGCATCGGCCTCTCCCAAGACACTGACTGTGAAATTCCCACGGAGGAACAATGCGGAGACGGAGGTCACAGCAGGATCTGAAGCAATCAGCACAATCTTGTGGGGTCTTTGCTCTTTCCCTTAAAAACATTATCGACATAATACAGGGAAGTGCCAAGGGATTTCTTCTTGTTTGTTTTGGAGGTGGGGGGTAAGAGGGGGGCATTATTGCTCATCCTCGCCCACYCCGCTATGTGCAGGACTAGCAAGGCTGAGAGCAAGGCCTGGCATTCACGCAGACACCACTCCAGGCACTTCACTACATAAAAGCTCATCTTCTTCCTGTGCTCAGCAAAGCCAGCAGAACGAGAGACTCGTTATAGTGGCTTCCTGATTTTTCAGAAGCGGAAAAACAAGGCTGGCAACTTTTCTTTTTTAATAACTTTGTTTCTGTTGTTCTTTTTCTTTCAGCCCGCCTCTTCTTYGCCTCCGTTGCAGCTAATGCCTGCTCTGCTCATGAGCTCAGCACTCACACCCATGGCTACAAGCAACCTGCTATTTCTCCAGTTCGGCTATGTGACCAAACTGGAAGCCTCCTTATCTGGGTGTTTTGAAATATGAAATTATAACTGCTATACAGAGATGAGTCAGTAAGGGCTGGGCAGCAGGACAGGGAAACGGATGCTGAATCTCATCAGCTGCAGAGCAATAGCGTGACTTCAGCAAGGCTTTTCATGCTTTCACCCACAGTTTTCTGACATTCCCACTGATGAGATAAGAGCCAGCTGGRCAGACTACCTGGCGGGGGCAGAAGCAGCCGGGCAGTCAGGTTGCAGCCAGCGGCTCAAAGCTCATGGCTGGTTTCCAGTGGCGCAACCCAGGGGCTCATTACGGGGCTAACTC
>NW_020454461.1:1645696-1709850 GCF_003342845.1 Nothoprocta perdicaria
ACACACACACACACACACACACACACACACACAAGCGCGCAGATGGCAGCACGACGGGGCAGCCGCTGGTGACCCCGGAGAGCAGGAGAGCTGATGGGAGGGAGCGTCACAGGCTGCAGAGCGGCACTCACGGGAACTCCGGAGGCTCCCCAAGGGCAAACCCAAGTCCTGCCTCACAGCTGGAACAGCCCCTGCACCAGCACCAGCGAGGGGGAACTTGGACAGAGAAGGACCTAGGGGTCCTCCTTGGTAGGACACCAAGCTGACCATGAGCAACGTGCCCTTGCGGCAAGGGCATTAAACCTCGCTCTYGGCAGGAGGTGGAGGGAGCCGAGTCCTTCCTCTCTCTCAGCACTGGCAGAAGGCATCGGGAGTGCTGAATCCCGTGCTGAAATCCTCAGCACGAGACACACAGACTCACTGCAGGGAGGCCAGCGGAGGCCACCGGACTCCGTGGGACTGGAGCACAAGGCGTGCTGCGAGGGAAGAACCGGCTTTGCTCAGCCTGGAGAAGCAAGAAGGCAAATCGGGGCTGTGCCTTGACTGTGCTGCTTTAGGAGCTATAAAAAATAGATGAAAGAAATGGCAMACCTTTGCTGGGTTTGTGTTTAAATCTAATTTCGCTTTAATGAAGGAAAAGCACGAACAGAAAATAAATAAATCCATGCTGAATGCAGYCAATTCTTTCAAAATAATAAATCTGTGTGTTAAGAGATGTTATCATTGTAATTAGTTGCTGTTAAATTAAGATTTTCATTATCACAGAAATATTTTAAATGGAAGGGAACATGTATTTAAATAACCACTGTGTTGATCTGGGATTAATAATAGTCGCAGTTCAACAGGCTGGTTTCCCAGCCCTGCTGCAGTGTGCTCAGTTCCTCCAGTTTCCATGGGCACGGGATGATTTACAAACGTTAACTGCGTGCTGTATTGCAGAGAAACCACGCTGCTCCGCAGGGAYGGGATGCGCAAGGAAAGCGGGATCACCACAGCTAAGCCCGGCTGGGGCTCAGCGCGCCTCAGCCCTGAGCTGCGCTCCTGAAGGTGCCCCCTACAACCACAGAGCAGCGGGGAACGGCAGTAAAACCACTGCGGATTGCCAGAAAAAATACCTGAACAACTGTAGGAACCTGTGGTATTTGCAATAGGCTGTTATTTCTGAGAGGAGAGTCTCTAAAATAAGACAAAWTTATTGAGATTTGAAACGAACTGCTAATAATAAATCCCCCTAATCTGCTCTGGCTCTAATCTGCAAGGCCATCCCGCAGAGCTGAAGTCCTGGAGTTCCTCTCTTTGGGAATGGGTAAGACTGATGCCCTCACCTCTTAGCCTAAGAAAACCTCCAAAAAAACCAAGCTACWAAGCAAACTTTAGCAAACATATGCCGGTCAGTCACTGCACACATCACAGGTTTTCTTGAAGTCTTTCCATGTCAGTCATGATTCCCTGCAATGTCTACRGGACGGATGAACTGCCAACACATCCTAACTCTTCACCTCAAGATGCTCCTGTCGGTCTGTTTGATTCCAAGGACTGTCACTTCCCCATTCGCTTTGGAGGGACAATGGGGCAAGATGAGGCAAATTGCTCTTTGTTTTTGGAGTTATGTAACGATGGGAAGGAAAAAAAAAAAAAAAGATACTTTAGTTCAGTCAAACCACACTTTGAAGATCTTAAAAGTGTGTCTTCACTCAGAAACATCACTTGTTTTTCTAGTCTTAAAAGTGTATTTGTGGGGTGTACTGGGTTATGCAAYGCAATCACTACTCAAACTGGAAGGCTTTGCATGGGTACAAAGGTGTGGCTTCATGCAAGTTACCTAAGGGAACTCCAAATAATTCACCTCTTTGTTCTTTCTTTGAATTTTTCTTCAACACAACAGGAAAAGTAAGTGCAATAGGGCAACATTGGCTCGATAGGACTGCCACAAGCAGCCCTCAAACACTGCCAGTCAAAGTCATTTCACTGATCTCATCTTAATCAAGTAACAGTCAGACCACATATTCTGGGCTTTTTCTCCCCAACTGTAAATCTGGCTGCATTTTTATTTAACATACTCCAAAAWATGGAGATTAATAAAGGCACAGAAGGAGCCTAAGAACTTCTGAAAGCTGAATGTGTCTGATGGACGCTCCTGACTGTCTGTTAAGGTGATTTCAATGACATAAAACATATCTGAGGTATGGGTTCAGCACAGAGCTACGGCACATTCACCTTACGTACGTGAACAGGCTCCCTGGACTCATGAAGATTAACTGGGTGCCTGGAGCCCAAAMCAATATTACACACTTTCATGGCCAAAATACCACGTATGTGCATACAGACACTCATGAAACAACAGCACCAACACAGTGGCCAGAAACTTGCTGAAATCCAACAGGACGTAAAGACTCCACTCTTGAAAACACTCTCTGGACATATTTTTGGAAGGGCAGTTTTCAGGCAGTCTCTCTGTGCACCTTACCTGCATGCTCAAACAGCCAGAGACAACCGAGCGATCTTCGGGTCTCCAAACTTAGGAGGTCACATAAGCCTGACTCAAAACCACGAGCGACTTGCGCGCAACCAAAAGGCACCGCRAATTCCCTTTGGAGCACGAGGTCCACAGCGACCTGCAAGCGGTGCCAGGGAAGTGTATTTAACCTCAGCAAGAGGAGCCAAAAGCAGAAGGGAAGGTCTCCTCAGGCGGCGCACAGAACAAAAGGCATCCTGGYACAGGGAGCTCCTGCAGCTGAGGGCAGCCCAGAGCCACAGGGCGTGAGGCTGCTCCTGGCCCTGCCATAGGCAGCCCCGCGACGGGATCTCCCCTGGCTGCTGTTCTCTGGCAGAAGGGAGTCTGCAGAGCGGGCCTGGCCGGGACACAGGTGGCCCCGGGCGGGAAAGATGCACARTCTGCCAAGCGGCACGAGGCAGCCGTAGCCACGGCCATCAACGCCCTGGCGAACAACTGCACGAATTAAAGAGAAAAATTTCATTTGTTGTAGCAATTGTCAACAAGTGAAATGACGGAAAGTTTTTTTTTTTCTTCCAATGTGGGAAAAATCTTTTTTTTATGATTTTTTCTGCTATCTGTAACATTCTCCTATCCTCTGTCTTTACTTGACCTATACTCCGTTTCCAAAGAGCATGATGTCCACCAATAAAACACCAGCTTTGCAGAGCTCTACATAACACCACAAAAGACGGCCGTGCCCTCGGGAACYGCCTCCTCCCAACATTCTGAATCACGTTATTCCTCCAGAGGTGGGGAGACTCCCATCAACCAAAAAGGCTGCAACTAGCACACGGCCAATCCACGGCTAAATCCAAGAGAGGCTGCCAGGTTACTACTCCACCTGCAGAGGTGACAGCAGCCAAGGAGCTGCCTAGGAAAAAGCTGCAGATCCCCCTCGACACGTTCCCACTGTCGCAGTACTTTTTGTAGTTGCTTCCTTGTCCTAGAAGCAGAGCCCCCTTCCCCTTCCACCACCAGCACCCAATGTTGAGTTGGGGCCCAACACCTTCCCCACGGCCATGGAGGCTCCCAGTACTCCCAGCTCTTCCGGGCTTGGGATCAGAGCCTCATCCCAAGGAGMGCTGAGGCACCGGGTCAGCGCGTTACCCACGGCTGTCCCGGCAAGAGCAGCAACCGCTCCCCTGCCCACGTGCCCCGGGGCTGCAGACGTGGCCGCCCCAAGGAAGGGTTTCATTTAAAGCCCTTGAGACACTCAACGTTTAAAGGCAGGGTTAGCTCTCCCTATTTCCCTCCCCAGTGATTAAGAACAGCCCGAAGGTCAGAAGTGCAGCCCCAGACGTTTGCAGGCACCTCGCCTGCTGATTCAGCGCGTCCCTCCGGGGCCGTTGGGCGCTGACTGTTCCTCGTGCCGCAGCGCAASCAAAGCGCAGTCACGGCCGCGATGCCGGAGCGCTCTCCTCCTCTACACTGCCAGGCTATCTAGACAGGCAGATCCAAAGAGGAACATGCCCTGGGAAACAAGGGCTCTCGCTCCAGCGGAGTAAAACGGCTTGGGAAGACTCACCTAGACATGAAGGGAATAATTATCTGACTACGGATGAGACGGGCAGGGCTCCGCTTTCCCCTTTTTCCTAGAATCAAGTCATACTCAAACTGTTCTCAAGAACTGGAAGTGTTCCCTGGAGAAAAATGGACACAAAGAACCAGACTTGCTTTTTGTTCTGATGAGGGGAAGGGGAAGAACGAGCCCAACACTCAGGAGAAGCTGAAACCAAAGAGCAGAGCTGTCTGAGGAGAACGAATGTGCAGGCCTGAGTGTTGGAGATCGTATGAGCAAAGCCCCCCACACTGCACAGTCCTGAAAACTCAGTGCCTTTGGCAGGACTTCCTTGAGTTAAATTATCTGAGAACCAGACCCTGTTTATTAATTGACTCTCTAAAGTGTTTGTCAATGAAATTTAAGTATCTTTCTTAAACCAAAACCTTTTTCTAAGAAAAATCTGTGCAACAAGGATTTTTTTTTTTTTTGGTAGTTGATATGCAGGCAAAACAATCTCTTAGTAACACAGTCAAATTTTGCTTTCTTTTTTCTTTAAATCTTCACAGAGACAAGAGCATCCCTTGCTCACGATTACAGCGTGGCAGTCAGACAGGTAACTTCTGAAACTTGTCACCACACTTTCTGCACTGTCCCCTTCACACACAAATCTCTGGCAATTCTACCTAAGACACCAAAGTCAAATAAAAAAAAAAAAAACATAAAAATCCTCAGAAAATGCGTCCTGACGTTTGTTCCCACAATTTCCAAAGCAGAGTCTCTTGTGGTCTTCCAAGTTTCAGGGACAAGGAGCTTGATTCTGATGCAGCCCCACTGGCAGCGATGCTCCTCTGTCGGCTAGGGTAGGACACACGCAAACCTTGCAGGTAGGGATTTGTCCTTATGACTTGTTCCTCCCATCTCCCCAGGCTGGATCTTAACACACAACCTGGCACTGCCTACAGAAAAGCTCTTAATGCTGCTGCTTGGAACATCAAATGGGAAACTAAGCCTGCCAGGGGAGGGACTAGTTCTAGGGCCTTAATAACTGGGCCCATGCTCATGGGTTTTTAATGAACGAACCAAACTTATCGAATGCGAAAGTGTCCGGATTTYCCGTAATTTCTCCTCCTTGCAGGCCTTTCCCGAGGGAGCAGAGCGGCACCGAGCGCGGYGGCGGGGCCGGGGATGCCTCTCCGGCCACGGCCCTGCCCCAAACATCACCCTGGGCCCCCACACTGACCAGGAGAGCTTCCCCCTGCTCCCCACTGACCAGGGTGCTTCCCGCTCCGGCCCTGCGCTCCCAAGGGGCCAAGAGTCTCCAGGGTAGGGAGGGGAGCTGTTTGTCCAACACCCATTAAACGGCCCTAATCTTCGGAGTCATTACGGCACTTAGCTCCGGCAATGAGACAGGGAAATGGACCGTCACCTGCCAGCCCCCGGCACTCATTTCCAAACAAAATTCCAGGCTGGGTTTCTTATGGGAAGAACAAAGGAAGCTCTAAAGCAAGGTCTGATTTATCCTATTCTCCTTGTCTGCCCACAGCTTTTCAGGTTGACAGGAGCCAGCGCTTGATATTTGACTCAACACTTCTCCCAGCCCAGATTCCTCGGCATGCAGAGATCGCTCCTTTTCACGTAGGGAAAAAATATGTCATTGCCATACCCTGACATTGAATAATTGATATTTAACACCCCTTGATTCTGCTTAAACAGGAACAAAAAGCCCTTCAGAGCTCTTAGCAATTAAATACTGTTTTAGGGAGCTGGGTCCGGGCAGCATCCAGGAAAGGTTATTGCACCTTCCTACCCAAAACACGGGATCTGAGCCCRTGGGGAGCACCCTGTTAAACCCACATCCTGAGGCAGTGACAGAAGAGCAGCTAAGTTCAGGACAGAGGAGAAGTGCAAGATGCTGCAAATCTCTAAGTTCTTTTTCTTCAGCATTTCTCCTCAGCTACGGCAGCATTTCTTTCAGCTTACCTGTCAAAGCCTGCATCCGGGAGAGAAGGGAAAGGTGAAAAGAATAGAAGAAAAAGGAGGAAATAACAAAATAGGTTGGAGAAAGAATCCAGGAAGGAAGGCGGATCATTGCTTGGGCCTTTTGTTTTAATTTATAAAAACACCACTTGCTGTAGTCATTCTATATTGCTCCTCTCTCCACWGAAGCTAATGGCAAATCCCAGGGCTCATGTGGAGTTTGGAGACAGGAAAAGCATCAGGAATTGGGCTCTGGGTTACTACGGGGGCTGGGTCAGAGCATGCCTACAAAACACTGGGATTCTCTGGAATCCTGCTAATTTAAGGCGTCCAATACAGAAACACAAAGGGTCGGGGCCTGTGCCAGCACAAACGGGTGCTTTTCTGTCCCCAGTGCTGTGCGGATTTACACCAGCAAAGAGCATGACACAAACTGCCCTGCTGCCCCAACCCGGGCAACAAAAGTGCCCCCGGGGCATTCAAAGATCCTCCTACTGTCACATGTGAAAATACCTGCTTACAAGACTGTTTATTTCAGAGGCACAAAAAATGCTCTGGTACTGGCTTTTTAGCAAAGTTGTGCTCCACAGCCTGGCRCTCTGTTTGTTTTAAAATTAACTTTTATATACACATGGCTAAAAACAAATATTACAAATATAACCTAAGCAGAAATTGTGGAGAACAGACTACAGAAAACGAAAGGTAGCTCAGAAAGCTTTAAATTTCTGCCGTTATTTCATCAAGAAGCCAAATCCAACTTAAATGTTCATTATTTCAAGTATATYAACACTGTCCACTTTGGAGGAGCTACCCCAGTCCTGTGGCAGTTTACACTGCTGTCTGTATCCTCATGAGAACCAAAACCCATACTCAGGATGGGAAATTTCCAGAAAGGATAGGTGAGAAAAGCATGGACAAAACCAACATCTTTAGAGGCTTCATCATCATCAAARTCTATTTTATTTCTCTAAGAATGAGACATTTCTTATTCCTTATTTAGCTAACATAAACGAAGAACCATAGCACAGATAAATAAGCGTTTAAATGGGGCCAGTTGATTCCAATGCGTAGACAAGAATCAAATACCAATCCTAGCAAATGATTTGCTACAAATGTCCATTTTAATGGAGAACTTGGGATATGCTATTACTACACCCAGCCAGTCATTCCCTKCAAATTACATCCCTAAATCACAAACTCAATTAGTTGGCGAGATTGCTTTTTACAACCTTTCTCCCCATGTCTGGGCCATGGCTAAGTATTTCTAGACACAGAAGGGACTTCCACACAAACTCWGTCAGCATCTGTGTTTCACAAGGCTAAAATGCTCCAAAACTGAGTCTAGTACTTGGGTATGTTTGCAGAAATGCTCCACGCCAGAAAGAATAGGCATCCAACTATAATCCCAAAGTGCTCACTCAAAACACTGCATTGGAGACTGCCTGACACCTCAACCTGAGCAGGTTTCGAGTGATGAGCTGTATAACTTGTGCTGGCCACTATAAATTGTGCATAACTTGTGTCCCTATGGCCACTGAGAGCAAATGCTGAGCTGTGCTGTGGCACACGCCGACCCTCCAAGGGTTACAGAGGGCACAAAACTAAGCAAAATGTGCTGCAAGAACAGGAATCTATTTGCAATTTAAATTGCTACGGGGAGGGAGAGGAGCAAAACGGACACATTGTGCCCAGAATGAAACGCAGCCTTCCCCCATTTCACCCCCGGCGGAAATTACCACAACAAGAAATTCCAGTGCCCGATTTGGCAGGCAAAGTCGGATGCCCTTCAGTAGGGACTGCCCTTCAGCAGGGACTGCCCTTCCATAGGGACTGCCCTTCCATAGGGACTGCCCGCAGCTCCGCAGGTCTCTGCCAGCAGGTGCCTGCAAAATCCTTCAGAAGGTAAAATTGCAGCAAGGAAGGCAGCTGTGGAGACTCCAGGCCCTCAAGGGGCACCTTCCCAATAACAGAGGATCCGAGGTGCAACAGCGGGTTTCCCTGCCCTAGCACGGGCTCGGGATCAGCAGCTCTTGGAGACTCTTTGTGGGTGCTCAGTGGGTGCACGTAGATAGGGATTTGGGAATAAGACTGTGGATCTGTGCTGTCATTGAGCCCTTTCACTGAGTTTTGCTGGGATGCTAGTGCAGAAGGCGCCATGGSGATCACAGAGCATCGCAGCTGAAGGAGGGAAGCTTCCTGGCAGCGCGGTGGGAGCAAAACTCCGCATCCAGATCCCTCTATTATGGAAGCCGATTATCCCGCCCGCTTCCAGGGGCGGCGGCGTCTGCGTGCCGACGCCGCGGGTTGGGACGGCAGCGCCCGGAGCCGCTCYGYGGAGCGGCACCGCCTGGGAGCGCCCCGGCTGCCCCACACCTGGGAGGGACACACGGACGGCCGCGCGCGGCTGGCGCCGGGCAGCCCCATCCCACCTTCCAGGGACATACTTGTTCCAAGAGGATTAAACAGAGCCACATATGTCATGCATGATCCTGTTTCCCCCTCTGCTAGGGRGAAAAGAAACAACAACAAAACAAAACAAAAATTTATTTTCAAAGCTCTCTAATTTTATCCTGAAAGAAGATGTCACCGCAGGTTAGGAGGGGAACTACACAAAGCCCGACCCAAGGGAAAGGCACCTAACTGCAACTCGGTGCAGCGCTGGCAGCTCTGCGGAGCCTCCCCACGCCGGGCTCTGCCCAGGTTTGCAACCTTCCCCTGCAATAGTTTGTGTCAACCCACGAAGCCAAGCTTCCCACGGACTTAAAGCCTGCTGAGACATCCCTTGCAGGACAGGCCCGTCACCCAGAACAATCTCACTGCAGCGCCCACTACGCTGGGCCTCAAGTTTTGCAAACCACAATATTTTTAAGAGCGCTCAAAGGTAGTAATAAAATAAACGACAGGATAAGAGCATCTCCATCCAGGGAGYCTGGTCACCAAAACATTTTGGGCTCCCATTACAAATCTACAACTTCCAATAGCATCAAAACTGCATATATGCACATGTGTGTTCACTGCAGGGTGAGGAACCTCCCTGGACTCCTTTGGGATCTGCCTCTCCCTGCTCCCGGGATGGACCAGCAGCGCACACGCTGCCTTTCCATTCCTCAGGGATATTAACTCCGTAATTGCTGCTGTAAACGTCTCACCTACAGCAGAGCCTTAGAGCCCAGACCAACCTCCCACCGAGCCCGCGGGCACTGATAAAGCTGCTAGATGCCAGAAATGCCAGTGCACAGACGCGGTGCGGCCCTGCTGAGGAGCGGGAATGCGCCGGGAACCGCATCTGTCCAGGGCTCCGCGCCCGGGTGCTCCGATCCCCTCTCCTGCTCGTGGCTCCAGCGCGGCGCTCAGCCCCGCCAGGGCTCGCACCGCTGATCGCCGGAGCAGCCTGGTCACTCCCGCACGGACACTGGGCACCACGAGGAATGCCCGAACACACAGCGGGGGATCACCCTCTGGCTCCGTCCCCAGCACTTTAGGGCACAGCACGGCTGTCTCCTGGCTCCTCTCCTCGCGAGAAGCTGCCAGCGCCAAACCCACCATTTTCCCAGGGGGGTTGGACTGGATGATCTGTAGAGGTCCCTTCCAACCTTAATGATTCTGTGAAAGGCAACATCAGGGTCATCCTCAGCCCATTTCCAATTCGCAYCTCTGCTTGAAACAGCACCCGAGCACTTGCTCTGTATGATTTTAGTGCACCCCTAAGTGCTCCTCTGAAGCAGAGCCCCCCTCTTCCCTAGATCCGGGCAGCCCCTTGCTRCAGCCCAGTGCAGAGGGCTGGATTCACGCAGAGGCTTTAGGAGTTGTGAGAAAACCAAGGGGCAGGAGCAGTGTGGGAAGAATGTGCCTGGGGCTAAAGCGCTCTGCAGGCATCTGCARGGGGAGAGCTGGGAGAGCCTCCCGTCCTGGTCCTGCAGGCGGCAAGGGGGCAAATCCCAGCTACAAAGGAACAGAGCTTCAAAGGTGTTTTATTGCCAGCGCGAAAACACGTGAAAAATGTGAAAAAACGTGTCCATTTGGAACCTTCTATACTGAAAAAGGAAAAGAATAAAAAGGTTACTAGAAAGTGTTGCCTATATACAGCTCATCCGTGCTGGTGTGAGCCAGCCGGGCTGCATGCAGCACCTTCCAGGAGCAGCCAACAGCCCAGGTTTTTTACCAGAGCCTTCTAGCAGAGCCCCGAAGTCCCCTTAAAACTGCACGAACGACAAGTAACGCTCCTGAGCCCCTAATCCGAGGAAAGGTGCTGGTGGGCTGGCAGAGTCGAGCCGCTCCCTGGGCAGCGCGCACTATTTTCTGTGGTTATCTRGCATTTCACGGAGTAGCTACTGCCTGCTATAAAACATTTCCTGTAGTTAAGCTCCACCCCAGMGCTGTTTTCGAGCCTGCCTGGCCCCCTCCACCCCCGAGCAAACAGCCCCTTGCTAGCRACAATCTCCTGAGAGACGTTCAGAAGAAGTCACTGTTTATCTCTATCTTAAGGGGAAATTGCAGCACATCTAAGGAGACTGATGCTTTTTTTTCTCTCTCTTTTTCCTGTTTTAAGCCAGCGCAGCGCACAGGGCTGCAGGGAGGGCTCCCTTCCAGCGCGCGGGCATTCCTGCCGTGGGGAACCTCTGCCCCACGTGGGCTGCTCGCTCCTGTGGCTTGCAGAGGGGCACGAGCCCGTGCCAGGTCTGAACGTCCCCCCTTCTCCCCCCGACTGGCAAGTCTGGAGGCCGCGACGGGCTCGCGTGTTGGGTGCTGTGTTTTGCCTCTCTCTTTCCAGCTTGCAGCCATTTCCGTGAGCCGGTTTGCACGACAAACAGAGCGCTATGAATGAAAGATTTTCTTCTTTTCCCTCCCTCCTCAAGCCAACAAATAGAAACACTCTCTGCACTAACTGAGGCTCTTCCTGCGGCGCTGCCGGGAACCGCAGGACCCACTTGTGGCACAGGCAGAGAGAAATCAAACACACACAGCAGAGCTGCCCTCCTCTGCACTCTGCTTGCCCTGGTCCGTCTGACCGAGTCTCAAGGATGTGCAAAATGAAGAGGTTTGGGTTTGGCTAAGCCTCTTTTTCTTTGGATTTTTTTTTGCCAGGCCTTGCTCATGCCCGAGCCCTGCCTGCTGCAGGGGAACAGCAGAGCTTGTCCCACCATATTCAATGCACAGGGGGAGGACGGGCACGACCCTCCTCCCSGGCCCTATGGATGACTGGGGTAATCACCATCACGGACCAGCACAGACGAAGGTAGAGCATGGGGCCCCTAAAAAACCCTGCTTTCTTGTCTCATACAATCAGGGAATTAAATGAAAAGACATTATAAGACAGCATTCTCTTTGCCCACACATAGAATGAGACAAAAGGGAGGAAATCAGGAACCACAAAGCACACGGATGCTTTCTCACCGACCTAGCTGCACCCCAAGCAGACTAGGGCGCTGGGAGCAGCGGGACGGACGCTCCGGTGTGAGGGGGTCAGAGCCACCCACCTTCCCGAGCGGCACGTGGGCAGCCAGAAGGAGCCCTCGTGCTGCAAAGGGCACCACGGTCCAGCTAGGTAGCACCTCCCAACCCATCTCCCCAGGTACAACTGCACTTTATTAAAGCATAAAACACATAAAAAGAGCCCTTCCTCACTCCTCCTGATTTCGTAGGTAAATCGGAGCCCAGGCTCGAGCTCCTCCATGGCGCCTTGCAGCGCAGCTCAGGGGCTGCACACGCGTCACCACCAGCCCTGAAGACACATCCCGGGCGGCAGAAGTCAAGGGGATCTCTCGAAAGATCGCCCAGCTTTCTGCTCCAGCACCACCTCTGGCCTCCCTCTCTACCATGAACACCTTGATAATCATGAGAACTGGCCCAGGTAACGTGTTTACGAGGACCATATCGCGGCTTACCTTGCAGCTGCTTGAATCTCCCTTCCAGCTGGTTATAGTTATAGGGCACCTGGGCGGCGTAGCCTGGGGACAGCGGCCCGGGCATGCTGCTCGGTTTCTGTAATTCCATTTACAGGCGAGCCGGGCGGGCCACGGACCGCAGCATAAAAGAGCCGCAGGTTCCTGTACCCCGCATCCAGGTAAATCCCAGCTTCCTCCCGAGCCTGGCTCCGCTCCCTGCAGAAAACGCTGGCGCTGAGCAAACAGCAGCTTTGGTTCAAACTCCAGCGGCAGGGCTTGGTGGTTGGCTGCCCGCGGGGGATTGCGGCGCAAAGCTCGGCGCGTTCCCCTTCTCGCCCTTTCTTCCCTGTGCGCTCCCCTTCTC
The DNA here is from genome assembly GCF_003342845.1 of Nothoprocta perdicaria. Lineage (NCBI taxonomy): Eukaryota > Metazoa > Chordata > Aves > Tinamiformes > Tinamidae > Nothoprocta > Nothoprocta perdicaria. The sequence goes on from NW_020454461.1 coordinate 1,657,921, forward strand.
GCCCTCTCCCCGCTGTCTCGCGCTGCTGGAAGCGGCGGGCAGGTTCGGGCGCCCGCGGCCGCGCGCACCTCGCTCGCGGCGCCGCTGCAGTGGGACGCGCCGCTGCTCGGGCGCTCGCTGATGTCACTCGGTTACCATAGGGCACCGTGGAGGAAGCGCAGGCCGTACCAAGGGCGAAGGGGCGGCGGGGCCGGCGCGGGGCCGGGCCGGGTCGGGCTGGGCCGGGCGGCGGAGGCCGGGCCGGGGCTGCGCGCGCGGGCGGCGCGCCGGGCCCTGCGCGGGTGCGCGGGTGGCCGCAGGGCGACGCGGAGCCGCCGCCACAGCGCCCGCCGCACGGTGGTACCTTCCCAAGGCGAGCGGGTGGTGGAATTACAACCTTTTGTCTGGAGCCTCACGTAACRGAACGGTCTCAGATTACTATCGCAGGAGCAGGAGAGAAGGAGAGCGCTCCTYGCCCCCCGGGCGGCCGCTGGCACCACGCTCCTCGGGCAGCACCACACTCCTTCGGAGAAACACCGGGAAACACACGCGCTGCAGCAGCGAGCAAAGCCCTCGTGGGAAGCTCCTGGAAGCAGCCAGCTCCTCTCGCTCGGGTTTTATATTCCCAGCGGGAATCGAGGAATTGGAYGTTGCTTATGCATGTGCCTGCTTGCCTATTTATCAGCGTGCCGGGTATCGCTGCAAGATTAATGGATGCCTGCACTGTGCCCCGAGGAGGAGGGGGGCCCGGGTGCAAGTAAAGATACTTTTCCTCCGACTGGCCCCCACGTGGCCTCCCGGGACATAAGCACCTACACCACGGTGGCAGTGCCGTAGGTGCTGCGAGGCAGCTCCCCAGGATGGCATTAGATGGAGGTGGCAGTTTTCCCTCCAGGGCACAAGCACCTAGCACTCATCTATTCATTTGTGAAATTAAAACGTCAAATTTAAATGCGTATCATCAATGTGCCTGTTTTAAAACCTGCTGATAATGCTCACACCCGTTTTGCCTTCTATTTTCCCCCTCATTTTCCGCATTTCCAAATTCCTTCCCAACTGCATCAACGTTTTCTCCTCCTCCCACTCCGTGCCCTCCTGGAGCGTTTCAAAACGTTGCCTTCGTTTTGCTATTGCCGTTTCACAGTGTTTAGTCACACCGCAGTTCAGGTGCAGACAACCTGTGCGGGAGCAGCCCGCTCGGCTCCCACCACCCGACCGGCTGCAGCTCCGACGCCTGCCGCTCCGACGCCTGCCGGAGGCGACGGGAAATTTGAGCAGCCGTCACYGCGATGCCGGGGAGCAAACATGTGCAGAGCCCAAGCGCTGACAGTGCTCACACAGGGAGAAGAGATGGAGGCAACACCTCCCAGCTGAAACCCGGGGCGAAGTTTCCAAATAACACACACATGCTGTTGAAAAGCCCTTGGCGCCTCGCTCCCAAGGTCGTAAATACACTTAAAACATTAGCAGGCTTAAAACAACACCACCCGCGTAGCTCAGACTGGCTCATTGTGTTCGTGTGCAAGGGTTCTTGCTAGCACATCCCGCGCACCTCAGCACCAATACAGCTATGGCTACTGATAGCATTTCTGGCACTGTAGCAGACCTCAGGAGGAGCCTAAGACATTTTGGTCCTCATGAGAAGTGGCCATCAGTCTTTTCAGCACTTCTTGGGCCACCGCGGGCTTTTCGGCTGCCGCCACAAGTGAAGGGATCCAGGGCAGGCCCAGAAGGGCTGTGGGAGATCCAGGGCAGGCCCAGAAGGGCTGTGGGAGATCCAGGACAGGCCCGAAATGGCTCTGGGAGATCCAGGACAGGCCCGAAATGGCTCTGGGAGATCCAGGACAGGCCCGAAATGGCTCTGGGAGATCCAGGACAGGCCCGAAATGGCTCTGGGAGATCCAGGCAGGAAGCTCTGTGCTCAGGAGGCGGCCGGGGCGCCGGCGCCGGCCCAGCAGCGGCGCTGGGAAGGAGCAGGGCCTGGAGGAAGCACCTGCGCCGAGCCGCAGGAGGCAGGATGCGGCGCTCAGCACGGCGAGGCGGCCGTGCCAGGGGCTCCTGCTCGGAGACAGCGACACAAAAGGCCCCACATTTCCCCAGGGCAGAGCTCAGCCCCTGCAGACACGCACACAGGCTCCCCCAGGTGCATGTGCACAAGCCAGCACAGGCTGGATCCTGCCCTGCCCTTGCTGGATCCTGCCCTGCCCTCACTGCCTCCTTCCCTGCTCTGTTTCCCTGCCGCCTGCCACCAAGGAAGGGCTGTGTTTGCCCGCATGGCCCGGCCCGCTCCGCCTGGATCCTGCCCTGCCCTCACTGCCTCCTTCCCTGCTCTGTTTCCCTGCCGCCTGCCACCAAGGAAGGGCTGTGTTTGCCCGCATGGCCCGGCCCGCTCCGCACCCAATGGAGACCCCCATTCCCGGGCTCCGGCGGCAGCAGGCAGGCGGGCAGCCCAGGTGCAGGCTGAGCGGCTCCGCTCCTCCATGCCCCGTCCTGTCCCGCCTTGGGCAAACTGGTGCCCCGCGAGCTCCACGGTGACGCTCACGGCCTGGGCGCCGCCGAGGCCCCGCAYTGCGGGCGGGAAGGCGGGAAGCTTCGGGCGGGAAGGAGGGAAGCGTCGCCGCGGGCACAGCCTTCCCAGCACCCGAAATAAAGGGGAAATGCCACAAAAGTAACAAGGTGARAAGACGTGCTTGGCTAGGGCCTGTGTGGAACAGACACACAGACTGCAGGTTTTCCCACCGTCATAAAACATTAAGGCCACATGTGTGAGTTCAGGCTTCAGATTGTTCCCTGGAGGACAAGCGAGTCCGACCAGGTTAAAGATCCCTAGAAACACCAAACAGAAATTGGGTGGGGGTGACTCTTCCCCCCCTTTCCATACAGGATTAATCGTTTAATTAGTTAGTAAGTACTGGGAGGAATCCTGGTTTCTTTTGGCCCGCAGAACACCCTCCATGCATTGAGTGCTGCAGCACGTTGCAGCCACCAAGCTCCCTCGTAAACCTCTGGCCCGCTGCATCACACGCAGCGACCTCCACCTCRGCCCAGAGCAGCTTCCAGGCAGGAAGGCAGGGCCCCATTCCAGCCTGTCCCGCAGCCTTCATCCCGCTCCCAAAATGGGAGCAAACTGGARCGGGTGCGGAGCTGTGCGGGCCAAACACCAAACATGAGCGAGGCCAAAGAGAAGGGGAATTGTTTGTGCTTGAGCTGGGTTTTTACCTTGTTATGTCCTGAAAGGCAAAGCCACGACACATCAATACTTCTCAGAGACAGCAGCAGCAGCAGCAGTGTGAAATTCTGCCCTCGCTGCCGCCCAGGTTGGCATCTGGGCTCAACGGCAGGTCCCCAGGCAGCAGAGGCGACAGATTTTCCTGCGGATCCTACGAGCTGCGGATCGCGCGGAGCTGCTGACTCGCCTGCCGGGGCATTATCCGTGCCCTGCCAGACCCGCCACGAGCCCGCGGCGGCCACACTCACCAGCTCGCGGTCAATGCAGTCAGAGGAGCAGAGCAAAGCGGGCCCTGGATGTGTTTCTGGAACTCGGTGCCATATGGAGCAAGCCTTCCCAAAACGGGGCATCCCGCCAGTTTTACCCGAGTCATGTCACTCCTAATACCAGCACCCGCTACTGACTCCAAAATCACTCAGCCCAATACCCGCTTATTGCTGTCAGGTTGCAATGCAGCACCCCAATCATGGGACTCRCACACACACTAAATCTTTTTCTATATCTGTTTTTCAGCCATCTTCTCTGTTTCTTTTTCACTGAGTAAGCCTTTGACAAGACTGCTAGATAATACGTCGTGGAGAACTAATGCCTTAATGGCTGTACCTATTTCCGAGCACAGGTCCAAATATAACTTACCAAATCGATCCAGCCCAAAACGGGCCAGGCTGGAATTTGTCACTGACTGGAGGAAAACAAGGAGCAAATAACACAGCGAGCTTTAACATAGCAGGGAACAAGTGTGGCCCTTTTTTTTTTTTTTTTGTCTTTTTAATAAATGCTCGCTTGTTTTTCCCATAGCTCTGAAATAAATTCGTTGCTTTGAAATGTACCTCCTCATRGTACTTACCTGGTAATGATGGCTTGCACTGTTTGTGTGCTCATTAGGAGTTATTAAATAAAAGCACAAATGATTATCCACTTAGCCATAAATACAGGCAGTAATGCAAAGTGTGGTTTAGTTGACATGATCAGAGCTTTGCAAGGTCTCAAGGAGAACAAGAGGTTGATTACAGTAATAACATGAGTGCAGAAGTAACATCTGGAGGCAGGTGCTTATTCAATACAGAACAGGATCTGTCCTGGGATTTGTCCCTATGTAGTTGACAAAAATTGCTACTGAAGTGAATGGGCTCCTAGCAAAAAACAATTCTATGGGGGGGAAAAATAATCTAGCAAAATTGCTATTCAAAACTCTGACTGTAAACACTTCAGAGTTTGAACAAGCTACTCTTTTTCTCAGCCAGAAGAGAAAAGTCTGGACATTTGYTCACAAAAGTATAGATATTAATTTAAAAATAAATAAATAGATAAAACTAAGACATTTCCAAGCTAAGGGTACAATTTATACTTCTCTTGCAGAAAATAACTGGTTAGCATAGAGAGTTAATATTACTCACACAGCCTCTGTGCTTTTGGAATACCTAAAAACCCCACTCCCTTCATCCACCCATCACACTACAGGGTCCTTCACCCATGAAGTCAATCAACACAGGTTGGCTTTGGCGAGCCAACAACGAAGACAACTTGTGTGGCTGACACAGCGTCCAAAACAGGCCCATCTTGAAAATGCGCTCACTGAACACATGCGTTAAAAGCCAAGCAGGCAATAGCACAAAATGTTTCCTGGGTACCATAAAATAAATACACACATTGTAGCGTTGCTCTGCCACCAGGACGTAATTTTACCACTCCATGAAAGACAATTATCTTTCTAATGGGAAGCAGAATGCACGCCAGAACCTACAATAATTACACATCTGGTTAATCATCACCCCTCTCTCTCTTTTTTTTCACTCCTATTTACTCTTGTAAATTCTCCCGTTGGTGACTAACTAGAAAAAAAAAATTACCAGATAAAAAGGATGATGTATTAATCTGCGATGCCGCACAGACCGCACAATATTTGCTCAGCTCCTGAAAGAGGGTAAAGTGCTTGGCACACCCCCTGAGCGCCCCAGCAAGGACGGAAACCTCCGTCACGGTCATCGTCACCGACTTCTGGTAATGCCCCAGTCCGAGCAGGAGCATCAGCACCTGCCCCTGCGTGCGGCAGGCGGCATTCACAACACGGAGAAAGGCCTTTGCTGGGGACTCTTCTGGAAGTTAAGATCAAAAATAGCTGTATTTCATGCCTGACAATTTGCATAACGTTAATCCTGAAGAGTAAGCTGGTTTTCCTCTAGTTTACATCCKAGGTGTTGGAACAGGGGAAGCAGCAGCCCACACACCAAGCAGAAATTAGTGCGCCAACTTAATTACGTCTTCTCTTCTGCAGGCATCAGTGGCAAGGAAGAAAACCACTTTTTTTTTTTTTTTTAAATGAACTCACCATTTCTTACAATGCTCAGCAGCCGTCTCAGAAGGAGCTGAACTAAACTCACACGAGATCTTTTCTTGTAAGTAACAYTTCAATTTCAGAAAGGTATTTCATTTTTTTTCCTACTTAAAAGGGGATTTCAGATCAGTGGCAAGTGTTGAGGCATTTTACTTTCAAGGTGACAGCTCCTGCAGCCAGATCACTGGGAYACCCTCATTTCCCCCAAGAGTCTCGTATGAAAGTTCATTTCAGCAAAACAGCTTCCTTTACAATTTCCTCCTTATTTGCCAGTGCCATTTTTAGACAATTCCAGCAAACAGTAGTATAGGGCTGGAATGCAAAAGGTTCCCAAATCATTTTTAAGAGACTGTCATGAATGAAAAGGAAAAATAGGCAATCACAAATGTAAAATATAGTGGCTGGCCATCAAACTCACTTTGAGGAGCATGTGCAGCTCCACGGGCCTCACGCTCTGCCCACAGACACCTGTGTGTCCTTTGGGACAACCGGTGACATTGGGCTCCTTGGAGGCAATGGAGGAGATCCCCCAGAGCCAAAGCTCAGGGAAGGGGGCAGACTGAAACACAGGGGATTTTCATTGCAGAAAGATTTTCAATACTGAATTTTCTTTTTTTTTTTCTCATTACAGAAGGATTTACATGACAGAGGAACCTGTAAACGTGCTTGTCTTCCACAGTAAACAGGCAGCCATCCCAACCGCTCCATGCTGCGCCCGAGACACAAACCAGTTTCGGGGCTTAAAACCAACATCTAAGTTAAGTTTGGGGTCTGAGCAGCACTAAACCTTCGGGGAACTTYGATAAAGCAGCCAGAATATCAGCGTGGCTACTGGAACTGGGTCAGTCCCACCTGGTTTCAGGTTTCAACGAGCACAGTTTACACAACTCCCCGACTAGCAGGAAAGTTGACATTATTTGTGTAACAGCATGTCCTTGCTAAATGCAACAGCGAAATGCTTGCCAGAAAAGCTACAAGAACCACTCGTGCCTGGGGAAAAAAAAATACATACATACATATATATATATATATATTTTATATATGGTTTGTATTCCAATGCAACTGAGTTCTTTGGAATCGCACTGCTTTCCCTACCCTGTAAACCCATGAAAGTAGGAAGACATCCCTGAAGAGCTGCACCAGCTCCTTCACAGAGGCGTAGTTTGTGGCCCAGGAGACCAGCAACAACACGGGATTGCTAACTTACATGGATAACTCTTAAGAAGTTCTATTAAAACCAAGTCTGTTACACAGGTACGCACCTAACATACTCACTTTCTGYAAAAATTTGGCATGAAAACACTTCCTGGTTTTCCCCAGAAATTTCATTTTACGAGTTTGAATCTGTTTTTTTAAAAGCTGGAATTTTTTATTGCCTCTCCCTCCCCTCTTATCTGAACTTCATCTATGTTTCAGTGCAAGGCGGAGAATAGCATGGGGTAAGGGAGAGGGAGAGATTTCCTCCCATTTTCCTTTCCTTCTTTTCCCACTGTTTCCTTTTTTTCAGAGTTTGACCATGGAAAGAGGAAAGGACAGATTATTGCTATACCATAATCACCGTCTCAGGCCTCAAAACTCAAGCTCTTAATACTGCYGAACAAAAGAGAAATGGGGTGAAAACGGCAAGCAGAACATACTGATCTTTATAAATCAACATATGCCAGAGTATTTCTTTCTACCATTTTCCCTGCTCCCTATATATAGTGTATGAACTCTAGAGAYGTTTGCTTTAGATATTCTAATTTCATGTTCACATGTGCTCAGTCTAGGGGAAGGGAAGAGAAGGGCACCTCGCTATTTTGCTGGCTCCCTACCTGGAGGGGCTTGCCCCTATAAATGATAAACCTTACACAAACCTTCAAAATTAATTAGGCTCCCTAGAGAATTTTAGACCCCTTCATATCTAAGCAAAGTACCAGAAAAACCTACGTATGGCCTTGCGCTGTAGTCCGTTCAACATGGCCTGGAGAGGAAGGAAATGAGAAGCACTGGAGAATAATTTTGTTGGAAATTTTTTAGATCTGACAAAAAAGAAACACCTCCTTGTTTTCTAAAATGTTCCTCCTTCCAATCTTACCAACAAAATTTCTCCCTTTGTTTTTTGGAAATTGTCCATCTCTGAGAGAAGAGCGGGAAAAAAAAAAGCTTAATGATTGATACCAAGGGCTTTTTGCCTGTAAATGTGCATGTATGCACACACACAGACACACAGACATCCATGTCCAGGACTGACACACATCCATTTTCCAGCTTTAACAACATTTTAAAAAGGTTAAACAAAAACAACACCGAGAAAGGCCACTGCACAAACACAACCTGCGCTAAGATTCCWACCCCCCGGATACACCCACCCACATTTAAAAATACTTTTCCAACCTGTGTTTACCCTGACTCCCCTTCAAAATCTTTGTTACAACTAAAGGCTGTTCACCTTCCTGTATGTAGTAGCAGTAATTGGGAGGGGGAAAAAAAGTATGGATTTCTCACTAAAAGCATTAAGCATTGTTAGAAAGGGAGATAGAAACTAAAAAAATAAAGTATCTTGGAAGTAGATTCAAATAAACTTCTGTACTTGTCTCATCCTCATTCCTTCATTCCTGTTCCTATTCCTGYTGCCTGTATCTCCCCAGGATATTATCTCAAGATAAGAATCAAGGCTCTGATCTGAGAAGATGATTTCATCACTAAACCTTCCCCATYAGAAGAGTTCCAAGGTTAGCAGAAATTAGTAAACATTTTTAATCCTATATTGCATTCAGCCTTGCAGTATGTTCTGCTAGGCGTTATTTATACTCCAGGGAGGGCTTTCATGCAGTATCCGAGCAACACACAGAGGCAGAAACGCAAGGCACATTGCAGATTTGGATGAATAAATAAAATAAACACAAAAACACTGTTCGTTAGAAGCTAAAGGCAGGAGACAAGAACATTCCCTTCTGCATACGCATTTTTTGCAGACTCCTTTGAAATCACATGCCCAGGACTAGATTTTGAGATGACTCCTCAGCCAAAAGTATCTTCGATGAAAGTCATAAATTTAAAAAAAAAAAAAAAAAAGGCAACATAATTGCCATTATTGGCACATGGTCTCTATAAATAAGAAATCCTTTCTAGTAGGGCAGGACCCAGCAAGATAAATAAAAACGCGTTATTTCAGTGAGGGGTCATTAACAGTTACCCCATGGTTTCCTGGTGTTAAATACCCGCCAGAGCTCCAATTCCAACAGCCAAGGAAGATGTTTCGCTGTCTCCTCCGAGGGGCCGTGGCGGCCACCGGCGCGGCTGGTGGCAGGAGGGCGCGCGGTGTCCCGAGCCACCGCGTCAAGCGGCGCCGCCTGACAAGCGGCCTGGTCACCACGCTGGCCCCAACCCGCCAGCGCCTGCGCGGTGGCACCGCGGTCACAACCTGCCTGCCCCGGCCTCGCCGGCACTATGGGGTGGGTGACAGGGAGGATGTGGGGCAGGCGGCGTCGGGCTCTGCGCCTGATGGGGCCGGGACAGGTCCTCCATCCCGGCTCTGGAGCCCAACGCGCTGCAATCTGCCGATCCAGGGATCCTTCTCCGCAGCCTCATTCCCTGGCACGATGCTGGGCTCTCCTGCAACCCCCTTGAGAGAGACATTGCTTAATCTTGAAAGAACTYGATTGGGGACACAGAACGGCTGCAGCTGCCAGCAGCTGCTCCCTTGCCGCTCGCTCCCAGCCCGGTCTGCTCTTCCAGCTCCACCTGTCCTTCCGGAGCGCTCACCAGGATGCAGCCCCTCGCAGGCATCACTCGTTACTGCACAGTCACACACACTGCTCTGCAAACACCCCAGCAGGGCCCATTCCACCAACCGGATAGATTATATTTGCTCAACCGCTTGGCCCTGTATTCAGGAAGCTACACAGGCTCCCGGCTCTCATATCCCAGCAGATTGCAAAGGATCCAACTCCTACCTCCAACCCGTTTGCATATCACTCACTTGATCCTAAAGCAAGGACAAAACCTCAGAAACGACTACGCCATGTTGGCACCAAAGGCACGGTGTTACTGTAGCAATAAGGTACAAAAGATCTGGACCAAATTATATTCAGTGATGTCACATCAAAAATGTGAATCGATCACATTTCCTTGAAAATTATTTTATGCAGCATAGACATGTTGGGATACTTTTTTCTGCATAACTCCACTAATGATGTTTAAAATAACCATGCTGCAAACAAAATATTTTTAATAACTGAGGTTTGGGKTTTTTTTTCTGTTTTGCTGGGTTTTGCTGTTTGCTTCCACCAGCTACTTAAAGCCAAACACTTTATATGTGACAGAGGGGCTCAACTTCTCTCGCCTGCAGAGCTCTCGGCAGGGGCGAGGGGCAGCACTCGGGTGAGGGGCAGAGGGGCAGCAGCCCCTGCAGCCACCTCCTCCCGTGGTGCCCACGGACACTGCACAGAATGATGCTCCTGGTTTCAGCTCCGGGGACTGCAGCTCGGAAACTGCGGTGCAGGAACTGCTCCCGGAGTCAAACCCACAAGGAAAGCACTGGGGCAGGCCCACACGCTGAACAGCTTTTGCTGAAGCAGCTCTTGGGGGTTCTCTAAGCAAAACCAGCTTCTCCAGCAGAGGCCTTTCACGCTCATCGCGCAGCTCCGCGCTAGCCCCCGGCTGCTCAGCACAAGCACCRTCCCCTGCGCGGTGCGGGGAAGATGCAGCGGCCGCCTCGTCACCAAGACCTTTTGTGTTTCTGTCCAGGGTCGAGTGAATCCCTCGCACGTCCTTCAGACCTCACCTCTGTCGGCCTCCCAGCTTCCGTGGGACTCACAAGCATCAYCACGCTGCAGAATCCCCTTCCTTAACACTCCTCGCTACTACAATCAGTGCACTGATTTCAAAGTTCACGGCATCTTCAGTACTGGAGACTGAAGAAATGTATTGCAAGAGGCTGTTCTCGCTGGGCTCTTTTAAAAGCAAGAATAAACCTTTCGGTTTTGATAGGAGGATTAAACTCTAAAGCATTGCTACTCCCCTCCCTTTTTTTATTGAATTGAGACCTGACCTTTTATTTTGACTGTGCAGATTTTATTTCTTTTTTTTAGTCTGTCAGAAGAAAACAGTAGGAATTTTGCTGTAAKAGAGAGTAAGTAATTTTGAGTAAGACAGTAAGAGAATTTTGCTGTGCTAGAGAGCAGGGGCAAACACATGCACAATACCTACTGAATAATACAAGCAGGACCTTTCTYTTTGGTTTCTGGTCTTGTTTTTGTCCAAACAAAACTCTGTGTTCTGTCCCTCCTGCTGCCTTTCTGTCCTGGAGCTGTGGAAGGATCAGCTCAAGTATTAAGCCCAAAAGGCCTAACCAGCCCTACACGTTACTCATGTTTACCAGGTGCAAATCTTCAAGAGACAGATTATATTAAACCTATATTTATAGATTTATTATCTCCCTTATATTAAGAAGACTTCCCCTATACTCAGAAGACTTCAATAGTACAATGCCAGGAATAACTTCAGTGTTTTTCCCCTTGTGCTTCTGAACTACAAGCCTCACTTCCCTTTGTGCAGTACGGACAGCTGCAGAAAGAGGCCTCCAAAGGGAGCCTYCCTTCCCGTGCTGCTAAACCCATGGGGCTCCATGGGGCTCATGGACGTGCAGCACGAGCGCTGTCCTCAGCCCCACACACAGGTGGGGCTGGGAGGGGTGTGTGCAGCTCCGACGCCCGTGCCGGGGAGATAAGCCTCGTTATTCCATAAACCCTGCAGGTTTTCCTCCTGTGTCAGACAGGTGGGGCACAGGCCATCCAATCGCGCAGGCAAACCCAAAGGACACAAGGGCAAAATACAAGTGATCACAAAAATTCCTACCTTTAGCCAAGCACTTTTTTATTTAATATTGAATTAACTAACTGRAAAAATGGAAAGTTTTGGAGGTGACAACGCTCACACTACTTGAAAACAGCACCTGAGACTGCAAGCYTGGACCTCTGAACGTCCCACGCCCTGGGCAGAGCGTGAGGCCTTCTGCTGACCAGCTCAGCTGACCCTTGAGGCTTTCGTGCGCCCTGCGCCGGGCTGCACGGCGCATCTTGTTAGCTAATGGTCCCTGACGGATGGCAACGGATACCTGCAGATTTGTGAATGAAGAACTTTGCGCAAACACGATACCCTCCAGACTTCCACAGAGCGGGYAGAATTACCCGGCCTCCTGACCAGACCTTCCACAGAGCCACCGAGAACACGGGCAGGTGAAAGCTGATTTCCTATAGTGGGACACCTTACCCTGCACTGCAGGCATCAGTTACCCTCCTCTCRGATCAGTTGCCGAGGGAGTTAGTCCAACATGAATGATAACCAATCTGGTTGCATATCCCTTCAAATCTGGATTCTGATTGAAAAGTGAGTGAGTTACCAGGTGATTTTTCTTTTTTTTTAATTTGGAACAACCATTTGCTTTCTGGCTTTCACTGGGAACAGATCACTAATAATATTCACTTCTCAGTTGCCATGTTCTAATTTTGAAAGCAGTTACTTATAATTAAGGTTAAAGACTCAGGCTATTTTGGTCTGTACATTTTGAGACCCTTTCAAGATACTGATAGTCTTTTGAGTCACCTTGTCATCGCCATGAAATGAAGACTTGATGACAAAGCTGGGYATCGCTGGGCAGTCTTTAAGCTGTGATTTAGCTAGTTCCTCAGGGAATAAAATCCTGCTGTCAGAAGATGGACAGGCTGAAAAGACTGTCTTGATGGCTGGAGGGCTGAGAAGATCCTGGTATCTGGAAAGTACCAGCGTCCATCTAAGTCAAACGTAGGAGACCTCGAGCATTAGATGCAAGCAGGAAAGCAAAACGCTTTCTGACATGAGGTGACTCAATCAACACCCTGGCAGCTCCCGTGGGCAGCTATCACTGGTGCAGCAGGGGCTGGATCTCACCTTTTGGTCTCATTTTGTACAGACACAGCTGAACCCRATGAACTACTATTCAGAAATCCAGCATTGCTGGGAGAGGGACAGAACTACCTCGGCAGCTCTTTGCTCCCCTCCAGTTGCTCTTGTCCTAGAGTTGGGTTCCTCCCCTGACCTTGGCAGGCCCATTGCTTTCTTGTAAGGAAATGGGGGTTTACAGCAGCAAGAGCAGCCACTGACACAGCCAGGGCCTCAGAAGGGTCCAGAGTGGTGGGAAGTGCAGTGATTCCTCCCTCCTGCAGATCCTGCAGCCAGGGGGCAGCTGGTCCACCAGGCAGGATACTATCCAAGCCATGCAGCTGGACAGCAACTACTTCTCCTTCACAGAGAGGGTGCAGCAAATTCCCAGGAGAAAACAGGGGAGCAGGCAGGCAAAGTGATGCACTCCAGAGCCCAATGTGGGGCTCCCGTTATCAACCAGGACCTTTGATTTGCAATACCAGCCTTATAAACCTCTTTCCATTCCTCCCTTCCTGCAYGACGATGAGGATTTCAAGCAGTGCAGCAGCAGTGCAGCGGCCTGCCCCAAGTTTCAGCAGCACACAAAATTCCCAACAATAGCACTAAAGCATCGTAGGTATGAAACGTATCAAATTAAAATAATTATGAGTGGCACTTATGAAAAGCAAACACATTTTACTCTGGGAAAATGTTTAAATACGGCTTTGAATCAAATCTTCGGCAAAATTATTTCCTTTGAAATTGGTGTTTGTTTTAGGCTATCTAAATAATTTAAGTACTTTCCTTTCACTACTTCTTGAAGGAAGAGTTTCATGTTTATTATTCATTACTCAGGTGGGGGGCTCTGCTTCCCACAAAACTGGAACAAACACCGCATTAACGGCTGGATCTGGGACCCCAGTCCTGCTACTGAGGTTGCAACAACAGTATCTCCATACCTAAGAAATAAAATATAACCAATAACAGTTAACGTGGTAGCAGTAAAATACTTTATACCTTTCCCCCACTCAAACAAGATCAAATTCTAAAAGAACCAAGTCAAGACTCTTCTTTTCTTACAGCAACTTTATACCAGTCTACCACCACGGGCCGCAGCCATCTCTTCCTGGCCCCAGTTAACACAGCTCCATTCCAGATCAGGCATTTTACCTATAAATTTCCAATGCAACCCGTGATGAGAGCTCCTGTAATTAACAGGTCTTCTAAAGATTTAAAACACACTCTTCCTGCGAGAATTTCCATTAGTTGATACCATGGCTGCCCCGAGCACGGGCTATCCGATCTGCTCTCTGTCCACCTCGTGAACTATTTTATTTCCTTGCCRCCCCGCTCCAAACCTGATCCTGCCCAGGGCCTGGAATTTAAAGGTGTGCTGGGTTTAATGCATTCCCAGGGCCTGCATTAAGCAGGGAAAGGGTACACGGTGCTTCGGTCGGTCTCATCGGAATCACAAATGAAGCAACGATACCTTCGGTCTCGGCAGGGTAAATTTAGCAAGCAGGCTTCAACACGCTAAAGKGCTGCTTGCAAAACTGTCCTTGTAACCAAACTTTCACTCCAGAGGGATCCGCATATTTTGAGCTGCTTTCCGTACCTKCATTATGTCCCACGCTACCGGGGCATTTTGCTCAGAGGTCAGGAATGTGGGCACGCTACCATGAGAGTGGGGAAATCATTTACAGAGCGCATAAAACTTGCTTTGCAGGGCATTGCCTCAGAGCAGAGGGAACATGACATAATCTTGATCACCCTTGGTTAATAAACACCCTTTAATATGCCATAATCAAATGTTTTAAGCAAAAGAAAGACCAAACCAAATTGAATTTCTGTGTTGATCAGGCTGTTATTCAAGAGAAAAGAGCATATATTTCAGAAGCTTCTTTGGGAACTCCCTACTTTAGCATTATTTACTAAATGCCAACTACTTCCATCTACTACATTTCTCTATTTCAGGACTGGCAAGTTGTGTTAAGTAAGTCCAAATGACGACACTTTGAAGCAGAATTTTGTTTTCCTTCTGATTTCTTCTGAATTTGGAAACATATGTCATTGCCAACAACAGGAACCTAATCAAAGCAAGGTGAATACACAGCCAAAATGTTAGTATCTAACAAAACTGAGGCATGTGACTCAAGTAATTTACTCAAGTAAATTACCCAAGTAGTTTAGAATTTAGAATATTTAGAGATACAAAAGTTACCTCATTTGAAAYGGAAGTATCTATATAGAATACATTCTACAACAAAATCTATGAAWATTCTGAAAATTTAAATATCATTGGCTACAGGTGACGCTTAAAGCAATGTATCTGGGAAGCTAACAGGAAGACGGGGTGTTTATGGAGGTCTTCTCCCACAGGAAYTTCCACACCTGGAAATGTGTTTGGGTAAACAAGCCAAATGTTGCCGTCACTGAGAGCCACCCAAAGTCACTGCCATTGTGACCACGCAGGTGAGACTGAAAGACGACTAAGCAACAAATTCACACTTATGTAAAATGCAGTGGGAATGTCTTCTACGTATTAGAATAAAGTGAGCACTTTACCTGACATATTTACAGAACCATGTGTTGAATTACATGTGTAATCCCTGAATTTCACCAATACTTTCTATGAAAAACTGACTCAGGAAAGAAAGAAACAAACAAACCACTGACTATTTATCCACATCTTCAAGAGAATACTGCAAATTTTATACTTTCAGCTACTTAGTGAATTTACCAGACAGCATAATCTAGCAAAATAATTTCAGGTACTGGTGATTTAACCAGCTTTCCGAGCTCTCCTTTTCCAGGAATTCAAATTAGGGTTTGTTTGCTTGTGAACTTCCAGTTTCTTTAAAATAACCTTTTTGGTTGAGCAAGTCTCCTTCAACTGGCTCAGCGGGCAACTAAACCAGCATCCTGTGAAATACTTTCCTCCTGTTTCCTGTCCCTTCCTCCATACTGCCTCCTAATTAAAAAAATACAAAAATGCATGGACAAAACCTGTGGCTTCCCATGTTCACACACACAAACATACATATCTTCATAGCTATATGAGCACATCCTGCAAAGCAACGTGTGACCCCCATATCTCACCAATGTCAATTTAGAGGAACAACCTCAGTAAAAAATGATCCAGTCAGAATGCACTTGACCTCACAAGAATTTCTGGTTTCCTGACAAGAGGACACACACTCTAGCACACCACAGCACACCACAGCACACCACAGCACACCACAGCACACGATGCAGTTCGCGAGGCGAGCGCTCACCGGCCAGGGCCTTGATCCGGGACCGCTCGAAGAGCCGAGCGGAGCTATTTTCATTGTCCCAGTCATCGACGTCCCAGCGGTTGTTGACATCGCTGTACTGCTGTTGGATTTCAATATTGTCGTAGTCTGTCGCTACTGTGGTCGTCATCCTGAGTCTTCTCAGCCTTCCCTCAGCATCAGATCCTTCTTAAACAGCTCTGTGAAAGGAAATCACAAWATAACAAGGCAGGGTTAGGCAACACACATACATTGGATTGAAGCAGTAACATGCAGGCTCAAGACTTCTGGTCTCACAAAATCCCCAATACCAGCCCAAGGATAGGCCAGAAACCATCATTTTCTTCAGAAAGAACCTGAATACCCTTTGAGGCCTCTAAAACTTGAAGACCTTGGCAAAAGCAAGATGCTAAGATAGCAGCCAGCTGTGTATGTTTACGCAGTTACCATGTCTGGCTCCATCATGGAGCCAAATGGTGCAGGAAGATCCTTTCATAATTTGACTCTCCAAAGCCGCTTGCTTTCTAAGTCCGTGCACGCTGACTAAAGCACATTGACCTAAGGATAAGCCAGCTAAGAAAAACCTGACGTGTGAGAAAGATTTTGACACCTTTACAAAACGGTGCTAATTCTGACAAAAAAAAAAAAAAAGCTTAAAGCATTGTAAGCATTAACCCTCTGCAGAAATCTTCCTTTCCTCACATACAAACGCTGACAGTGCGACCGGTGCTGGGAAAATGTCTCTGATCTCATGCAGACAAACACAGCCCTGGTGGAGCCGCTGCTCCGAAGCCTCCCCRGCAGCAAGGTGGAGGCCCACGAGATGACACAAGGTCCTCCACYCAGTTCCTGCGCCGGGTGCGTGAGGCTCTCCTCCCTCGCGCWGCCGGATAGGGAGAGCGGCCTGGCCCTCCAGCCCCACTTCACGTGCAGTTAGGAGCGTGAAGGCAGCGCAACACCCTCCTCCAGGGGAAGAGGAAGGTCCCGGGCTGCTGCAGGAGAGCCGCGGGGCTCCCGTTGGGCTCCGGTTCCCTCCTGGCACCCTCTGCGCAGGCCGAACCCGAGGAGCGGCGCATGGGAAAGGCGCTGCCGAGCCCTGCAGGAATGGGGCTGAGCCCTGAAGGAATGGGGCTGAGCCCTGCAGGAATGGGGCTGAGCCCTGCGGGAGAGGCGCCGAGCCGCCGAGGAGCCACCCGCGTGCACGGCGCCGCTATCAAGAGGGACACGTGCACCCCACGCTACAGCGTGAGTGGAAAACCAAAGGAAAGACAAAAGCAAAAGCTGTTTGGGGACAGAAGCGGGTGGGGTGAGTTTCAATAGAAACAACCACGTTACAGAAAGATTTAGGAGAATATCTGACAGAGAGCTCTCATTTTGCAGCTTCACCTGCCACCTCCTGCTCCTGGACATCTCAGTTCACATCCCGGAGCTCTCAAATCCAGCACCTTGATCGGAGCTGTGTCACCAGGCCAGCATTTCACACAGAGGACACAYAGCTCAAGCCCACACCAAGGTCCAGCACATCCCATCCCATTTTTACAAACTAAAGCACCAAAAGTTCCACAGGAACTTAAGGAAAAATTTCTTAGCAGTGAGGGTGCCAGAGCCCTGGCACAGGCTGCCCAGCGAGGCTGTGGAGTCTCCTTCTCTGGAGATCTTCCCAACCCGCCTGGATGCCGCCCTGTGCCCCGTGCTCTGGGTGTCCCTGCGTGCGCAGGGGGTTGCACTACAGGATCTCTAGAGGTCCCTTCCAACCTCAACCATGCTGTGGCCGCACGCGGGCCGGCCAGGCGCTCCCCTTGCCCAGGGCCGACACCCGGCAGCCCAGGTCACCGCTGTCACTGCTCACGCCGTGACCACAGGAGCAGGGCCCAAAGACGACAGGTCCCGCTCATCCCGTTCCGCTCATCCCGCGGCATCCAGGGAGTAACCGCAGGGAAACCCCGGCGAGGCCGGGCAGCCTCGGGCCTCCCCTGGCGATCTGGTGCCACCTACTGACGCTCGCTCGGGGCCCCGCCAGGGCCCTGCTCCGGCCTCCCTTCCGCCGCGTCCTGCAGGATCCCGGCCTGGACAYGGCGGCGGCTTCCACAGGCCCAGGCACATCCCACACAAGCCCCACTCACAGGGAAGTTATTAGAGATAMGATTATTGCTCTCGCAACGAGAGGCGCTAGCTTTCCACACGGTCCTGGGATAAAAGGTCTGGTTCCTCTTCCGCTATTCCCTGCCACCTTGCACAATGATCCCTGTGCTCCGTGCAGAAATGGCAAGTGAAGCACGTTCACATTGGTTGTATAAGGAGCTGCAACCGAGGCCTGCTGGTGAGCTATCCAGCCTTCAGGAAAGGTGGGAAGAAATCGCTTTAGTTACGGTGAGCTGCCAGCAGAAGGGAGGAATATGAAACATCTCGCTCCGGGAAAGGTCTTTAGAATGTTCCYCCTTCGTTTCACATGTCTAGGCTGACATTTGCCAGGAGGAAACTCCTGAAGAAGGCATAATGCACATGCCAGCAGCTTCCAGGGCCGAAGTGAAAGGTCCAAAGCCAGAGACTTCCACAGTGTTTTCTGTGTGTGTTCCAGATACCTCGCTATCRCATTAAATACATATAAGCTATCACATTAAATACATGTAAGCAAAGGAAGACTATGGGAAAGAAAAGACACTCATTTAAAAATAAAAGTCACCACCAAGAGTATTCAGATATCAGCCCTGCAAACTCTCCTGGGTTTCCTCACCACGCTGCACAATTTCTCTGCAGATCCCAGCTGTGGTTCTGGCCCAACACAGCCCCCCGCAGCCTCGAGCACCAGCACAAACCTCCCTGGGTCCCTAGTGCACGAGCAGAAGCCCTGCAGATGGGATGAGCGGGAAGGGCCACTCCAGGCTGCGGATGTCCCTGTTCATCAACTGGAAACACAAGCACCGGCTGCCGCCTGTGCCCCTGTAATGAGGGAGAAAAACACAGGCGGATTCTTCTGGGACTCCTAATGGAGCCAAGTTCACAATTAATGACCTTGAGGGGGATCTGTCTTTCAGGATATTAACCACGCACTTGACAGATACATGCTGGAAAAAAAATGTCTGTGCATGTAGATATATACACATATATGAGCATACTATACACTTAGCTTATAGCTGTCATTAAATTACACTGAACTGCTGTTCACTGCTGCAGTTTTCACGGCTGGGCCTGCAGCGCTTGCCGATTCCAACAGCACTTTGTGCGCAGGGCTCGGCGTCCGCGTCGGAGCCGGCGCCTGTGCGGGCACCGCTCCGCACTCGCACACCGAGCGCCCACGGGAAGCCCGGCAAGGAGGCAGGGGCCCGGGAGCACGCAGAGCCGGCACGCACAAGGGCTGCAGAAAGGCTGTGCGTGCGTTGGAGCAGCAGCTCCAACACAAACATCCCGGCCGGGCTACAGGCTGAAATACCAGCTAATATAAAGGCACTGTGTTTGGAAGGGAGGGCCACGTGAAACGCGCRCTTCAGCTGTCGGCATCCCGAGCGGTCTCAATGCAGAGAGCTCCAAGGCAACCCGCTCTGCGGACGTGATAAATACAAGCAAAGTGATAAGATGCTTTGGAAATGACAGATCATCTTCATCATCAGCAGCAATTCAGACGTGAACTGATGCTGGCATGAACCGGATTCAGACACGTTATGTGGAGCTTAAGAATAGAGTAAATGAGTATTTCTCTGCTTGCCCACGTCTCCTGAACTTCACGGCAGAGCTAGGGCCCTAGGGGTACAAGAAGGCAATTCCCAGCAAGCGCACGGGCGAACTCACTAAGAGCAACCAAACGCTCCTGTACCCAAATACCCAGCCCAGACCTTCGGTGATCAACAAAGAAGGGTTTGGTCCATTCGATAACTTCTCCGTGCATCGATAAAATGTAACATTCAATTGTCTTCCACAAAGTTACCAAGCATTGATGGAGAATAAGGAGATCAAACCACTGTGCTTCAAAGCGTTCTTTAAAATATATTGCATAATTTGGGGGGAGGGAGGGTTGGCATCATCTTCAAAAAGAATAACTGGCCTGGAAGAAAGAATCGGCTACCAGGAAAAGCGTTTTCTCAGACAATTTTCAAAGGCTACATCCAGGGGTCAGACTCTTTGTATTCACTTTCCTAAACAAACCAGATTCTGCTCTGTTTGTTTCTCAGATAATAGAAAATAAACAGTTTTATTCGGACCATGTGAAGAATGAATTCATTTTGAAAAAATTCCCTGGCTACTTTAAATGCAATAATGTAATTCACTACACAGCCTAAGATTACATTCACTAGAGTTCTGCCATAACCACACATCTGGAATTACTTCCTAATAATCACATTTATCTTTAAAGTAAACATTATTTTTTCAAGAGTTACTATTCTTCTGTGAAACGTCCTAAGCTGTAGTTAGTTTCAAGTTACTCTTACAGCCTGAGGATTATCCAGAGGTTTTATGATGTTATGATTGAACAAAATACATTTTGAACAGCAATCCAAAATAAGTCTCATTACYTGTGCAAAAGGTCTATTCCCTGGCTAAGGCACTGCTCAACCTATCGCAGTTCCCTGACACTAAAGGGAACTTGCACAAYGAACGTTGACAAGGCTGAAAATGGGATGTAGAGGCCAAACAAGGCCAGAGTCAAGTACAACCACAGCTACTGTGATGATTAGGACAACGGTGTCTCTCCATTTCCAACCCATCTGATACGCTCAGCAGAGAAACCAGCCTCACAAACACCCTCTTTCTGGCAGCTCTGTGAGAAATTAAGCCTAGATGAGCAAAGAAATCAAATTAAATTACTGTGGTTTTTGCAATACTTCCACCTTCAGATGTTTTCACTCCCACTATTTCTACTACTTCTCTCCAACTGATGACTTCAACCAGGGTAATTAGTCCAGCTCTTTAGCAACAAATTCTCTTTAGAATATTTGTTGCTTTTGAAAGGAGGAAAATCTGGTTAAGATGTAACTGGACTCTGCATTGATTCTGAGTAATGCTCAGCTCCCTTCCAACAGCAGCACACCAAATACTGAACGTTTAAAGCACAACATTTTCAGACAACACTTAAGCTGGAGGATCTGGCAGTTCTTCCAGGACCTCCCCACAGCCCGTCTGCCCTTCACGGTGATAGTCCCAGCTCAGGCACCAGAGCGAGCGGGCCCGGCCAGGCAGGACATTGGCCGTGGCACTARCTGAGTGAGTCCTCGGGCTGGGCAGCAGAGGTGGCAGGACACCAGCCAGGCCATGGTGCATCTCTAGCTTAGGTGAGAAGCTCCTTCAAGGACTGCTTCCTGGCACTGGCTCTGGGAGCTGTGGACAACTGGCGTGGCTACAGGCCAAGAGGGGCACCTCAGAAGGCCAGGTCTGTGTAGAATGACGCACGTATTCAAACAACACAAGCCGAATGCTGCATGTACTTAATCTAGAAATTGTCACAACTCTACCGACCAACATGAACTGAAAATGTCTTCAGCACAAAGCCTAAAAAGGCCAGAAAACACTGAGTTATGTTTCGATTCCATCCCCTGCTCAGCCCAGCTGGCCCCAGGCGCTCAAGGAGTCGGTTCCCAGCCGGCCCCCTACTCGACCCAGACAGTGGGGCAGTGTGTCCCTGACTGCAGAGCTCTGCAGAGCCAGAACCCCCAGCCCGGCGGCGCCCTGGGGGCAGCACTCTCGCTTACATTTTGACTTGTTGTTTCAACTGCTAATCAAATTATAAAATAATAACAGCACTAATACAGCACGGCTTTCACTGCCCCCATCTACCACATCCTTCCCCTCTCCTTGTCGCTCTTGCCTGCGGGGTCTGGATCCCAAGCCCTCCTTGGGTAAACAGCAGCACAGTGTTTCTGTTGTTTCTAACCTGGAAGTGCTCTGTGAGTTTGGTCTCCACTTTCCGGACCCCTCCTCAAGCTAAGCAGCTCCCTGGCGCCGACCCTCCAGCTGCCCCGCTCTGGGCAGAGCGGCCAGAACCTGAGGTGCCCCACGAGGTCACAGCATGGGGACAGCCAAGCGGCGCTGCATGGCATCCAGGGCACATCGGCACCGCAGAAACACCACTTCCAAGCAAGACTGAAGCCTCTTTTCTCCTGACACAGGCTGGAAAAGAGTGTGAAGGTCATTAACATCAGTTTCGATGAGTGATGTCTACCACAGCTTGAATACCCTGTCACTCCCAAGTCAGGAGACAGAGAGTTAAGAGCACTGTGCGGGCACTCTTTCTTCTTCTCAAGTCCCTGGGATGCAGCACACTAGCTGGGAGGCTGGCACGGGTTATGTAAGCACTGAAACAACCTCAGAAAGTGTTCACACCGCTCGCTGTAAGCAAACCCCAGCTCGCTGTCCCCTGGAAAGCCCAGCACCTGCGACCAGCATGCGGCACACGCAGGACTAACCTCAAACTGCTTCAGCAAACACAGCGCCGAGAGCTCAGCACCCACCTCCCAGAAGAGCTAATAACGACTATGAAAAAAGTTATTAAATGTGAATCAAATCCCTGTGGCTATATTCAGTTTGCAAAACTTTTAAGGCTGGCATAGACCGTGAAAATCGCCTAGTTTGACTCTCCACATTTCAATTCTCTCCAGATTTCACCCAGTTCTTCATCCATTGCCCAAGGTTATTTTTACCCTTCAGCAACTTTGGATTTCAAAATTCTGCCCTGACTCTAAAACAAATTGTTTGATATATGAGGTCCATTTTTTTTTCTCCTGCAAATTGAGGTCAATCCACCCACCTGGGGTTGCAACCCATAAATGTGGCAGAATTGTTTGAAGAAACTCTTAGACACAGAAGTTCCTTTGGGCAATAACAGTATCATCCAAGATCAGATATATAACAAGAGTTAAATTAGGGCATGAGACTCCCCAGGTTCTGCCATTTATCAGAGATCCCTAAGTCACGCCGCAGTACTTTGTCTCTGAACTCCCTTCTAGAGGATCCTCTGTCTCTCCTCTCACTAGATACGAAGCACAAAGAGACTGATTAAACAAAGCCAAGATACTTCAGTTCGAGGATGACAGTTTCTTGAAAGAAGTTAACAAAATGCAAAATGAAGCAGCCTGGAGCATTACCACATACAGCTCCAGGGTGGAGTAACTCTGCAATCCCTTCAGGGACTGCCCTTCCCTTCCTCTCCATACTTGAAGAATTTCAAATAAAGCCCTTTTTGTTGAGCTGTCAYGGGTAGGCTGGGGGAGCAGCACTGGTAGTCCACCATTTAGCAGTTTCCAGGGAGCAATCTTCTTCCAGTCCCTCCTAAATAGGAAACCTGATTAGAAACCAAATGGGATCCAGTCAGAGCCTGCATGTGGCATGGTTTGCACGAAGCTGAGGGAGTCACACACACAGCAGCGTGACAAGGGCAAGGCCTGGGGTAATGGAGCTTCATGAAAGGCAAGAGCTAGTGCAAAGCTCAACGAATATAGCATCTTTTTCATATTTTAAGCATAACAGTATTCAACCTCTTTCCTCATATATTTATGGTTTTCCTTTAATAACCACTGCAGAGCAAAGTTTACACAGTTCAGTCAGGGCTAAATCCAATTGAGCAGTACTGCAAGAGCGAGGCTCAGCTTCAGTAAGTGCTTCACAAGCTAATACACTGCTGCTGAAGTGAGGTCCTTGGGTTAAAAACAGCTTCTCCCAGTCGGACAAACCACCTTTATCTGTAATGCCGCCAACAGAGACCACAAGACAGCCAAGCATGCAAAGCCCCATCTCAGGGAACATCAGTTAGGCAGTTTCTAAAATAGACGCCTATGTTTTGCTCCTACTTAAGTTCATAAAGAAACTCTCATGGACTTAAATCTGCACAGCTCTGTCCCAACATCAACTGCTTTGAAAAATGGCTCTGATGACTCTCAAAGTGTCTTTCCTAAATTCCTTCTTTCTGAGGAAGACCCAGATGTTTTCTGAGGGCCAGTAGCCCTTCACTTTCACAATTCACGTACTACTTTTCTATTCATAAAACACAAATAGAGGCAATTCTGGACTAAACATTCTGATAAAACACCGTGACAGCACAAATCCTCAAAGGGAGACAATTTTAAGTAATTAAAAACAGGAGTAGGCTGGCTTACCAATACCTTCACCATATGTAACAGTGTTTGTAGTTGCAGGTAGAATGAAATCCCCTACACGAAATCCACTAGCGTTTAAATCAAAACGATCAGCTCGGTCCTCTTTGGTTTTACAGGAAGGGTCTTTACTAGGCAGGCTTTCACTGATAAAATAATTTTATTCTGATATACATGTTAGCTTCAGTACAGTTCAAATCTTTCATGGTGACAATGGGAGAAGCCAGAAACCAAAAATATCCTCCAAATCAGCTGCCTCCACCTCACAGACAGGCACCCACTCAGGCTGGGTCTTGGTGTGTAGCTCATGAACACCTCAAAGAGCTGGGACACACCACAGTGACTGCACCTTGCTTCAAAGGAGCGTTCAGATTTTGAAAAACCTTGTAAAGCACCACTCTTACACTCCTTAAGGAGTTAGGTTTATATAAAAACTATATATTTTTTATAAACTATAAAAAGTTTAGCAGAAGAGGCCAATCTCTCCCCTACTCTACCCAGGAGG
Organism: Nothoprocta perdicaria; assembly: GCF_003342845.1. Classification (NCBI taxonomy): domain Eukaryota; kingdom Metazoa; phylum Chordata; class Aves; order Tinamiformes; family Tinamidae; genus Nothoprocta; species Nothoprocta perdicaria. The sequence continues at coordinate 1,682,204 of NW_020454461.1, forward strand.
GTTGATCTCTTGTGCCAACGCGCTGAGTGCAGAGCTGCAGGGCTCCAACAGAGGTACATCCCAGCAGACAAGCTCTACTCTCCCTGAACACAGCCAGTGTCTCCAAGGATAACTCCGCATTGAGCCCTTCCCCGTCCGGATCACAGAGCAAAGGTGCAATTTCCAAACACCTCTAAATAATCCCACGGGAGGTCCTAGTGGATGATATCACTGAAGTACTTAAGTATTTAAGCTGTTGGAGGACACCTAGGGTAGCCCATCTTGCCTTTGAGCCAAGAGAAAGGGACATCAACATGTTTCAATGGCATCTGCAGATGTTCAAAGAAACTACCAAGTAAACTCCATCCACCCATTAAGCCTACACTGTCGCTGAGGCTTTAAAGGATAATATTTAGTATTTTTATGTTCTAGAAGCTATCTCTGGATTGACCTTCACAAGAAGAATGTGAAAATATAGGGCGATTGTCTGCAGTGGTATTTACCTTTCTCTTCACTGGAACAAAACAGAAAGTCTCTTTCAGTGTTTGTCAAGGATGCCTGCTGAGTAGAGCTCCACTGAACTTCAGTTCCCCTTGCAAAGAGGTTTTCTATTTTCTGGTTTTTACTGTCTTATGATCCAGCTTATGAGAAACAGATTACTGAACTTTGGAAAACAGCTATGTGTCAGTAAAGGACTGAAAACTGAGATGTTACAACTGCCTGAAGTCCAACCGTCAGACATTTGGCTCTTCTTTTGATGAAGGCCTCACAGTCTCTGCACAGAGAACAGTGGGAAAACCTTAGGATCTTGGTCCTTGTCATGACTCCGACTTGGCAGGAAGTCCTAGACAACCTGAACGACCTCAGCGACATGGTTATTTACTTTGGTAGTGCTCCAGAYCCAGCATTTCTGCCAGGGGCAGGTGGTATCTAGTCCGTCACCRCCTGCCAAGAGGCATAAGGGCCGACAGCACAGTTGGCCCTGCAGTGTCTAACCTAAGATCTGAAAAGAAATATTCCCTAGGAAAGACATAGTGCCTCAGAATCAGTAAAGAAATCTTTAATCAATAGTAAATATTAAAATCATGTAAGGGTAACCATGTAATTAATAGATGAAAGTTTGTATCTGTGTTATACTCATTCAATGARGAGAGTTAAAAGTCAAATAAGAGKGATGAGGAGAGGTCTGGAAATACTGTTCAAAGTGCCTTTATCAACCATAAAGCTGAAATCGAATGTTTCTGCCGCACTTCTTGCTCCTACCAAGAGGGTCTCAACAGAAGCAAGAGCCACGATCACGGTTGTTACCACACAAACCAAGTCACCTCTGCAATGAGTGAAGGCGAAAGCAAACTACACGCCTGCTGCAGTGGATCAACGGTTACATCCAAGAGCATATTCCCCCTCCCAGGGTCTCTCTCCTTGGAGCTGAGATGCGATAGCTCTGACCTCCTTAAAGGAGGAGGGCTGCCAAGTAAAYAGGCCTGAGGACTCAGCCAGCACAGGAACTGCTGTCATTTCKGCACTGGTATTTTCCCTCTCCAACTCTCCACCCCACCCTTCCCAATMTTGTTTTTAATGCATCTTCCAATTTCTTGCACTGTTAATAAATGTGCACAGTCAATGCTGTGACTGGAACTATCATGGATCAGGAGCACAGACCAAGGATACAGTCTGTACAAAGACGAAGAAATATTTTTTTTTTTTCCAGCGCTATTGCCCAGCTCAGAAATCAGCTAACACTCAGGACAAAAAAAAAAAAAAAAAAAAAAAAGGAGTATAGCAGAGAATTACTTTTTGACCAAAATCACACTTTAAGCAGTGAAACATGTTCAGTGAACTGTGAACTGCAATATTTTGTAGCAGAAAAAGCCCAGTGCACACGCAGCAAAACACAGAATTTGCTGCCTTCATGCTTTCACTGGGTTTGCCCGAATCTCATCCTCAAAAAAAGATTTCAGCTTTGCAGACTGAAAAATAGAGAAAAAAAGATAACTTCAACTAAAGCAAATGGAAAAACATCTGGCCTCTCACCCAAGCAAGATGCTCTTGGACAAACTGCTTTGTCCCTGCACTACCCAGCAAGGGCAAACTCCAGATATTTGTGTCAATTCCCAAAGAGCATTCTAGGAGACGGAATCAATGTGAWAAATACGTGGAATCGAGCAATATTTATTTGTTGCTTGCATCTTCTTGGTCAATGGTATTCCATAACAGGCAAGAACGAATGAGAATATAAGAGGGTAAAACGGTTCCTTGGAGCTAGAGAAAAAGAAAGGAACGGGGGGAGAAGCCTCTGCTCGGCCTGCACGCCCGGGCTGTCCTCTCCGGCACTCCGGGAAGCGCCGGGTCCCTGGCACAGAGGGATGAGGACGCGGGGCCCGCGCTCAAGCCGCGGCACCGCGGGCAGGATGCAGCTGTGGGACCCGCCGGCGCGCGGAGGAGGACGCAGGAAGGGAGCAAGCAGCCACAGCACACCCTGCCCAACACCTAGAAACCTTTCCTTGTCCGAGCAGGGACGCTTGTTTTCGAGCAGGGAAAGGCTCAATCCCTCTGGGGCAAGGAGGAGAAGCCCGGGGCAGAAAGGGCGGCCCAGCTGCCCCCTCCGTCCTGGGAGCGGCTGGCGGGGGCGGCCGGCTCGGGACACCGTCCAGGGCAGGGAGGAGGGGACGCAGCGCGAGGGAACCGCGCCGGGAGCTGCTGGGAGCGGGACCTGTGCGGAGCTGCGTGGGCTTTTGTTGTGGCCTCTGTTTATCGGAGAGGCTTCGCAGCCAGGCCYGAGGCTGGAGGCGGTTTAAAGGGCCAGCCGGGAAGGCAGAGCTGGAAGGCTTCGAGCGAGCCCAAATCCCAGATTTCAGGGCGGGAGGCCGAGCTGCGGGCCAGGGCGCCAGGCAGGGGCAGCCAGGCCGAGCCCCGCGCCACCTGGTCCCAGCAGGACGCGGAGGGACAGGAGCGGCGCACGCGGCGCCGGCCACCGCTCGCGCTAGGCCTCCACACACTTCATCCCGCCTCCACACACTTCATCCCACACTGGGTCTTGCACCACACAGTCCCCGAGGCCTCTAGTTGAGCTAGCTCCACTTTTACATGAGAGATTTAATCAGTACAACAAGGTTGGGGCCTAGTAACAAGTTCATTCCTGGATCGGTCCCAGAGAAGCCTCCAAGACAGCTCCACATGTGGGCATGTCCTTCAGGTGTCAGAGCCCAAGGTCAATAAAGCTTTGCTTCTCTTCAGCCAAACCATATCGTCTCGCACTGAAGTACTAKAGCGACTATTTGGTTTCCAGCTGCTAATTCTTTAATGAAATCAGAGTCACTAACAGAATGGAACAAGTTCTGCTTTGGTGACATTGTGTCAAGGCAGAAGTCAGTGGTCCTTTAGGGGGGTACCAGAAAAAAAAATGAGTTTCTTTTAATTCTGGTTAACCAATTAAAACTGGTGGGAAAGCAATCTGACAAAAGCCCCCTCATTTGAGAGCATCTGTCTTTAAAAATTGTCTGCAAATTACTGCAAACCACACAAGCTTCAATGCAATGTGGTCAGCGCACCCATCCAGTGGCACATCCCCAGCAGATCTGAACYTAATAAAGCACCCTCCTCCACTGCCCCTCTTCAGGAGGAAATATCTAGCACGGTGTATAAACTTCCATGCATTTCTCTCCAGGCTCATGATTTTTCTTTCTCTCTCTACCAAGAGGACACAGTTTGGGGCCTGAGGAGTCAGGGATGGCAGGGGCCCTGGCAGAGTCCCAGTGGATGAGGGGACGTGCGGTCAACGCACCCATCTCCCCTGAAGAGCCCTCACATTCTCCCTGTTGCTGGTTGCAYGGGTGCCAGCACCGATGTGCACATGCAGGGTCCCCACGAGCGCAAACCCGGCCCRGCAGCTGCTCCCATTCACACCTCGGCCATTGGTTCCCCTCCAAAAGGTGAAGTCCTCTCTGTGCACGTGCACGTTTTGGACAATGCAAAAGCAGAAACGCATCTGAAAAAAGCTTGCATTTGAAAGATAATCCTTCCCTAGTTAAAGAGAACATCGGTAGTCGTACAAGCAAAACACCAAGTTAAACGACATAAATAACAGTTACATGGCATAAGCCTACCATTCCAACAAGGTTTCAAATGCAAGAACCAAACAGAGCTTGAGCAACTGATGCAAAATGAGGAAGAAATCCCTTTTATCTGCAGGGGAAAGGAGGCACCCATCAGGCACTYATTAGCCTCCTGACGGAAGAATTAAGATCAGCAGATCCAAACTGATGTCCTTGCTTCTAACCTAGCCTTTGCTGGCTGGCCGGGTACTAACTAGGGAAGATGACAGGTAAAGCAGAGCACACTGCCCGCTTTTGCCCACACAGAAGCTTTAAATGGACACCAGCTGTTAATTCCTTTCTACATTCTTTACATTTTTTGGCCAACTCCCGACAAGACTAACAGAAACCTTTCCCCTTAAACTTTCATCTGATACATAGATAACATAGCCAGGAGTTTTCAGGCAAGGAAAARAAATATATATCATTATTGGTTTAATTTAAGTGCATGCTTGTAGGTCTCCAGTGCATCCCTTCCCTTTGAAATGGGTTAGGGAGCCTTAATGTCATCTAAATTAAGTCAATTTGTTATTCAGGGCATTCATGACCAAACAATTTGAGATGCATCCTGCAAGGAAAATGCATACAGGCCAGAATTTAAAGCCTGGGAAACAAGATGATGCATCCATCATCTTGTTTGCTTGGAAGCAATAGTCCAGAAAAGCTACATCTTAAATAACTTGGGTCATTATTTCAGTTCTCCGATGTTTGGGCTATGGTTAAGTCTTCTTTCAGAGGTGTTTCAGTGCTCATTCTTATCTGCTGCTTTATTTAAGACTGAGATATTTGACATTTTGTATGAGATATAGTGATAACTCTTTCCAGTGTGACAACCTAACAGTTAGAGCATCGCCTTACACCCTTCTGCCCCCCTCTATGCAGAGGGCTAAAATTCTTGCAGTGATCTAAGCTGGCTTTACAGGACCCCAACATGCTTCCCCAGCGCCCCAAGGTACTAACTGTACTTGTGAGGAGCAGGAGAAGAGTAAAATGAATCTATGAATCTATATTTTTTTAAAGCAACTGAGTCACACCAAGTCAAAACAGCAAAGCTTGATTTGAAACATCTTSGGAGCTTCTGACACCACCATGTATTTTCAGTTACAAAAACGTTTGGCCTTCGCCACCTCATATCTTCTACAGCTATGTGTCACCCACACTTCTAAAGACACCTAGTAAAGCAAGGAAATAAACCAAACGAGGACATTTGGCTCCTTCAAAATATCCAACTCTTGTCATTGGCACCTGACTAGAAAACCGCTTCTGGCAACATGTAAATACTGATGCATTTAGATACTGATGTTTTCCCAACCTCGGATAGGGAAGGAATGGAAATCAGGTTGAAGCAATGCAGCAAAATAACGTAATGATTTGGTCCAAGAGCTTTATGGTTCTTTGCACTGAAATCGCAGGGAAAAAAACACTATTTTACAAAGTATTTTCACAGACCTCAAAATGGATCTTGCAAAGTACTCAGGAAAGGCCACAAGCAAATGCAYTGCATTTCTTTAGCCATTAGGCAGCTCCCTTGGGTGAGCCAGGCTCAAAGCAGAGAACCTGCCCTCACCTCCTGGGGAGGCACTGCATTCAGCATCAGAAACCAAAGAAAAAGCAGCACAGAGCAAGGATACGCAAAAGAACTGATTAATCCTTCATTTGGATTTCTTTTTTTTTGTCCGGGAAATAGATCTGCAGCTGGCAGGTACCCAAGCCAACAGCTGCATTGCTTTTCTACTTCCACAAACACTCTAAAAGTTAGCCAAAACCCTGTTTGTGCTGGCAAACGCCCAAGATTTTATTATTATGTACTATTAGTTCATAGTGAGAAATGTGCACTTTGGAAAAAAAAATCCATAGAGGCTACATAATTGGATACAGATGTTAAAGATTTATGAAGCCCTATCCACTGTGCAGTATCTTACATATTGTTTTTATCACCTGTTTGCTCTCCGAGTTTTTAATAAGATAACTATGCCTGCTATCCTTGAAGAATATTCTAGAATTTCTCTTTCAAAAACAAATAACTTCTGAGCTCCACTTGCTTCCTCTCAGCAACAATCTCTTTTTATTAGCTCAGTATACACCACTCCTTACTCGTCTCCTATTTAAGTAAGAGTTTCACTATTGTTTTCTCTATCTGGCAGCTTCTGAAAGCAATCAGGCACAGTGTTTCATCCTGACTCAATTCCCCTCTCCCCAAGCACTAATCCTAACACATCCCCAAAAACCTTGCGTCCAGAATCCGGGATAAAATATCGTATCATCCTGAAGACACTGTGCCAGTTAAATACCTCATCATTTTCACCATCTTTTTTCTATTTAGGCATGGATGATGTTTGCTCAGCCTCTTTGGGGACTATTACTTTTCCAGTCTTCACGCAAATGTCCGAGCTTCAGTGAGGCCAATAACATTCAGGTGAAGCTGCCTACAAAAGTAACCCAGTCCTAGCCGGATTTCCAAGCATTGGCCTATTTTTTTTTTCCAACAAAACATTTCAAATTTGAAAAATATCAATACAGAAATAAAAGCTCCAGAAAAACCACTGGCATTTTTCATAACTTACGTGTAATGGCTTTGCCATTTTAAATTACATCACAAGAGCTTCTCTTTCCATGCATGACAGCATAACAAGGTAAGCTCACACGGATACTTTGCAAGAATTTATGGAAGAAGATAAATCACAGGAAAGGTGCCAGTAATCTCTGCAAACCAGGGCATGCAAGCGCTGACATTTCTGCTCCGGTGCTGCGAGCCAAGAAGTAAGCGGCTGCCTCCCCTCGCCTTCCTTGCCCTGAGCACAGAGTGACTTTGCAGGATAACCTGACATTTCCTTTCACCTTTCCCACAGTCCACAGCTGCTGATAAACCCTTCCTGAAAAATGATTTCATCCTTTCCGATGATGTGGCTTATACAACCCAGGGAAGGCCGTGGCCTCATTACGGATTTAGACATCCAGTTCCCATCTGAAAAAAAGTAGATCTGGTGAAGTTGGGAAGGCCTGAAAAAGGTCTGCAGAGACTTCTCCCTACATCTCCCACAACTCTGAAATAGGCTTTATCAGGCACAGTTGTACTTTTAGCTCAAAAAAAGGATTCTTTTTTTCTATTTACACTCCTCCTTTCTCCAGCTGGCTGGTGTGATGGATGCCCCCATGTCACGTACACCCACCAGCTCCACACGGAACTTCCAGAAGGAGATGGAGGGAGCTGGTGGCTTCTGCCCAAATTTCTCTTCCACCCTAGGGAATTCAGATGTCCTAAAGGAGATGAGAAGCACGGAAACATTCTGTTTTACATCATGAAAGACCTTGCCATGAATGAAAAGCCAATACTTCTTGCTTAAAAAAAAATGTCCTTTCATTGTAAATAAATGAAGTGAGGAAACACATCTACTACATACTGACTCTATTCCTTGAATAGTTTCTGATAAGCTGCCTTCCTCTCTTTCCAGCTGATGGACCAATGGCCTGAAATCAACAGCCAGTTTAATCTGATTTATTGTTCCCTTCTAATGTATAAGCAGTTAATATTTTGTTGCTTTACTACACGGCTCAGGATCTATGGACAAAAGATGTTGTTTTTCCTCCACCTCTGCAGAGACCCTCAAGTTTGCACAAAACTGTAGCCTAAAGAATAGAATTCCACTGATTTTTTTTTTTTCCAGAGGGAGTATTTTTGTTTTCCATATCAGATCTGAATCTCAATAACCATCTCCTAGGAGGACAGAAATGCTCTAGCGTGGTCTTTACGGCTGGTGGTGCCAAGGATCACTGCAGATCGGGTTCCTTGATCCACTCTCCCGGCATTCAGAGCTTGCTATGGAAACTCTCCACCTCTTCCGGACTCAGAAAAATGGGAGGGCCTCTGATTATCTTGCATTATGGAAATACACAAAGTGATTCCTAGGTAGAATATAACTGAGCTCACCCGATCATCTGTCCTGGACATTAAATTTGTCAACAATCACCCATCTTGGACATTGAACAGATTAATTCTTAGGCCAATACAGTCATATTTACCATAATAAAAGAATAAAAAATTATTTAAAAAGAACGAGGTACAGCCAGCTCATGGACTGTACAGCATGTTCAGCCATGATAAAGCAAATCCCATTCCTTGACTGCCTTGAAATGGAGGAGATCGACTGAAGAACAAACTCCAACATATTTCTTGTTGATTAGGGGTAGAACCTATCCAGGAAAAAAAAAAAAAAAGACAACCAGGATGCCATTTCCTTGATTTATTGGTGAGGGGAACAAGAAAAAAAAAAAAAAAAAAAAAAAAAAAAAAAGAACATGTACTAAATTTCAGCCCTTAAGAAGGTCCTAGAGAGCTCCCATCAGCAGGGAGATGGGGAATTTGGCTACCTACAAGGCAGGAAGGGGTCTGACCTGGTGCAATGCTTTCAGCATATACATTGCTTTGCCAAGCTGGCTTATCACGTAGCAAATTTAAAATAGCTATACCTAACTGGAGGAACACAGTAACACTTTGCCACACGAGCTATACCCGAGTATGGAACTTGACATTACAAATGCAAATGCCTGAACTTGCAAAACAGAAGTGCTTTGCCTCTCCAATTAAAGTCAAGAACAAGGCCCTGGAATAAAGCGATTTTTTAAGAAAATAATAATGGCAGCTGTTTTGGAGCATGACAGGGTAATATGGTGAGAAAGGAAAGGCTGCACACCCGTGGTAGAGCCTTAGCTGTGGTTTAAAAGTTAAGATTCATTTAAGATTTACAACCGCAGATTTACAGTAAAAAATATGCGCAAACAGCCCCCTAGCAAAGAGTGCTAAGCCTGATGATTTTCTACCTAATGACTGTTTACTACTCCGTCCCTTTTAACTGCCTGGCAGCTCCCCAGATCTCCTCRCTTTCCCTTTCTCCCACACACCCGTGCGGGCAGCCATGTTGTGTGAAGAGAAACCCCAAGGGGGGAACCTGCTCCCGGCGTCTCTCCAGGCTCTAAAAGCATCATCTCCACAGGGAGATCCTGAGCACTGCTCCACTTTGCGAGGGAAAGAAAAAAAATAAAGACAAAAAAAGGTCAATTTTAACATTGCCAATAAGAATACAGAGAAGAAAATCAATCAAGCAATGGAAGAGTCTTCCTTTTCTAGGACTTCAAAATGGCCATRGGGTTTACAGATTTAGAAGCGGTGGAACTCGTTCTTTCGCTCTTAGTAGSAATAAATCTTTAAAGCACCATACAGTGCGGCCCCAGCACTTGTTTCAACTAACGTTTGCTGTCATTTGACATCATTAAAATGGATCAATTATTTGTGATCAAAGCTCCCTGCTCCACGTCCAGCTGGGTTTCCCTTGTGGCTTGTGCCCCCTTGGGAAAAGAACAGCTCCCCTCGTTAGCAAGAGCACAGCGGTGGGAGCTCGACACCCCGCAAGGCCTCCCATGCCCAAGGGCCCGGCGCTGCTGCCTGCACCCTCCCTGGATGTCCCCGAGGGCCCCATCCCATTTTCTCCATGGGCACCACCAGCCGCTGCAGCAAGAAATGGTGYCCGAGAGTCAAGAGGGCTTTAATGGAGCAGCTCCCAGCTCCGAGGCCTCGATCCCCCGCCGCAACGCACAGCGGGAGGCAGCAACATGGGCAGACACGGCAGCTCCCGGAGCCACAATCCCAAACACGGGGTGACTTCCACGTGGCTGCTCTGTCCCTTCACCGCACAGCAACCGGACAGGAACATCCCAGGATCCTGAGGTGGGTAAAACCCCCTCTGCTCCCAGCACGACGTCAGAGACCCCTTTCTCTAGGCATCATGGAAAAAGGGAGGTTTAAACTCAGAGCRAGGAGAGCAGCTGCCACAGGAATAAAACAGAAATGTCACCAGCAATCACTGAAATCAATATTTCAAATGAAATCAGTCAGGCCCATATTTAAATTGGGTAAGGCGTAATTAAAGCAAGCTTATTTGGGACAGTAAAACCAGAAAATTTCTGGATCAGTACATCTTCCAAAGCAAATATTAATAGACTGCTCGAAATGCGTGATCCATGAGTAAGGAGCTTTAATATAAACCTCGGGATTACACTGTGCTAGCTTTTTGATTATTATGCTCTATATTAAAAACCGTGTGCTGTGAAGATACCAAGGGGTTAAGCCAGACATCATCATCATCATCATCATCATCAGATGCACCGTTGACGGCTTAGCCTTTCCTTTCCCTAGGGATGTCGCGTTCACCTCCGCACATGCAACAGCAGGTACCGTGGCAGGACAGAGCCCCGCGCCGCAGGTGGGATTTTACACAAAACCTCTGTGTAAGCGACAAGCTCACGGCGATGCAGCCCTGASAGGGGCTTCACAGCTCCTGCGGCGGCAGCGGAATGACCCCCGTTTCCTTCTGGGATGGTCCGTTCGGTTGACTCCATCTTGACTCGGTGCCACGCAGCGACTCAGCCATTTTAATTCCTGCGTGGCCACCGCTGCCTTCCCTTGCGTGGCAGGGGAGCGCTGCGTGCCCCGCGAGCAGGAGCCTCCCCGCACAAAGCCCACGCAGGGGAAGGCAGCCTGGGTTTCGGCAGAGGCGGAGGGGAAGGAGGTGAGCGGCGGGACCGCATCCATACAAACGCAGGCTGTTCACAYCCTCCCTGCCTTTCCAAACAGGCATCTCAGGAAGAACGCTGCAATGTGGTTCCCTCGAGAGGGTGGTGCTGGCACAGACAGGCCCCGGAGAGCTACSGCGAGCTGCCCAGGCGCGGAGGGCGCACCGGGAGGCAGGTGGGATCGCAGACACCTGCGGGCAGTGCGGCAGGGGCGGCCAAGCGGGCAGCCCCCAGCAGCGCCCCGCGGTCACGGAGGGCCGTGAGCCCCAGCGCGCAGCCCCGCAGGGCCCTGCTCCCCCGGGAGTCCCGGGCACCCTCCGCACATCCGAACCCTGAAGGTCTCCCCGCTGCCTGCTCCCCATGCAGGAGATGGAGGCAGACGCAGCGCACAGGACCCCGCTCCGGCGCCGTGTTTGCCAAGCAAAGGGCGACGCTCCGAGCGCTGGAGCCRCCGCGGCGCGGTCTGGAGCCTCCCGCGCCCAGGCAGGAGCTGCCAGCGGCGCAAGAGCCCCACAAGCACCCCCCGCAACCCGCAAGGGTGTATTCCACTGCATCATGCTGCTTTTGGAAGGATGTCAAGAGAAAGGTTACCTGCAGAATCCAGAGCTTGTGCTTCTGCCGTACTGCAGTGCTATTACTTGCACTCCTGCAGCATTAGGAGGGGCTGCCTGCAGCTCGCAGAGGCTGGCCAAGATGAAATGGAAATGAAACAGTAAATTCTTTCAAACGCTCATTTCTGACATTCCACTGAACTTATGCAAGTTGCAGGCAGACAGAGCGCAGCCTCTGCAGGGTAGCAGCGCATCAGSAGGAAACAAGCCCTGGGCAATGGGTGAATCTACGTTATCCCTTCTCGTGCTTGTTCCTCTGCAGCTGCCTCAAGTCCAGTCCCTTCCTTGAGATGTTGCACATGAACAGTGCACACTTAGTTACTGCCTAAAAGGTGCTGGGGCTCTAAAAACATTCTGGTCAACCATGATAAAAAGACATTTGTGCCGACTACCACATTCTTGTTTACCAAATACATGTAATAAGACTAGCAACAAAAACACGTCTATTATGCAAACAGCARCAAACATCAAATGATAGTATTAGTGATCAGAAATTTTAATTTAATCCATCCGGAACAGACTGTGGAAGGACGGACCCAAACAAGCCATATTTGACACAGATAGATTAGACAGATGGCACTGTATGGCATAAAGGGGATTTGTGTTTGCCGGACTTTGATAGGGCTGAATTACTTAGGAGTTGCAAGGGCACAGCAGAGTTATGCTACATATTCCTCCAAGATTAAATGCTCATTAAAACTTCATACCCTTCAAAATAATCCTATATTCTGTGCTACAAAGTAGGGACTATTTTGCAAATAGTGGGCTGCCACAACTTACAGCCCATGAATTCATGCAGGAAAGAATGGGAAGTTACCAGAAAGGTGAACAGAAATCCTGACTTAAAATAAAAAATGTATATCCATGGAAGCTGCTGGAAGCACTTCCACAGCAGAAGGCAGGCAGCACAACAGCTCTCTTGTGCTCCGCGCTCTCCTTCGCCAGCAGCTGCTATCAGATTCGCTCAGGACCCTGCCTGCTGAAGCACAACGGTAAAGATGTTGTTATTGCAGGAAACGCAGGAGGGGGCGAGACCCAAGAGCGCTATCACGTTCCTGGGGACTATCCAATCCCGAGGTAACGCTGGGAGCCAACGCGTATGGCAGCAACAGAAACACGGAGCACAGACAGGGATTTAAAACAGGCCTTTTTCCCCAGCGAAAAACTGTTTTTCTGTAGGTTTGTGCCATTCTGAGAGCTGGCAGAGCCCCGTCTCCAGCTGCTTGCCGGACACCCGGTGCCCTGTGGGCACAGGCTGGCAATCRGAACCATCCGGAGCACTCGGAGCGACACCACCCGTGGCCAGAGGGCGCGGGAGGCTGCACAGCGACCGTGGCACGAGGGCAGCAGCCGCCAGTGAACCCAGCGCCTCCGCCAGCGCGTTCAGGGCCAGCAGCAAACTGCGGCGGCAGCAGCAGCAAACACCAAAGCCCACAACCATTCTAACCCCCAAGGTCACGACGTCTGCAGCTCCTGGCGTGCCCCAAACACAAACGGTACCGTTAAGAACCAAGCGGCTTGGTGTAAAGGAGACCTTTAGCACTTCTTTTGAAATGTCTCTTTTGGCCTGTCAAGTGTGAGGCCACCTCCGTCTGCAGGCCATGCTGTCTCACCAGCACCTGTGCCCCCACAGCCTAGTTCAAACTACGGACAGCGATTCGTTTCTGTATGTATTCAAGCCAAGCAAACTCCCTCTAGCGTGAGGAGAGGCAGAAGTGTTGGCCCTGAGGGACCCCAGCTAAGGCCAGCAGCTCCGCTGGCATCAGCGGGTGAGCTGCTCCACAGAAAAAAACCCAGCTAATTTAGAGATGCTGAATYAAGAGTGGAAAAGTGCGTCATGGCACGTCACGATAGCCACCAGGGTCGCTGTTAACCAGGACCACCCCGTGCAGGCTGCACGTGCGACCTGCCATGAGAAGCCCTCCGCTCAAAATAGCCTATTGTTTTCCTGGCATTTGGGCAGCGGGATCAGGCCCCAGCACCTCTCAAGGCTTTGAGTTTGTATTCTGTTTGGAGAGCGAGTTTTGTCACTGGTTACAAMCTTTGCACTGCTGCCACCACCTTGACACCCAGGGACGTGATCCCAGCCACCCTTCGGAGAGGCAGCAGGGAACGCAGAGCAAGTGCCAGGCCGGACATGGCTCTGTTTGGGACAACATCCTTCTCCAGGTCTCTTTTCCAGGAGGGCTGTAGCTAGGGATGCAAATAAACCTGACAGTCAGGCTGCTTCCCAGCTGCTTCATCCTGACATTAAGTTGATAAGCGAAGCATTACTGCTGCCCTCCTGCTTCCCCACACCAGTCAAGCTAGAAAGCAGAACAGAAGAATCTCTTTTCCACTTTGAAGTTCAAAGGCAATTAGAAGAACATTAGTCCTATCACTCACCTGGCCCAACAGGATTATACGGACAAATTAGATTTTCTTTTTACAGTAGATGACAATTCAATGACTCATTTTGGCTAAGCAGTGTTTGTTGAAAGCCCTTCTAGACTCCATTTCCATGATAAAAGGTGTGCATTGTTTGGTTTCCTTCCTAGTCTCATAATATCGTTAAGATGACAGTCAAGCCACATAACAAGTGCTTTTTTTTTCATTAAGTACACAATGGTCATTTCTGTTTGCTTGTCCTTTATTTTACCCTAGAGGAAACTCTCCTTTCCGATGCCTTTTTCTGTCGGTGACAAGCTTAGGGAAACCATTTTGCTGGAAGAGTGTCTTTGCTGTTATATTTTACATTAAATTAAGGTACAACAGCATCACCCGCTCACCTTTCCCGTGTGTCTCCTGGCCACACTGGGGCTGAGGCTATCGGTGCTCAGCACGCACGTCCAGCCTTGCTGAGTCCACCACATTCCTACCAAGGACACGCACCCAAATCGCTCCCACCCTGTCGGTGGCCTCCCCAAAACAATTAGTGGTTTGCTGCAAATTTCAGTCCTGCTGCCGTAACCACGCAGGGCTGAACCACAACCCTGTGCCAGCCGAGCAGGGAGCTGCACTGCCTGCCCCCCCAGCCACCGCTTTGCACCCCCTTGCTCCAAAATCCAGAGCAGATCCTTGTCTCTGCGAGGCCCGGCGAGGGGAGCTTTCTATTCCAAATCTATCTTTTTCTTCCATGCTCCTTCTGGGGTGTTATTTCTCCCATTTGATTTGAGATCCCCATCACGTTGCTGCATTTCCTGCTGCTCTCCCACCCACTTGTACTCTCCGCTCAGCAACACCAGCTGAAGCAGCAGGGCTCAGGAGCCCGCRTTCACCTCCCACGTCGCTTCAGCCTCGGCATTGGAATTTCACCGCGCTGCTGCCTTCTCCGGCAGGGTGAACGGAGGGATCTCTCTCTGCACAGCCACTTCAAGTGCTGCAAAGGAGGGCTAATGTCTAAATATAGGAACTGAAATGGGAGTTGCCTACTCTAGCCAGGCACTGAATTTATGATTTGCCCCCACGGTGCAGAGATCTGTAGAGAGGCACTCACAGGAGAGGCTGGGACATGGGCAATTCTGCACGCAGGGCTCACGGCYCCTGTGCCACCTTGGATTAAGCTTGGAAAAGAAAGACAGAAAGAGCTTGGGAGGTTTATGACAGGCTCCCTCAAAAACCCCCRTGCAGCAAAAGCCTGAGGTCAGTCCTCACAGATCCAGCTCCTGCTCCCAGAGGGAGCACCTTTCTTTATCAYGCCTGAACATTGTTTAGGAAAAAAAAAAAGGCCTTTTTAAGATATTAAGAAAAAGCTACAGCTAAAATTAATTAGAACTTGATTAAAAATCCCTTCACACACATTTCTTTTTGCAGTTGTTGTTTGGTTTCCTTTTCCTCCCATACTTAAGATTTCAAAGCCTTCTCCCCGTTTTTGTTGATGCTTTGCAGATGGCCTGTAGCCCTCCCTGTGAACCCAGCACTCAGGAACAAGCCATAAAGCCCTTTTCTTCTTTCTTTTTCTTTTAAAAAAAAAAGGAAGACACAAGTGTAAAAGCACAGTGCTAACACTAATCAAGCCGATTCACTCCTGACCACTCCACTCAGCCCCACGTAGTCCCTGGCACATCCCGCAAGCTGCCTTGCAAAGCCGCTGTCACCATCACGGCACCCAGCAAACACCTTCCTGCACCCAGCCCGAGCACCACGGCCTGGCTCCACCATGAGCAAGCAGCATCAATAGTGCCAGCTGCCCAAGACGAAGACCACACTGCTTTCCCAAGCACATCACACTTCCCAAAAATTTGGTCAAGATTTTCTTGGTTCTTCTGCCCAACCAACACCAGCATCGAAGGAGAAGGAACGGGCTGTTAATGCAACTGCTACACAATATTATTGTTCAGAAGAAAATAATAGGTTGCAACAAGTTTGGATACTAATTTTTGAAGCCATAAGATCACTTCCTTTAAACGCAGCACTAGGAGCAGGGGCGTTATCAGGCACAAAACTTGACAGTTCCAGTACCTTCCTCTGCCTGCACATCCATAAAGTCCACGTGTCCCAATGCCAGAACCAACATCTGTGACCCACCCTGAGCACGGCAGCCTCCAGGGCCACATCCTTGCACCCGAGAGCCCTCCGACCGGGCAGCGCCAGAGCCACCGGCACTGCTCCCTGGGGCGCTCCCTGCCCTCCGCGCCAGGCGCCCGCAGAGGTGCCAGGCTCTGCCAGGGAATTCCTGCTTTGCTTCCCAAGCGGCAACGAGGAAAGCCAAAGACCAAGACAGACTGACAACAGAAGGGAGCAGGAATTCACTGACAGCAAAAACCAGAAACTGTTTGTTTAAAACAAAATATTCCAATATTGAGTCAAATCACTCGGAAGTATATAATAAAGTATATAATATAGTTAATTTKTAACCATACAGCTAAAGTCAATTAAAAAAAGGAAAATAAAAATACAATCTTCACTTTTTTCATCTACTTTCAAGAAAAAAAATAGCCAACGGTCTTAAGGGAATAAACGAGATATACAGTTACCCAAGGGACAGCTTTTGCATTTTTGAAGCTTCCTGGGCGAGACGCTGGGAGTTGCCCAAGGGCCGTCCCGCTGCCTGCCAGGCAGCCCCACGGCTGCCCCGCTCCCCGGCCTGCCTCGCAGCAGCGACCTGGCCCCGAACAGGGCAGAAAAGAGACCAGCAACAGGTACAGAAATAAACTGTACATTTAACGTCATTAACCAGCATCACAGCTCTTCTATCAACATTTATTTGGAAGGAAACAGTGAAAAATTGAATTACGTTAGATGTCTGGAAGGAGCATGAGGAATAAACACAGATCCAACATTGTCTACTTTCTTTATATACAGAAACAGCAAGATGGTGTGATATTAAATAAAGATACACCTAGCATGTCAGCCCCAGTGCATCCCAACAGAAGCCCAGTGTCTCCTCGGGATCTTTGTGCGTCACACAGGCTACTGAAAATTTATTTCAGAAAYCTGTCCAAACGGGTTTATTTTTTATCCTGGGACTGTTTTTCTCCCCYTTCTACTGCTTTTAAAGTCATAGGCTGTGGATACTTAAGACTTACTGACAGTCAAGATGAAATCAACCCAAATCCCCGTTGACTTCAGTGACGCCACACCAAGCCCAGCTGCAACAGACACCTGCAGAACGAGCCCTGTACTGCACTTTTATGTATAAAGATGATATGACTTCAAAGTAGGGTATTATTGAACCACCTGAAATGATGGAACAGGCACCACCCTCTCCAGAAGCATCAGYGTTTGATGGGTCACAATGGAAGATTTTGTGTGCTCACCATGTTACGGTGATGGTATGTATGTATGTTATACATTCAGAAACCCTGGTATTAGCRCAGAGAAGTTTCTCAAGCCCATAAAGAGCATACAGAGATAATCCACAAACAAAAAGTTAGGATAAATTTGTTTAGRTTCTTTTGAAGTAATGTCTATTTCAGAGAAGGAAAAGGGAACATTTCTTCCACTGGAAACTGGTATTTGATGGCAATTTTCTAAGGTTTGTCATTGAACAGGTATACTGGGGGAGGCCTTAAGTGGTCGGAATTAAAATAACTCCCGCGGGGCAGGGGAGCYCTGGATCGCCCTGGGAGGGCAGAGCAGCGGACAGCCACGTGAGAGGGCCGCGTGGCTCCTGTGCGTCACCCACGCAGGCGGTTACGTTACCTGCATCCAGGTGCCATCACAAGTGGTCAGATACGGAAGCGGTCGCGACTTCCATGCTACTTTGAAAAATAGGATTATAATGTGTCATACTGGATCAAAACAGAAAAGCTTTTCATTTGTGCAAGGAATTCAACTAACGTCTCTAGATGTGCTCACTAGGACCAAGCTGCTTCTTCAAAATAACAACAAGATCAGAGCGCTTTGCAGCAGCAGTCCCTGAAGACCTGAAAATAGTCCATCCTCAGCCCACTGCAGTCAAGCACTATCAGCACTTCGACAGACACATCACAGCTCAAGGAAGCACCTTATTGAGAGCCGGAAAGGCTGGGACCTGGGGGGAGCAGCAGAACGGAGCACAGAGAGGGTGCACTGCCAAGTCCAATGGGCAGATCTACCTCTTGCACAGCCAAGAGGCCTGAAACCTTAATCTTGCACAAGGAGGAGCATGYTCACATCTCCATCGTGTTTCCCACCTCACTGGCACCGCCTCGAGGCCCTCTGGCCCAGCTGACCCCTGAGCACAAGCTCCAGACACCAACACACTCAGAGATCTCATGCTTTTGCACAGACTGCCTCAAGAACTATTTCGTTTATACTGTAAATGCTTCTGACCAACGCGCCACCTATTGCGAGGCACAAAGCGAATTCCAATCACAGCAATTCACAATTCTATTCAGCAATTCACAATCCAATTCTAATCACAGCAATGCATATGAATGACTGTTATGTAACTACTACAAACCCGAGCACAGTTTCAGGACATGTTTTAGTCCGAGGTGAACTGCCCATCTCCAGTTCTCCAATAACATGCTTGGAATGCAATCTGGAAATCCGCCTCCGATAAAGCAGTCATGCCGCCACATAGCTACCATTTTTAAACATTCCCTATCATCAGGCACTTCAGCCTTATAAAACTGTGACATTTTGATCAAACCACAAGACAGAACTATAAAGGTATTTTTGTCTTGCTTTATATGTGCTTGTACGCCCTCATATCTCGCTTCAGAGCATAAGATAACATTACTACCAAGCTACTAAATACCAAAAATGAGATGTGTTTATATCGGAATACGCACAAGACTTCTAATGGTACAAAATTGCTGCGGGCGCCGGTCTAATTGAGTTTGCCGRAAATTAAGTTGGGGCCCAAAGCTCTTCCACGGTCCCTTGGCACCCTGCCTTTGCTTGCAACAGCCAGGAGTTAAAAAGGAAAACAGCCAGCACTGGTGTTGGGGCACCYGGCTGCTCTACGAATCCTCCTTAAGGTGACACATAGGTTGACGGCGCCATCCCGGGAATCCGAGGAACTCGGCGACTCTGGGAGCGCTCGCAGCGGGCGAAGCCACTGCAGGCCCCAGGGATTCCCATTATTTTCGGCCCTTGGACAACAGCTGTGGAAACATCCCTAGCACGGCCGGCACACCCACATCCAGCTCTCCCCAGCACGTCCACGTGCTCCTCACCTGCCACCCCGCCTCAGCAAGCCGACCCCTGGGTCTCTCCCTTAAAACAAGACCCTGGTCAAAGTCATTAGATCTCTGGTTTTCCTCCATGAGTCACCATCACCAGGAGATATCTGAGCAAGCATCTCCCACACCTGCAGCAACCCTGCAGCGCATCTGACCGCTGATCTCGGTTGCACACACTCCAGCAGCGTAATCTCAGTCGGGATTTACTACCTGATCAGGATTACTCGGGCTAAAAACACAGATAAGATAAGAGCTATGTGCTCCATCTCACTCACACCTCTCCATAAAGAGGGTCTCGCCAGCCTTGGCTCCAAGAGTTATCTGCTGACATTCTGGTATCTTTTGACCATCCTTCTTTTCCCGATGTGGTTGATAACTGTAGCAGAACAACRACGATTGATCCCGGATACATTCTTCTGCACATTTTTATATGACAACGATTGAAAACCTTGAGCTGCAGCCTGTGACACTGCAGACCAGCCCAGCCTCACATGTTGGGATGTGGCTGTGTAACTTGGCAGGCCTAAG
Source organism: Nothoprocta perdicaria (assembly GCF_003342845.1). Lineage (NCBI taxonomy): Eukaryota > Metazoa > Chordata > Aves > Tinamiformes > Tinamidae > Nothoprocta > Nothoprocta perdicaria. The sequence continues at coordinate 1,701,575 of NW_020454461.1, forward strand.
GAGGACTCAAATTTTTTTTTTTTCTTTTTTTTTTCTTTTTTTTAAGCACTGCAGGGAAGAAAAATCATGATGCAGCAACAAGACTAAGCAGAGCAGGCCCTGCCTCTGTGACTAAACAAATTGAAGGATGCAGCAGAGAGTTACATTACCAGTCTGGCAGTCAGTCTCTACTGCATTACAGTTACTCAAATATTTGTCTGGGTCAAATATATCTAATACTTGTTGGTATATGTTTCATTTACCTGGAAGTCATCTTACTCTTGTTTGCCTGGCATAGAACAGAAACAGATCTCTAAAAATAACCTACATCCATCATCTTTGCAGTCCTCGGGGCAGTGTAATGTTTTATTAGTCATTATTCACTTATCTTATTTAAACCACACAGCCCTGGAAATGGCATTGCCTCCTCGTACGGAGCGGAGGTGAGGGGGTACAAAACAGAAAAAAAAATGAAGAAAACCTCGGCAAAACACTGCTGTATTTCTCTCTTTTTGCTGTATTTCTCTCTTTGCCCTTTTTTCAGCCGAGTCTCGCGCGAGCCCCGCTGCTCGGAGCGGGATCGTGAGCAGGAGGCCGCTCCGCACGCGGGCGACGCGGAGCTACGGGGCCGCCCCGGCGGGAGAGCAGGGCCAGGGAACCCCCCGGTGCCGGCTCCTCTGCCCCTTTTGCCCTGCATCTCATCGCCCCATGTCGCTCCCACCGATGTTCTTCCCAATGGCACCCCTCTTCCAGGATCCAACACGGATCCGGAGAGGGGCCTTTCCCTGCGTCCTGCCGCAGGGATCCGCCTGCTGACTCAGCAAGGCCGGCCTTGCCCAGCCCCCGCTTCCCTCCGCTATCCCATTTAGACACCAACTCATCCCCTTGCCGTAGGAAACTAATTTAGGCACCACAGGTTTTACGTTTAAATGGCTTACGGCAACGGCTAAAGCTGCACGACGAGATCCTCCCGTTGACAAACTCGACACGGGGCTGAGAATCAAACACGCTTATTTTTACCCTTAAACAAAACCATACAGCATCTCCTGCGAGTAAGCCACTGCTCTTTTCTAATATCCAAGGAGCAATTGCTTGCATGCAGCGTCTTGGACCAAAACCCCAAGCAAACCCCCAACAACCAGCATGGGAACATCTGGGCCTACTGAATTGACTCCTCTCTGTCCTGACGCCTCCAGACAGCTCAGGACACGTTTTTGAAGACACTGCTGCTCAGCTATACCAAGGCACAAACAAACCCGTCTCACTTCTCACGCAGATAATAATGACGATTATATAGATATTTTCCCCTAAGTCTAGACTGTTTTGGCTTCACTTCTACAATTCAATGCAGTTATTTTCCTTCTCACCTGAATTCCTACATTTCCTCGGGTTAGAGATGTCAAGGGAGGACCAAAAAATTCTTAAGACATAAATAGAATATATATCAAAAAAAAAAACAAGAAAAAAAAAGAAAAAGATTGAAAAGACTGAAGCCTCAGTCTATGATCCATTTTTAGGAAAGAATTTGTGCTAAAATGAGGTAAGTGATAACTTTCCAGCTCTCCTGTTATCCCGCGTGCTATTTTAGGGCCGGTGTGACTGCATCCGTGCTTGTCGCATAGCCCTGCTTCCAATCTCCTGGCAGCCCCCCAGCACATTCCAGGCCGGAGCGCGCGGGGCCGGGATGCAGTCCCACCTCCCGCTCACACGCATGGATTCAGAGCCTCCCACATGGGCCGACCCACCCTGGACTGGCAAGAGGGCACTCAGCACGACCGGCCTTTGAATGAGAAAAAYAACCAGGAAAAGCTTCTCCAATGCCAAAAAAACATGAGCTGAGCAAAATATAATGGGCTCCAGTGCTGGTTTTATCAAACTTAAGGCCCAGTTTTGAACTGGTGCAAATCAGCACAGCGCCACTGAAGTCAAGGTGATTATTTAGCAAGCTGAATTTGGCCTCGTTATTTAAAACTGCAGTAAGAATAGGGTACTTTAAAACAAAAGGTTAAAAACACAAAGTTAGCTATTAATCATATCGGAATTCATTCATCTTTGACTACCATGAAATAGTAAAGAATTATGCGTAGTATTACGTGCAGGAAAAAAAAATAGTATTTCAAGTTACTAAAATAAAGCAAATGTTAACTTAACTAGGATAGGGAAAGGAGCCAAATGCAAAGTATCACCAGCTTAAGAAATAATTAAAAATTATCTTTTATCACATACGGAGCGTACATAATTTTTGAATAAGGAATTGCCTTAATCACCTTACCTGAGGTGAACTGCAGCTTGCTAGTTTAAAACCCAATGTTTGCAGCCAAGGACCTGAGTCAGGCTGCCCAAAGGATGATTCAAATTGCAAGAGATGAGTGTCCCGTGCTCTTCCAGAGCTGCAGCTTAAGCAGCTGAGCAAGAGGCATCYGGAATCAGCGCGTGCTGCTCATGAGCCTTGCTTACACACCTTGGGTGGCCTAAGAGACGGGCTGGGGGAACAGGGCCACCAGACACCCCGACTTCTTTGCCGGCGTCCCCGCACAGCGCGGGCTTCAGCAGCGCACGCGCTGCGGCTCAGCCTCCCACATCCAAACACCCACCGACTTCCACGAGGCGGGTTCAGGCCCAGAGCACCTTTCCAGAGCACAGAAACCAGTCATTTGCTAGGGAGAAGCAAGAGCTGCCCTCTCCAAGCGCAGACAGGGCTGATGAGCCTCCTGCWGCACTGCACGGCAGCTATAAACCTCTCTCCTATCAGCGTATTGCAGCCAGGAGCTCCCCACCAGGGCAGAGCTCTCCAGCTGCACACTGGCTATAGATCACTCCTAAACACTTTAATTAAATATTTGTTTACGGAGAGAAAAGGCAGCAAAAGCCCTTGGGAAGAAAAGCTCATAATTAGTTTAGCTACAGACAAAAGCCAACGCTTCCAAACACGGATGCCCAAACTAAAACCTGTAGGTGTTGAAATAAACTTATCTGCATTAGGTTAATTGAGATACCGTAGGCAGCACCCTTTCCTTTCTAAGCTGAAAAAAAACTTAGGACCTACCCATCATAATTAGAGTAYTTGTGGTGTCTAGGCACTAGGCAAAACTCATTTTGCAAGGGGAAAAAATAATTATTCAGCCCTGCTCCACAAAGCTGCATTTTCTACCCGCGTGGCCGCATGCAGCAGCCACCCGGCAGCTCCGTAAATGCGGCCGACGCTCCCTGCCGTGGGAAACGGGGCGCGTCGCCAGCAATCCCGCTCCGGCAAACCTCAGGACTCCCTGCGAGCAGGCGCGGGAAGTACCAAAAAGTACCCATTCCATAAAACCCTGGAATAAAGCAAACAGAACTGTATCGCATTAACTCGGGATCAAATGCCAGTAACTTACTCCAATAAAAAAAGTCACGAGCAGATCAGAATTACTGCTTGGCACCCGCTGCTCCTCCAAAGGACCCGTGCAGTCCCCCAGGGCCCTGCAGGAGATCCCGAGCAGGCGCTGGGGACAGCGGCACTGCCGGGGGTGACTCCAGTGCCAGCTCCCAGAGAGGCCTGTCCGTCAGGAACGGGAGAAGTTCCGGCCCCATCCCAAATTCRGCAGGGCCTCCGAGTGCCTGGCAGGAGCCCTCGTGTCACACAGCCACCAACAGCTCCAAGAACATGAGAGAGTAGGAACTTCACAAAAGCTTTGCAGGGATAGTCCTTCCCGGTCACAGCCATTTCACACACACTTCATACAAATGAAAATCTGAATTGTGAGATTTCAGCGAAAGAATTATCACGATGGGAAGCTGCAAACGCTTTAGGAAGTCTGCAGGTGCGGAGACGGATGGACACACTTGGAACTGGGTGGTCCTCAGGGACTAAGGCCGGCGAGGATCCCAACAACCACCTGACCCACGTCTTTCTGTGGCTGCATCAGGCGGCAGCCGGACTACCCGCAGGAGCAGGAGCGCCCGCCTCGTCGCGCCGACCGCCTCGGACACGGAGCCCTGCGTGTCCCTCCGCCGCRTGGGCCACGGAGCTGCCCGCAGAACCTCGCGGCTCCTCGCTTTGAGGAGCACCTCCCGCTCCCCTTACACCTCCTGGCAGCTTCCARCAGCCAAACTGGCTCTTTTTAACTGTCTGCACAGCTACAGATCTTCGCCAAGTGGMTTGAATGCACACGCTCTCCTATCAACCCGTTTATGCTGAGGGCTGGCCAGCGAGCCTCATTTCAGRGCCACACTTCTCTCTCACAAGAGCACTGCCTTGTGACCAACAGAACTGGAACCAGTGGCTATTCCAGTAATAAAAATGAGCTATCTGGTACATTGGTCAAATCCTCTTCCTTTTCTGCTGGCTCTTCTTGCAAATCTTCTCCAACAGCAAGCACAGGGATGGGCTCTCCAGCGCTGTGGAAGCTCGTCTTGTTTCACAGCCCTACACGGGCACTGATTGCAAGCACCATCCTCTCAGGAGCAGAAGAGGAGCAGCTGGTGGGCAGCCTTGGRGATGCTAACAAGTGCAGGACACCAAGACTATACCCAAGAAAACCATTCTGAAGTGTCTCATGGATGATGGGCCAAGTCACCCAGCAGGTGCAACCGCAGGACCCGGCCATTTCCTCCCAGGAAAGGGGCGGCGAATGTTCCGAAACCCAGGAAACAGAACTGGCTGCTCCATTTGGAACATSTACCTGCGAACACGGGCCCCGCGGGGTATTTTTAGCCCCGTGAGCCGGGCACTAAGGCGGCACCTCTCCCACCCGGCGCCCGCTCTATTCGCGGCCTCCAGCAGGTGCGCGGGAGCATCTGCGGGCAGAGGGTTTCCTGCCCCGTGGCTCTTTGGTTCGCTTCTCGCTGCCCTCCTGATGTGCTGCGGCTGCCGAACACGTCCAACCACCAGCCTGTTTCCTTTTAAAGTTCCAAGGCTTAGCACATTCGAAGGTCCGCGGAATAAAAATGACTGCGCAGCAGCACCATGTATCTCCCCGGCAGTGCTGGGAACAAGCCAAAGGCATTCTTGGTGTGCTAAAAAAATAGATAGCTTGAAAAAGTATATATACCRGGAGACAAGTAATAGAGTATTCAAAGGATAAAAGTATTCTGAAATGTTCTTAGTTCAACAGCAGAAAAAAAGAAGCCCTTACAAAAGAGTCAGAGAAAAATGTGCTGAAAGAAAATAACTGAAGCCGGTCCTCAACCTTAATGTGTCCTTGGCCACAGGGAGAYGTATGCAGTCCCTGAGCACAAAGATTACAGACAGGTGCCTATCCTTCTCTAATTGCATACGTTTTACTGCATGTGGAAATAACTCGTTCAGATGCAAGCCTACCCTCCCCAGGCAACTTTTCCCAACAACTAGAAACTCTGCTATGAGCTCAACCATCAATTAACAATACACAGGAACATTTTCCCGGTGCAGAGCTGGGCTTTTCAGCAGGGAATGGTCAGTATCAATCAGCTCTGGAATTAACAACACGTTAGAAAACAGAAATAAAGCTGAACAAAGGAAGAGCTGCCTGCTTAGATACAGAGAATCCATTTGACAGCTTTAACAGAGCGAGATAGGTAAGATGGGATCTACTAAGCATAACAAAATTCCTTATACGCAGTATCTCTGCAACCTCTTTTTGTCAGAGAAAAGCAAAGCCTTGAAAGGTCCAGCTGTAACTGCTGCTGCATTTCGTACTTGTGTTCATTAGGAAAAACAAATTCACAACAGATCATTTTAAGAGCAATAATAAAAATCTGACAAATTAATACCATATGTGGGGGGAAAAAAATAACGCTGTGGAAGGCAGCCTTGAGCCCAGCCCCTTTGCAGGGGGCTGGCTGTTGCTGGGTGCCGTTGGGCAGCACACGCTTCACCCCCAAGGGCTGCTCCACCGAACGAGCGTCATTTTGTGGCAAAAACCAAAGCAGGGTGTAAACACACCACAAAAGCGAGAGGAAACGACGAGATTTTCACATTTAATACTTTCGGGCGGCTTCTCTGCGGCTCAGGCGTGGGAAGCAGGCAGGAGCCAGGGGTCCGATGCCTTGGCACGCTGCCCACCGCAGCCGGCAGCCCCACGGCGCCRGTTCGCGCTGTGGACGGGCCCCATAGGGCGCGAGGGCGCTGACTCCGTGGGGCGAGCGTGGCCCTCCCACGTCGCAGACCCAGCGGCTCCTCTCCGCATCCCACGGAAGGGAGCGAGGGGCGAAAACGGCCACGCCGTTCCCAGCAGCTCCTCGCTCCAACGCGAGGCCGTCCGGCCGCGGGGTCTGAGCGCAGCCGCTCGCCCAGGGCTCCCCGGCGCCGCGGAACGCGGAGCGGGAGGCCTGGGCACGGAGACGCCGGCCGCGACGGCGTTAGGAGCTGACTCATGGCCAATGGGCAACGATGAACTGTCCTATCGGTTCTCCGCTTGTGCCCAGATCCGATGACTAAGGAATTTGTTTAGGTGTCTATAGAGATTAGCCATCTAGAATACCTTTCCCTGTGTGACCCTTAAAAATTCTGAATAAATGGACCATTTCATTCACATTCTGTAAAACATGCCCACATATTCCTCACAAATGAAATACAACATTTATTACGCAAGTAATTCAACCACAAATATTAAATCCTGTAACTGGCCCATATTAAAAATAAATCCTTCATCGGGTGATGTAATATAAGGGAGCATTACGAGGCCCATCCAATAAATGGCGCTTAATGGGTAAAATTCACGTTGAAGGGAAGGAAAAAAAAAAAAAGGAATTTGTTTTATATAAAACGAACTCGGTTGCCTGATGGAGAGGGCCTGTGTGGGCGCCCTGGGGCTGCACCCTGGTGCCCAGGGGGTTGCAGGGGCCCCGTGTCACCCACTGCTCGCTCCCAGTGCCCAGGGGGCTGCAGGGGCCCCGTGTCACCCGCTGCTCGCTCCCAGTCCCCACACGGTTGCAAGGGCTCCGTGTCACCCACTGCTCACTCCCGGTCCCCATGCAGTTTCAGGGGTCCCGTGTCACCCGCTGCTCGCTCCCAGTCCCCACGCGGTTGCAGGGGCCCCGTGTCACCCGCTGCTCGCTCCCAGTCCCCACGCGGTTGCAGGGGCCCTGTGTCATCCGCTGCTCGCTCCCGGTCCCCACGCAGTTGCAGGGGCCCCGTGTCACCCRCTGATCGCTCCCGTGCACCAGCGGATCCCGGCAATGCCCAGGGCTGCAGGATCCGCGCCACCGTCGAGRGCACCAGCATCAGAGCTGCTCCCTTTGCCTCAGAACTGCTGCAAAATCCAGTCGCAGCCAAAAAAAATGCTGCATCCCGCCTTCCTGAATCCCATTTACTGTGCTTACCCTGCGCCACAGGAGAGCAGAAAGGAGCTCCAGCCCGCAGCCCAGCCGCAGCTGTGGCGCCGGGTTTACGCTACAGCATGAGGCAGCAGAACGCACACATCACGGATAAATCCCTCTCCTCTCCATTTTATTTCTCGCAGACCTGGCGGCTGCGGCACGTCTGCGCCCCGGCCGCTGCTCGTCGTGCGGGCACCGCCGCAGCAGACATTTCTGCTTCGCCCAGAAACGCCTCAGACCCGCCACAGCCGGGCGGAACGGGCAGCGCAGCGCGTCCCGCTGCCACCACCCACCCGCGCGGGCTCCCCGTCCCCACATCATTCCCGTCCCCTATCTCTCCCTCCAGAGGCTTCCTGGATGCACCAGTGACGCTTCCAGGCGGGATCCTCCGCAATGGCTGGGAGTGTCGGAGCCTGCCGTGGCTGCTACGCCTCTGAAYGCCACAACCTGCCTCCCGCGTCCCCAGGGCCCGGAGCTTTGTTCCGGGGAGGACAACAGATCCGGGGCCGGGAGCGGGAGGGTTTTGGGGGGCAGCCCCCCAGCTCGCAGGGGCTCGCACAGCCCCTCTGCCCTGTCAGTCGGGATGGCGCTGCCCCCGGCGCGTTTATCCCCCCTTGCAACAACCGTGTTCTGATTCAGAGCCTTTAGCCGTCACGCCATGAACAGCACCGAGCAAAACCGGGACGCGCAGCTCGCTCCTCACCCTCTGCCAGCAGGCAGGAGATGGCGCCCACCATTACAGACATCAACACAACAAACACACCGCTGCTTTCCCGCTGCTTTCCCCCGGGGAGCGGCGCGGCCGCGGCTCCTGGGCAGCCCACGGCCCTGCGCGGACCCCCGAGACACGACCCCCCGAGACACGACCCCCCGAGCCGCGGACCCCCGAGCCGCGGACCCCCGGCGCCTCCCCCCGCCCCGGCGCAGCCTCCGCGCCCCGCTCCGCTCCGCACCGTGACGCCCGCTCCGCTCCGCTCCGCAGCCGCCGCCTCCGCTCCGCAGCCGGGGTAGGGGGTGTG
>NW_020454461.1:1710433-1719960 GCF_003342845.1 Nothoprocta perdicaria
ACCCCGGGCCCGCCGCGCCCCGCGGGGACCCCGCGCCCCGGCCCCGCGGCTCCCCGGGCCCCTCCTCCCGCTCCGACACCCGCTCCTATCGCAAGGACAATGTTGGCTCCCCCCCAGCATCCATTTCCGCTAGAGCCGCGCTCGCATTCCCAGGGGGAACCCCAGCCCCGGCGTGACTTCCTCCCCTGCAGAGTCATCCTCGCCCGCGCCGTTCTGCCGCCCTCCCGGGGACGCGGCTCGCTCCCACCCGGCTCCCCATCCCTTCCGCCACACATTCCCTCTGCCTCCCTCGCTAGGCAGCATCWTCCCAGAGAAAATGGCTCCTATGCAACGCGGCACCCCCCTGCTCGGCCTCCCCTCCCGGCCCCGCGCCCTTCTCCTCCAGCGAGTCCCGAGGTGCCGCCCTTCARCCCCGGCCCCTCTCATAACCCCGGCCCCGCTCTTTGCCTGTGTCTCCCCGGCCTCCTGCTGCCCGTCCTGCCTCCCTCTCGCTCCCAGCACAGCGCTGGCCCAGCACTTCCCACCCCGAGAGCCACGCGGTTCCATCGGCCTCCCCAGGCGTCATTCCCGCCTCTCCCGCTCCTCAGCTCCCCATTCACTCCCAAACCTACTCTTCAGCTGCTATCTGGAGTTCGTCTCCTCTGAGTCTATCTCAAACTTTCCCTTATCTGGCTCCTGCCCTTCACACTCAACTACTTTGCCAAAGTTTCTACTCTCCKCTTCCTGGCCTAATCTCTGGAGCATTGCTTCATTTCTATCCTGTCAAAATTATCAGCCTGGCTCCTTTGGATGCTCTGTTCTCCTCTGGCTTCCAAGCCTGCGTCTGCTGAAGGCTCTTCCTTCACCTCCTCCCTCCAGTGCATCCTCTCGTACTCCCAGTTTGGAGAGTCCTAAAGGGAGCCTTGGTTAGTGCTTCCCTCCACGCTGTGCTGTTGGATGGACTCACCCATAGATTCAGTAGGAGTCCTTCTGGGGACAACACACGGCTCTGCCTTCCCAGGTAGAACCTTATTCTGCCCTTCTGACACCTTGTGGTTGGCACCCATTAACTGGCCATGTAGAGAAGAGCTGTAGCCCCACGCAGGCCTCTTGGTTACCTGCTGCCTCCTGCCTCGACCAGAGCAGACAGCACCATCACACGCTCCCCAGGGGAGACCATCCTTCCCGACCTCCTTCCCCAGGCCAGGCCTGGAGCTTTGCCGCTGGCTCCAGCCAGGCAGCCTGTGCCTTCCTCCGATGGCACCACCTCGCTTTGCTCTGAAGCCTGCCTGCCTACCCTCTAGAAATCAAAGTCTTGGTAAGTCTCTACTACAACTGTGATATGAAACAGCCCAAGCTTACTAAGTATGTACAAGAAAGCTTCGCTACCCTGCTAACAAGTCATTAGGTTTTGGTGGAGTTCCTAGTTACCAAGAGGCCTCTCCTTCTTTTCAAGGAGGCCGCGTGTCTGGAGAACGCAGCAGTTACATATGTTTTGCCACAGATTTTTAAAATTAGCATCTTCCGGTTTGGTAGAGAGGATGTTACTTTCATAAAGGAATGACCACAAAAAATCTGCTAATGTTTTCAGTGTGAACCTTCCCCTTGCAGGTTTGGAAAGCCAAAACCTGCAGCTTTGTGAMATTTAATGTGGGAGCAGTTACAAGGTAAAGCCCCAGCACTGCACGGGGCCAACAGGTAAACCCGGCCAGGCAGGCAGGTTGTTGGTGCCGATGGCCCCGTTCCCATTGCTTTAATCGGGCTGATGGGAGCAGGGCGAATGCCCCTAACAGAAACCCTTGTTAAATGACGTGGAAAGGGTCAGCAAAGCAACGTTGGGCTCAGCCACCCCCTTCTGCCCGTTACTTCGTGTGAGTTTTGCCTTGGAAGCTTGAGGGTTTCCCTCTCAGMTATTTGGTCCATGCAGGCAGGGATTTCTTAAAACTGAAGTTTATTTGGTTGGTTGGTTGGTTTGCAAATCTACTAAGGTTCTGTCCTCAATACCATTGTCTGACCCAGCTCCCTCAGAAATATATCCTTGTTCATATTAATGCCACAGCTGGGAGGGAAACACTACATGGGTGTGTAAAGATAAACACATTCCAAAATCTCTGAAGGATCATTAAAAATAAATTACAGTTTAAATAACCTAATGCAGTGTTCAAAACTAGACAAAAATGTTTAGGGCAGAGTTTTCGTCTTTTCAGGATCTAAGGCATTTCAGCTCTATCTSTGTGTGACCTGATTGCAAGAAAGTATTTCCAAACAGAAACAAAAGCCACGTATCTAGATTAGATATTAAAGAGGTCAAAAGTGTTAGGGCAATACTAAAACCAGGAGATTTCTGCTCTAGAATGGCAGCAGTTTCCAGGAGAAATACACACACAACAAATGACTACTGCAGTAAAGAGGTTACCAGCTATAACACTAATTTGAAAAGACATTCTGTTATCGGGAGAGCACTGGCTGGGATCCAGTTACGCTGGCTCAACAGTGTGACTGARACGGGAGGCTGGTTCCTCCTAGGGATGATCCTTTCCTCCATCCATAACTCCCATTTTAAAGCAAAGCAAAGCTCAAAGGAACCAGGTTAGACTGTTGCTATTCCTGAGGAAAATCAGTGATGGGCAATAACCTGCCTGAGGGAAAATTTCTCAGTCATCTTYGCTACATGCAGCTCATTTCAAAGCACAAGGGCTTCTCTATCACAATCATTTCRTATTTCTCTGTGTATTCCTGCAGTTTTAGGAACAACTTTTTTATTTAGAAATGTGCTACACTTATCTTTAACAATGCCTTTCAGCAGTGCATTCCCTGTGCACTCTTTATATTTTTTCCCCACTTCTTGTTAGCGACAGACAAGTCGGTCCTTGCTCCTTCTCCCTGTAAGCAGCCCATGAGGCAACAAACCCCTGAATCCTGCACCACAAAATGAAGTTTTTCCAGGGTACCTCCATGCACAGTAGCCTACATGCACTGTAAGGGGGGTGCACACGGCCGGGCAGGGTTTGTACTGAGAAACAGTCCAAAGGGGGGTCTCTGCAGCACATCTGCTCTCGGGTGGCCTATCGGAGGCCGAGGAACGCATTCTCACTGAGAAACTCTTCTTCCTATGAACTTAAATGCTTCAGAGCTTCCTTTGCGACATCCAACCCACCCTATCCACACAGTATTTGTTTGGTTTAACCCAGAATTATGGATTTGTTCAACCCTGAGCCACGAACAAGCCTTGCAACGCTAGGAGAGAAAAGTGGTTGCGGTTATTTTGTTGTCCAACCCAGACCCTTCATCAGAGGTTGCAAAAAGCTCCTCCTCAGGGTGATTGTCTTTGGAGCACTCCACACTTTGCATTCCCCTCCCTTGCTGGGATGCAGAGCAATCCGGTCTTTTTACTGACTTTGGCCTTGAAATGTGGGCAAAACGGGCTGAAGGCAGGGCCGGGGCTCGTTTAGAGGGCACTGAACAGGAGAGTTGAGCCTCCAAGATCTACAAAAAGGTGCCACTGCAACAGACACCCACGTCCTATTTGCTGTCCAGTTTGGTGTGCCCACTGGCCCTCCTGCCAGGGGGGCTCCTGTGAGCCATCCCAGCCCCTCAAGGGCAGGGGAGAAACAGCCAAACCTGGAATAGGCTCTTYCAGCTCAGGGAGCTGGAAGGTACCAGTGAAGTGTTACAGAAGGTGCTAAGGAAGGGGTGACACCGTGTGGGCAGTCAGGTAAGTCCCCTTGGGACATGASAGCCTTCCCCACATGCCCATGTCCAAGCAAAGATGCCTCAGACCAGGCTGGAACGGCTACCTGGTAGTTTGTGGCTAAGAGCCAAACAAGCCCAGGCTGCTGAATCACCCTCCAGGGCTTCAGCTTCAAATCCATCTTTTCACTGCAAACCACACACGTGCGGCCCTGCCCGCGCCTTTGGTGATCCAACCAGCCCAGTTTTGTGGTCAAAACCTTAGTGAATCAGCACGTGCATATGCTTTTTGTTCATCACTAGGAAGCGGAGCGCACAGAGCAATCCAGTATCAGTGTTACATCCAAGATGGAAACACAACTTGGTAGCAGCGTGGAAATCCCAGCAAACCCAGTATAGCACCAGCTTGGCCTTGCTATCAGTTTCTCTTTATCCAGCCCAAAGCAGATGTGTTAGAGACAGTACAATGATCAGCGGCAAGAGAGCAGTTTAAGAAAACAAGTCGAGTAACATTTTTCTTAATAAAAGCTAATACGTGGTCCTTTCCTCGGGAGGAATTTGACTTACCCAGTTCTATGCCCCTAGCTTTGCTATCTTACACAGCTTTGCTATCTTACACATAATCTAGCAATTAAAAGTGACTTATGGCCCAAATAGCGCCCAGAGGACAGTAGCATCGCACGGATGACTCCCAAACTGTTAAATTCAAGTAAGATCTCTCCTCTCCCTCAAAACAGGGTCGCCTCTTTTATGTTACTTTTTTTGAGAACATTTACTGGGCCAATGTGCACAACATTATACTCGGCCTGGCCGGTGTGGAGCCAAAACTGTGCCAGGAAATGTGCTAGCAGCTAAGCGGCCCGGTGCTCAAACCCAGCTCCTGGGCCTGGTTGGTTTAGTGGTGTGGACATGGCCAGCTCCGACCCTGGAGCAGACACTCCAGGCCATCTTCTCCACTGTCAGTTCCCACTGAGCACAGGGAACTCATCAGCTTCACACAGGACCTTCTGCAGCCGGACTCAGCTGCAGGAATGCTGAGTGTGTGGAGAAGAGATGTCCCTCCCTACACTCCTCGCTGCATAGGAGAATCCCGGCAGGATCCCTGGTGCCGGTCCTGCAGCCTTGCGGAGGGGATGGGAAGCATTAGCCATGACTGGTAGTGGTCCATGGCCAGCACAGCATCTCTTGCAGACATTCCTGTTGTGCTCAAATTGCTGCATTCAAAAATAGAAGTGGTGTTGTGGGACCCACTTGGGTGTCCTGCAAGCCCCACATGGAAGAAACGATATCACAGAGAGTATCTACAACTGATACCGATGGCTGAAAAGAAGTGTTTAATACTTGCAAAAGGGATCACTTTGGCTCTGATAATGCTCAGCTTTAATTGCTGAGGCTGTGAGCAGGGGCTATGTGCAGGGACACGTCAGAGAATCCTCTTGTACGTGTGGTTGTCTGCTCTCATTGCTTCAGTGTGGTCTGTGTACAGCAGCATGGTAACGAGAACCGTTTACCAGAGCAGCAAGCTGCTGTAAAGCCCAAAGGTTCAGCTGGAGGTTCAGCTGCCTCCCGAGCCCTGCACGGCCGTGTGTGACCCTGCACAGACCCGCACCGCCGCTGCTGCTCCGGTGCAGTCTGGCGAGCTCAGGTTGCCAACATCCCGTTCTGTGGGAAGCTTGAAGAAGATCCCTCTTTCCTTGGGTAGCAGAGCGCTCTCGCTTGCTTCCACGAAGGACCGATTATTCTAAAAATTTCCTGGACAATGTCATCTGCCTTCTCATATATGAGCCCATATATCAGCAACGAAGACCAGGAGTGATGCGTGTGACTGTAACTCGGTCAGTCCCTGCCGGGCAGGAGGGGCTGCTCCGGCTGCAGAGCGTTTCTGGTGCCACGGCTCTGTCTGAGGAGGTCTGGCAGAGAGGCCAGGGCAGGCAAGCCCTGCAGATTTTAAGGGCTTAAACCACAGACAGAAGGTTTTCTTCAAACTTTTCCACAGCCATTTGTCCTTTCTTAAAATCTGATTTTCGTACTACAGTGAAAACTGTTTAAGTGTCTTGGAAGTCTAATTTCCAAGTGTCTTCAGCATCTGGTCCATGTGCAAGGAAAGGGGATCCACTCTCTTGCCTCCCATTTGAAGTGCCACTTCAGGGATTGTACATACAGCTTTTGCTAATACGGAAGGTGGACGCACTGCAGAATGCAGTTTATTGACCACTGCATTGATGGGCAGCCACCTTTCCACAAACCRCCAGCAAGGCTCATGAGAACAGCAGAAGCACGGACTTGCACTTGGGAAAATTCTGGCTTAGAAGGAAAATGTATGCTCCTCTATTTATAAACGGAGGCTGAAGCTCGCTCCGCTGATCGTCCTATAAATAGCTACTTGCATGAAATCCAGAGTAATGAGCCTGATGTTTCAAATGTTCTTGCTTATTCTAGAGCAGCATTTTTTTCTGCAAAATCTGGCTTCTCCCTCCTACTAAGGTAACCTCAATTTTGAAATTCACTTWAAAAAAAATCCCAAATAATAACAAAACTCCTTATTCCTATGCACTTGAATCCAAGGTCCAAACACTTCTCACCTGAGAAGAAAATCAGAAGTACCATCCAGTCCTTTGCAGGCAAGCTATGAAGGAGCCTCTTCCTCCTGCAGGGCTGTATCCAGCAGCATTTCCCTGGGACCAGGTCAGTGTTTCCTTGAGCAGTCCCACCTGCAGGAGCCCGTATCAAGCCACCACAACCCCCGCCTGCAGTGTGAGCTCAGACTGCTGCTCGTTAACRCGCTAGTCGAGGTAGGAGGAATTTTTAAGAGCCTGCTAATATTCTGATATTAGCAGCCCCTCCACACTTGAAARGTCCACGCCATCTGTTAGGAGTTTCAGCATGAAGTGGAATTAGTGGATGGCTGTGTGGGATGCTGAACTGCAGAGCTAAATCTTAATTGTGGGCTCGTTTCCACAGCTCTTGCTCTCAACTCTTATCTTTATTATAGTTAGCCAGAGGTCACAATGTCTAATTCCTGCCTTTCAGGAGTTATGATGTTGCCAACACTGCCAAAGTCGAGAACAAGTGAGAATGCYATTGTTTAATAGCTGCATCCTCTAGAAACACAAACAAAACAAGAAAAAAAAATCCAAAGCAAAACTTACAGTGTGGATGATACCTCTCACGTATTTCCTCTCCAGGATTCCTGTCTCTTGGAAAGCAGCTTTATTCCCAGGTAACCCAGAGTTCACCCCGTCTTCAAAGGTCATGACTCTTTATACTGGTTATTATTCTAGCTGTTGATATTAGTGGGAAAACATTGATCATAATTTACATAACTGAGTAATTTGTGACAGGCTGCAATATCACTGTCTAATGGAAAATTCCCCACTGCTCTATCAAGACAGATCAGATCATCTGCATGTCAGAAGTCAGGTTTGCTTTCCCCATTCCCGTTAGCAGAAGCTCAGTCAGCTCCAGCTCTTGGGATACTTGGTAAGTGTGTAATTATGTAATTACCTGATCAAATTCTTAGCTATCAGGAAAGAAAACRTGTAGTCTAGTCCTGGGTAAGCATCAGTTCCAAACCCACACGGGAGTCTTTGCAGTAAATCTGAAGAACAGAGGTCTGTATTTCACAAATTCCAGTTGCCTCCTGACTTTGCAGGTAATTCAGCTTCTTATAAAAGGCACTTTCATCCCAGAGGGAACAAAATCTATTAGGAAGGACTGAAACTAGGAGAGCTGATAGGAAGGGGTGACCCTATCAATCAGAGATGGGCTATAATATTTTTCCCTATTCCCCAAGCCCTCTGAGAGCCTTTGTGCTACCAGCAGAAGATGTCAGCAGGAGAACGGTATAATGATTTTCTCAGCAAACAGATAAATTTATTTCAGTGGCTTATAGATCAGAGTTTGATGTTGCCTGCTTTCATGCTCAAGATCTCACAACACTTCACAGATCAATGCACTGCAGAGGGACAGTTTTATCCAGCAAATGAAGCTTAGAATAGAAAACTGGCCGTTGTGCCTGGAAGAGGAACGTCATGCCAGAACTTGAAGATACAACATGTAGACTGAATGGATTATAAGGAAGATCAGTGATCACATCTTTCATCTCAACTGCCTGGAACTCACTGGAAAACTTATGTCGTTATAGAAAATATTTATTTCTGCCACAATAGCTTAAATTTGCAATGTTTGGATCCAATCCAGGAGATTCCTAGCATGAAAAAATGGCTCAATCTATGGGCTAGGTATGATGCTGAATAAAACCAAAGGCCTGGTGCAAAGATAAGTGACTTATGTAACTAAAATAAAAAGATTATTCAAAGAAGATACCCTACTGAATAGAAGAAATGTGTTTAAACAGGAACATGCACATGAACACACACCGAGTACAGCCCTGTTTGCCGAGCCCTGTACAAACTGCTCTCCACCAAACCTTGCTCCTTGTACAGGGAGGACTGGTTTTAAACTCAGTCCTACTCATGGAAATGAGACGGCTCCACTGAGTTAGTGAGTAACTGAAAGCAGGATCTGAACAGAAATTTTCAGAGGGAATAAATGGGGATTTTTTTTTACAGCATACACCACACGATGTTGTGGTCCTTCCCAACCTTATAAACACATTCAACACTATAGAAACAAACAGGAGCTCTGTTTACATGGGAGGAAGTTGTAGTTTGTCAGGATACAGTTGTATAAATAATTAAACAAATAATCTCGTACATACTGTGTGTCCTTTTAAAAAAGAAAACAACAGAATGGAAAATTCTGTGTTCCCACAACGTACAAAAAGGCACTTTAATGCCTGTGACACACAGGCCTGAGCTAATGCCCCTTGCAAAGTTCCTTCCTTGAGCTTCGAATCAGCCCCATGGTGCAGATGGAGAAAACGATCYATATTTTTCCAGTTTTGGTAAAAGAATTCAGTGTGCACTTTTCTCTTGGAATACAAACCTATATACATAGCCATTATGTTCCTTTATTATGCAATGTTAAAGAAAAAATAAGGGTTAAATGTAAAGACAAAGGAAGATGGCATGAAAATGCTGCTGCTTGTGGCATCTGAACATGTATATATTTAGCTAGTTTATTGTTTCATTTTAGAATGAGAGATTTGTGGGAAGTTAAATGATTTTTTGTGGCGGCTTTATGTACAGTTATACATTTTGTTTCTATATAAATTGAAGTCTTGTATTTTTCACTCTCATGGGTAAAATGGTAAATCCACAATAAAAGATGTGTGTCACGGGACAGTTTTGTATCTGTGTTTGGTGTGTAAAGCTCTTCCACTAAGAGCTTTGCTCTGAGAAACTGATGCGTTTGGGGTGGGGAGTCCAGCAGAGACATCCTGGGAGCCAGGGTATCTCTGAGAGCCAGGATGAGCTAAATTAAATACCCGCAAGAGTGGGTGCTTTCAGCAAAGCTAACACAGATTTTGGTACCTCATTTGCTGCTGGGCACTGGTCCTTCAGGATGGACATCCATCCTTCTGGACCTCTGGAAAGGGAGATTCTTGGCAGCGGCATGACTTTGGTTGCCGTTTTGTCACGTGGATAAGTCTGAGGAGGGGACATAGGCCCTGGAATAAGCACCCAACCTGGGCAAAACACAGTTCCTCTACCCTCCAGCATAGGCAGCTCCTTTCCAGATCTGCTTTGCCTTCCCCATTTTCTACCTGTCTCTAAAGCAGCTTCTCTTTATTTCCTGACATGCTCTATGCAAACCAGAAATGCAATGCAAATAAGTAAAAAGGAAGAAGGAAGGAAGGAAAAGGAAGGAAGGAAGGAAGGAAGGAAGGAAGGAAGGAAGGAAGGAAGGAAGGAAGGAAGGAAGGAAGGAAGGAAGGAAGGAAGGAAGGAAGGAAG
>NW_020454461.1:1720040-1725574 GCF_003342845.1 Nothoprocta perdicaria
ACAATTCCAGTCCCACACTCAAACAGATATAATACAGCTTCACTGTTTAAACAACATTGTCTTTTGCCATTTGCTCTGGCCCGCAGTTCTTGTCCCTGCTAGGCCAACCAGCCCAAGGGATTGTACCACAGTGGCATCCATGCCATTTTTCCTCATCTAGCACTAGAGACAACCCTGGCTTGCTTGTGCTGGGAGTTCTGCTCTCATTTCACCTCTTTTCCTATATACTTTCCTGCTTCTATGCTGGTTGATAGTTGTTTGTTTATAACCTTGGACTGCAAATAGGAAGCAAGCCTGGACAATTCCCTACTTGTTACAGTTGTCCCCTAAGACAACAGTCTTCCCACCTAAGTTGAGGGGGCTCCACATTCAGAGATATTCTAGAAAAGATGTCATATTTTTCTAAATATTCTTCATCCAGAAGAGTTCCCAAGGATAAGACACCAGTGTGGATCCATGCCTGTCGAGCTGGGCAGCAGAGGGAAGTGCAGATATAACCAAGCACAAGAAAAACGGGGTGAAGTTTCACTGCGCTCCGCACAATCCCACCCTGAGCTGCTRAGTGCAACAAGGAGGTCGTTGCAGCTGAGCAAGGGAAGGGTCATTCCATGGTCCAACAACAGGAGCTGGGGGCTCACAAAGCTGTGGATGTCCCACACGTGCCACAGGTCACCACAAGGCACTGCCAGCCCCATCCAGCCGCTCATGCTCCAAGGCCTTCACAGAGCGGTTGAGGTTGGAAGGGCCCTTTAGAGCTCAAATAGCCCAAGCCTCCTCCTTTGASAGGATCGTTTTTATGTGCTTTGAAGATACTCATTTGAAAATGGGATGTATGGGACTTTTCTGCTGGCTGAGGAGAAACCAACACGCCAGTGAAACGTGCTAAAGACATCGCCTAATGCCTGGAACAGGATGAACACCTGGGACCACATTAATTTAGGCAGCTGCATTTGTCATTCTTAAAATGCTGCTGCTGGACTGCAATGGCCACAAAGAGAAGACCTCACAGCAGTACAAATAAGACCGGTGTGTTTGTCATCAGCTTGGGTCTGGTGAAAGATTTCAGCTGTGATTATACTTGCAATTAATTCACTGTACCCATCTGTGAGCCCCACTTCCACCTTGTCCCAGGGGCAGAGCCCTCGCACGCCGTATAACCCTGCATGCAGGCAAGGCATCAAGCTCTCAGCAAATAGGTCTCAACAGAGGCTTTAACTGGCTTCAGTAGCTTGTAATGAAGTGCTGATTCTGACAAAAAGGTGGGATACTTTTACAGCATAGTTAAGAAAACACCCACACACAGAATCTCTTCCCTTGCACATACTTCTCTGCCCCTTCCCTAACTTATATCCCCTAGTAAACGATCTCATTTACTACAAGCATTGCACCTGAAAAATCACTTTTTTCCTTTGGTCTTCATTTCCTTGAAGAATTTGGTTGGCACAAACGCTTCATTTTTTATTTCAGAACAGTTTATTTATTTTTGATKGATCGATCTGGGGTCAGAAGAGCAGAGGAAGATGCCTGAGCTTTTCATATTCTAGGAGGCTGCCTGCTGAGGAGTGTGGAATTTGCTCAACCTTTTCTATTTGGAATGCTTCTCTATAAATTACTTTCATGCTGTTTTCTATGGTGACCTATTTCTGATCTAAATATTTTATCACTTGGGGCCCAACTCCCTACTAACATAAGGGTCACCAGAATCGATGGATATGTGCCCAACTATTTCATCAGTGTATGTCTTACAGCTTTACGTAGAAGGAATAAGAAATTCAATTTCAGAAGTCTTCATAGGTGGCTTTGACATTGTGACAAGGGAGTAATTTGGGTCAGTTCCCTCACCTGCTCTCCTTTATTTTGCAGGGGAACGGGACGAGATCACTTCTGTCATTACTGGGATTATTGCTGGAACACTAACTCTGCTTCTGAAGCCTGTCCTTGGGGGAAAAAAGAGAGTATTGGAAAATAATCAGAAAAATATACATACAATTATTTTAGAGCTAAAAATTAGTGACATTTATCAAATAAATGTATTTGTTCTAATCTATCAGAGGCTGAGAGATGACCTAATCAATCTTGAAAATACTAAATAAAGAATAAACTTGTGAACTGAATAAGTGAATAAGCTGAAGCTGATAGTAAATAAATTCCCTTCAAATAAGGTGCACAATTTCACCCATGTGAGTAGCTAGGTATCAGAACCAGTCACTTTGGGTCAAAAGAGACTTAATGAATTCTTGCAAATACTACTGTAAAAGGTGATCCTGCATCTTCAACAGGAACTTCAGGTTAGATGGAGAAGTTACTGGTTGAGTTTCTGTGACCTGTGCTGTATGAAGTATACCAGTATCACAGTGCTTCCTTCTAGCTTTAAAAATCTATGTATCCTTCACCATTATTCACTATAGACACCTAAAGATCTTTTGATAGATCAATACAAATACTTATCTTCATCTCCAGCTAGACTGCCTAAATTTTGTCATTTATGTGCTGATCTATTCCATCAATGTTTTCTTTGGAGCTTTAGGTAGAAGGAATAAGAGACTTCTTTTCACCTATTCAGAAGGTCTGTAGCTGACTGACATGATGGCAATGAAGAATCTGGGTCAGTTCCCACACCTATGCTCCTTTATTTTGTTCTTCATAAATCCTTGGCAAAAATACAAAGAAGCAGATCTCTGTCTTTCTCTTTGTGGTCATGGTTATCTACTGATATTTGATTTGAATAGAACACTTTAGTACAGGGTGGCKGCGTACGTCAGCCTTGCAGGTCTGGTGTTGTCCTTGTTGGAACACTTGGACTGTCGCTATCAAATATCCTCGTATCAAGTAATAATATGAGATCAGTGACCAGTAATGCCCTCTTGCAAAGTAAATCCTTGAGTATCAGCTGCTGAGAGGAAGCACCAATAAGAAGCCAATTAGAGTCATAGGACTCAGCACTCTCCCTACTGGTTTTCCASGTCAGCCTTCCCACTTGCTTTGTAGGGTTAGGTAAGGCCTTGGAGCCCRCTGCATAGATGCTGCATAAAAGAGCATTTAATAAATGTTGCATAGAAGAGCATCTAATGCCCGAGAGGAGGAGAATGGGAATAAAAGATGCCACTGGCCTAGTTCAGCTGTCAGGTTTTGAGAAGCTCCTGCACCATAGCTAGAAAAGTTTATCTCTGTCCCCAGTGTTTCCAAACAAAGTTTCCAGTCTCTCCAGAGGTTTACATGGGTCAACTGCCAATGGGGACCATGTTCTCTGTGATGCTGTACTGAAAGTAGGACCTTTTCAACACAAAAAATACTATCTGTAAAGAAAAGGTGAAATCRGACTGGCCGTTTTGTTGGAACTAGACCTTATTAACCAATAAATCAACTGTGGGAATAATAAACTCGTTAAAATTTCCTCCTTGAGGCTGGCTGCTCTGTAAGTGCACTGTTCACGGTCACCGTTTCTGTGCTTTTGATTTCCACAGGCAGCTGCCAGGTTGTTTCAGCAGGAAGCAAGAGCCACTTCTGCAAGTCACCAAACGCAGCCCTTTCTCAGCTGGTGACATTTTTCCTGCTACTCCTAGGCAATGTATGATGCGGTTCCCTGAAGAGGAGGGTTTTTTGAGTTTTAAGTGTCTTATTAGACACTTAATTAGYGTGGGGACATGTTAAGGAGCAACAGGACAGACGGCAAAGCAGCACCTAATGACTCCATGAGCAGTAGCTGACCCAGGTTTGGGCTGTTTCTTCAGCCCTGCCAGTATCCAGACAGAGCCAAGAGCAAGTCCCTTCCTGCTCCCTTCCACCTGTAAACCAGCAYGTACTGGATCCTGTGACAACATGGTCAGCTGGAGAGGGTCAGGGGAAAAAAAAGGCTAAATTTTGCCCTTTCCAAGGAGGTGGCATTAAGCATGGAGGAGGGAATTTATTTAGACTCCAGCAACATGAAAGAGGACCTAACCAAACAGAAGATAGCAAGTTGTTCTCTGAAGTTTTTTCCCCACTTATTTTGATCTCGTTTGATTGACTTCATCCTCACCACATATTTTTAATTTCTCTCTTTTTCACCTTCTGACTCTCTCCCCAGACAGGATTTTGAGAACCACATTCAGCAGGAGAACTGGGTCAAAGGATCAACAATTTCATGTGGGGCAAAAGCACAAACATCCAAAYCTCTAACTCCCTCCACACTGACCTCTCATTTTCAAGAAACTGAGAACAACTTAATTATCTTGGAAATTCTTACTTTCCACCATATTCTGTTGTCTTTGGCCAGCAACTTCAAAAGATACTGGTGGACGAGGACACAGACATATAATTCCATATGAAGGTAGGCTAAAAATTACTGTAAATGGTCCAGGTTTATCGCTGCTCCAACTCCCTATTTCAATGGAGTTATGCTCACAACTGAGTTATGGCAGGAAGCTGTAGACACGTTGTCTCTACACCGCTGGATCCATGCCAAGCTATTAATCTAATTAAATCTCCTTCAAAGCATTGTGAAAAGACCACCCCACATCCCTTAGTCTGGAGACTGTAACGTCATAGCCTGCCTCTGTTTTAATTTACAGCTGAAAGTTTTTGATAAGAAAAACAGGAAACAATCCTACAAGTAAACAAAGACGTATTCAGGGCGGATCCGCATCCAGCTAAAAATGGAGACTTTCCAATACGAAAAACACCTAGTAATAACAATCCATATATGTTTTTTTCAGAGAACAGGCACGTTTGTTCACACCCCACTAAAGCTCAAAGTTTCCAATCAGACCTTTTCAGAAAAGCCAATGACAAGAATGACAATCTCCGTTTCAGTACCTCTGGCTGATTGCAAAATCTTTTCTCTTCTAACTACAATAAAATAGCATGTAACAAAGGTACAAAACTTATCTTTCAGTTGTGTATGTAATAATGAGGATAAATGCTGTAAGAGTCTCTCTGACCATGGGCCCACCTTGCGTATCCTTCCAGAGACTGGCTGCTGAGCGGGGCTGCTTTGCTTCCCACATGGGGCATCCCCAGCAGAGCTGGGTGCCAGCAAGGACTCCCGAGCGCCCAAGAGCACAAGGCAGAGCACCCTGGTGTGCCCAGCCCCATGCCCCACGCTTGGCTGTCATCGCACGTGTACAAATCCGCTCACCCACACACTGTTCCCGAGGGGCCAGCAGGCACTTAYACAGGCTGAGCTGCACACAGACCGTCTTTACACGGTCTCACAGCTCTGCTTTCCAAGAAAACACCATTTCTTGGTGACAGTATCACAACTCGGCATTCCTCTGTTGTCTCATTTTAAAGAGACACAAAGGCTGAGGAGGAAGTTATGTTAATTAAAAAGAAAAGCAACAGCATCTCTCTCTCTCCTGATGCTGACATCATGCCAGGAACAGAGCACTGCACACACAGCAAATGCAGGCAAAATCCAGGGAGTAAAAATCACAGGCATGATACCATGCAGCCACCTTTTCCTGCCAGAGCCAATATAGACACTGTGTTGCTAGCACTTACCTTCTTATTATGAGTCTTAAAATACCTGGCTTTTTTTCTTCTTCTCTCTCTCT